>NW_012102632.1:355038-357412 GCF_000951045.1 Mandrillus leucophaeus | reverse complement strand
CCCACATTCACTGAAAGGGACTTACCATTTAAGATAAAAATGCTTGCCTGAGATTTTCAAAGTGTATATGCATATGTCCTTTGATATACGAACTCCTCTTTTAGGAAACTATCCTAAGGAAACATTCTTATGAGTTTACAAAGATATATGAACAAAGACATGCAATGCAACAGTGTGGTGAATAACTAGCCAGTTTCTGCTATAGAGTCCCTTTGTCTACTGGCTAAGAGATATCCCGTCTAAATCCTGTTACCTTGTCTTTATCAATGATAGCACTAGTTTTCCCACTTCCTCATATTAGTATCATTAGTGTCATTATTATTAGTATGTAGATCTTAATTCTTTTCCTCACCCTCCATATTCAGATGCCACATAGTAATGTTTTCATTGAAATACCATTGGTATGCTTTGCACAGCCCTGCATTCCTGGGGCAACCACCCTCACAGCCTTTGACCCCAGGCTCCCTTATTCAATCAATCAGACATATCACTGGCAAATCAATCTTTCTTAAAAGCAGCTTGTGATACATCACATCTTGGCTCAAAAACTTTTAGAGATTCCCTATTTGTCACCATATGAAATCACTGTCCTGGCTCTCCATTAACATTACTCAGCTCTCTCCCCCTAACCCTTCCCCAGCCCTCCTTCCTCAGGCCCCAAGACTAGAATCTAAGAAGCCAGCATCCAATCTATTAGCAAACAAACCACACCTGTGAACAACCTTGGCTCTCCCTCTCTCCCCACCTAATTTCCTCCCACCTCCACTCCTGGCCCTAGCCATTCTGGAAAGACCTGGAATACTTAAAGCATTTTAACATCTTAAATGCAGGAAAGGAAGGCACTATGAAAAGCAGACATCCAATTCTGGGTGAGGCTTGACCTCCCTATCCTTGGTGCCCAAAGTTATCTTCATCTACTCAGCTTAGTTTCAAATTTCATTTCATGACTCTGATAGTCCACCAATTAGAAATTCATGTAGATGGGTCACAAATGTTCTTTTACGTGTAAATACTTTCCAGAGGGTTAAGGTATGAAGAACTGAGAATGAGGTTGTTAGCTTAATCAGAGCTGACTTCAAACTCCAAGCAGCTATCCCATGGACATGGGGACTGGCTAGGGTGTGCTGCGATGCCTGGTGGGCAAAGAGTAAGGTTGCTTTTGCACAGCAAGGAAGACCTAAGGGATATGATAGGGTGGGGGAGGGGAAGGAGTCCCCCAAAAGAAAGAGCATAGAAAGCAAAGCAAAAGGATGCCAAAAGTTATTTTGCTTACGTAAAAATTTCACTTTACAGGTTAAGCATGAATCCAGGAAAGGAAACGGAAATCCTCTTCCTAGTCCTCTTTCCTCTCTTTTCTGCCCTGGGTACCAGGAGTGCTACAGAGTGGGACAGCTCAGGCAGCTGCAGGTCCTGGCCAGCGCTCTTCCTCACCCAGGCAGTGCAGCATCAACACAGTCACCACAGAACTCCTCTTCAGACAAGCAAATGAATTTTCCAACCCAGTTGAGTGCACTTTTCCCAAGTGTGCGGTGAAAAAGCTAAATGACACTTTGTGAACGGGATCCTTAAGCTACATCACACCAGGCACTTGGTTTTGTCCTTATAGGTGCAAATGGGGCTGGAGTCATTTGATGAATTCTGAATGTTCTAAGGCTGCTTTTCTGGAACGGTAAACAGGGAACATTTTAGATGCTAAGACCTTTTAGAATAATGACCCCATGAGCAATCTCAGTTTATTTCAGAAGAGGAAACTGAGGTGCAAAGGATTGAAGTAACCTTCCAGAGGGTACACAACTGGTGAGACAAAGCCTGGGCTGGGTCCCAAGCCTACCTGACTCCGGACTCCCACACCCCACAGTGATACCAGAATCACCCTGAAAATGGGAAACATGCTGCAGCTGCTGTCCTGATTCCAGCCTCTGACCAGGAGAGCTGGATTGAGTGGGAAGCCAATGAAGCTAAGTTTCAGGGCCCTCTGTCTGCCCGAGGCCAAAGTTTCTATTTGTGACTTTGTTTTCTTAGAAAAAACTCCTCAATTACGTGAACCTCAGGCCCTACAAAAGCCTGGATCCACCTCTGCTGACAAGTAACTCCTTAGAGGGCTTGAGTTTTAGAAGGACAAGCTCCAAAAGCATCTCTAGATAGCCTCCAGAACCCTGCTGGTGTGACTCTGTTTGGAACTAGGTACAGAAGACCCCAGGCAGATGGACTGGTCTTTGGGGATTAAGGAAGACATCCCAAAGCGGCTCAAATGATCTCTGGTGCCTGACCTTTGAACATCCAGTTTATAAACACATCCAAAGTGGTTTCTTTCCTGTCTTCATTTGGGAGCTTCTATAGACTTCAAATCCCATTTGTGTGGCCCAGGCCCATC
>NW_012102632.1:350521-354988 GCF_000951045.1 Mandrillus leucophaeus | reverse complement strand
CAGCGCTCTTCCTCACCCAGGCAGTGCAGCATCAACACAGTCACCACAGAACTCCTCTTCAGACAAGCAAATGAATTTTCCAACCCAGTTGAGTGCACTTTTCCCAAGTGTGCGGTGAAAAAGCTAAATGACACTTTGTGAACGGGATCCTTAAGCTACATCACACCAGGCACTTGGTTTTGTCCTTATAGGTGCAAATGGGGCTGGAGTCATTTGATGAATTCTGAATGTTCTAAGGCTGCTTTTCTGGAACGGTAAACAGGGAACATTTTAGATGCTAAGACCTTTTAGAATAATGACCCCATGAGCAATCTCAGTTTATTTCAGAAGAGGAAACTGAGGTGCAAAGGATTGAAGTAACCTTCCAGAGGGTACACAACTGGTGAGACAAAGCCTGGGCTGGGTCCCAAGCCTACCTGACTCCGGACTCCCACACCCCACAGTGATACCAGAATCACCCTGAAAATGGGAAACATGCTGCAGCTGCTGTCCTGATTCCAGCCTCTGACCAGGAGAGCTGGATTGAGTGGGAAGCCAATGAAGCTAAGTTTCAGGGCCCCCTGTCTGCCCGAGGCCAAAGTTTCTATTTGTGACTTTGTTTTCTTAGAAAAAACTCCTCAATTACGTGAACCTCAGGCCCTACAAAAGCCTGGATCCACCTCTGCTGACAAGTAACTCCTTAGAGGGCTTGAGTTTTAGAAGGACAAGCTCCAAAAGCATCTCTAGATAGCCTCCAGAACCCTGCTGGTGTGACTCTGTTTGGAACTAGGTACAGAAGACCCCAGGCAGATGGACTGGTCTTTGGGAATTAAGGAAGACATCCCAAAGCGGCTCAAATGATCTCTGGTGCCTGACCTTTGAACATCCAGTTTATAAACACATCCAAAGTGGTTTCTTTCCTGTCTTCATTTGGGAGCTTCTATAGACTTCAAATCCCATTTGTGTGGCCCAGGCCCATCAATAACCTCCGCCCATTCAGTCCATTGTCTTGTGGGACCAGAAGCCTGAGGGGCATGTCCAGGTCAAGGAAAGGGGATCGGGGAATGTGCAGAGGGAGGGACAGCAGGAGGAGAGAAAGGCGTATCTAAAGATCTGGAGTCAGACATCATCACGTGTGTGGACACTGGAATGAATTTGGTGTGAAGGAAGCTGAGACTGAGACTGGAGGGGCTATGTCTTAGTCCATTTGGGCTGCAATAATAAAAATGCCATAAACTAGGTGGTTAAAAAGCAACAGACATTTCCTTCCTTCTTTTCTTTTCCTTTCTTTTCTTTCCTTTTTTTCTTTCTTTCTTCTTTCTTTTTTGAGACACAGTATCATTCAGTCACCCAGGCTGGAGTGTAGTGGCACCATCCTGGCTCACTGTAAGCTCTGCCTCCTGAGTTCAAGCCATTCTCCTGCCTCAGTCTCCCAAGTAGCTGAGATTACCGTCACGCCCTGCTAAATTTTTTGTATTTTTTGTAAAGATGGGGTTTCATTGTGTTAGCCAGGATGGTCTTGATCTCCTGACCTCGTCATCCGCCTACCTCGGCCTCCCAAAGTGCTGGGATTACAGGAGTGAGCCACCATGCCCAGCCCAGAAATTTATTTCTTACAGTTCTAGAGCCTGGGAAGTCCAAGACCAAGACACCAGCAGATCCAGTGTCTGGTGAGGGCCCACTCTCAGATTCACAGATGGCTTCTTACTGTGTTGAAAAGGCAAGTGTGCTTTCTTGGGCCTCTTTGATAAGGGCACTAATCCTATTCGTGAGGGTGGAGTCCTCATGACCTAATTATTTCCCAAAGGCCTTACCTCTTAATACCATCATGTTGAGGTTTAGGATGTCAGCATATGAATTTGGAGATGTGGGATGGGTGGGGGGTCCTAGACAGCAGTCTGGCAGAGGGAAGAATATGAAGGGACTTTTACATCATGTTCAGAGGTTTCAACTTTATCCTCCAAAACTAGGAGCAACTTAAGCAAGGGAATGACATAAAGTAGTCCTCCCTTATCTGTAGTTTCAGTTACCTATGGTTTGCTGAGGTCCAACAATATTCAGTGAAAAATTCCATAAATAAACAACTTATACGTTTTAAATTGCATGCTGTTCTTAGTAGTGTGATGAAATTTCATGCCACCCAGTTCCATCCTGCCCGGGATGTGAATCATCCTTTTGTCCATCGTATTCCTGCTGTAGACATGGCTCAACCCGCCCATCACTTAGCAGCCGTCTGTCTGGGTTATCAGATTGACTGTCATAGTAGCATAGTGCTTGTGTTCAAGTAACCCTTATTTTACTTCATGGTGGCCCCAAAGTGCAAGAGTAGCAATGCTGGCAATTCGGATATGCCAGAAAGAAGCTGCAAAGTGCTTCCTGTAAGTGAAAAGCTGAAAGTTCTCAATGTAATAAGGAAAGAAAAAGAAATCATATGCTGAGGTTGCTAAGATCTAGAGTAAGAATGAATCTCCTGTTTGTGAAATCATGAACAGTATATTGTGTCGCTAGTTCTGTTTTGGTATTAGTTATTGTTGTTACTCTCTTACTGTGCCTAATTTATAAATTAAACTTTATCCTAGGTAGGTTTGTAGGTATAGGAAAAAACATAGTGTACGTAGGGTTCAGGACATCCACTGGGGGTCTTGGAACGTATCCTCTGTGGATAAGGGAAGACTATTGTACTATTTTATTTCTCATTTTGAGAAGACCACTCTGGCTACAGAATGGAGACTATGGTTCAGTAAAGAACGTGGCCATGCCCTGCACCATGATAATGCTGGCCTACATCCAGGCAGAGGCAAGGTGGTGGGAAAAGTGGATAGATTGGAGCACACTCTCACCACCGTGACCCCTGGAGTTTTTTGTGTTGAGAGGGATTCCAGGAACCAGTGTGTGGCTGGAGGGTGGCCAGTGGGGGAAGTTCCACCTGCCGTCTCTACCTTCCCCTTCTCCCTTTAACTCGGGTGGCTCTACTTTGATATGTTCTCTGTGTTAGGGTACCACGAAAGTTTCTGTTTGAGAAGGAAAAGCCTATTTCTAAATATAAGTTTGGAAAAACTATTGGTTTGGGGGAATATTCAGGAGATAGATGAGAAAGGACTTGGTGATTGTGGACGAGCGAGGGAGGTGAGGTGGGAAGAATGACAGGGGAGGAAGGGGGTGCCATTCACTGAGTGGGGAAATTCTACAAGAGGATCCAGATTGGTGGGGCCGGGAGGGTGATGTGGAGTCAGTTCCAGACTTTTGCCCTGTGGGACCTCCAGTCCTCCAGTAAGTGTTGGAGTACACTGCTTGCTGGGCAAGGGAACCAGAGTGGTGAGAGGTCATGGGGGGTGCTGGGGCAGGAGGATCTCGTGTGCCAGGGGGATGTGTAGTGGTAAGCTCCCTCCAGGGCCTCCTGAAGAACTCACATTTGGCCCCCAGGAGGAGTGGCCCTTGGGCTCTGGCTACCAGAGGTATCCCAGCCAACTGGGAAACTTCAACAGCTCAAGGTGGGTAAGGGAATGTAGTCTCCTTTCCTCCACTACCTCTACCCTCTGTCCTGACCTTGACCACTCAGGGGCAGAGGCGAGCAGAGGAGGAGGGTAAAAGCAGAGCATGCCATCTCCTTCCCCTCCCACCTCCTTCTAGCCAAGGCCAGGACAAGGCCAGGGCAAGGAGATGAGCTCTCTGTTAGATAGGAAATAAACACTGCAATCTGGACCAGATGTTTTCATACTTACAGGTACTCAGGGAGTTTTGAGATCTTCCAAGATGCCATCAAGGAACTGAAAAGTGCTGTCCAGCTGCAGTGGGGGCTTTTTAAAGGTAGTTCCAGGTCTGTACCCCACTGAGTTCAGACTGTCCAATGAACCACTGACATTGTTTTTTGTTTTTTTTTTTTTTCTTCAATTTCATTATCTTTTATTATGTCTGGGAAGAGCTATCATGCTTTACACTGACATTGTTACACATGTGTATTGTGGGCAACTTGAGAAAACACTTGTCTGCAGGAAGACAAAATTAAAATCAAGTGTGATCCTACCACTGAAAGATAAGTATTACTGATATTTTTGTTAATAACATTCCAGTTTTTTATGTAGTTTTGGGGTAGCTTTTTATTTTCATGTGATTTCAGAGTCGGAGAAAGTTTCCAAGATGAGTCCAAGGAGCTCTCATATGCTCCTCACCCAGATCCACCAACTGGCCACATTTTCCCATTTGCTTTATTATTCCTTCTACCTCTCTCTCTCTAAAGTATTATTATATGTTAAATATATCTTAATATAATTATAGTTATGTTACATGTATCTTAATATAATTAAGATAATTATGTTAAATGATGTTATGAATATTAAAATTATAATTTAAATAATATTCTAATATAGACAGACATTTAGTTTCTGAACCATTTGGGACCACGTTGAAAACGTCATTTTCCTTTATCCCTTTTTCCTTCAGGGCCAGAGGGGAGCAGATCAGTGAGAGGTTGTGGGTGGATGCTGGGCC
>NW_012102632.1:344870-348501 GCF_000951045.1 Mandrillus leucophaeus | reverse complement strand
TTTTTTTTTTTTTTTTTTGAGATGGAGTCTCGCTCTGTCACCCAGGCTGGAGTGCAGTGGCGCGATCTCAGTTCACTGTAGCCTCCGCCTCCAGGGTTCAAGCAATTCTTCTGCCTCAGCCTCCCTAGTAGCTGGGACTATAGGCGCCTGCCACCATGCCCAGTTAATTTTTGTATTTTTAGTAGAGATGGGGCTTCACCATATTGGCCAGGCTGATCTCAAACTCCTGACCTCGTGATCCACCCACCAGGGCATCCCAAAGTACTGGGATTACAGGCATGAGCCACAGCACCTGGCCCTGGTTATATATTTTTTTAAGGTTAAATAGTGCCATTAATAGGGTCCTGCCTCAAAAGCATTGTTCAAATTTCCACTCCCCATGTTAGTGTACGCAAGGGCCCATTTTGCCATCTGCCTCCCTCCCACATAGGGTTTGGTCATTTTCCAAAATCTTTTGTTGCTTTAATTTGTGTTTCTTTAATTAGAAAATTTGACTTTTTTTTCATATATTTTGAGCCATTTATGTAACTCTTTTTCTTGAGTTTTCTATTTATATCCTTTGCTTGTCTTTCTGTTGAGTCTTCCTCTTTTGTTAAAACATGTAGATTTGATGGTTACTACTGTATGAAAACTTCGTAAATTCAGTTTTGAGTTCTTTGCTGACTGAAGAGTCCTGTGCTTTTTGTTTTATTTTGTTTTAATTTCCACATAGCATTTCCTTTACTGGATTTGTAATTAATTTTTCAAGTTGTGTCTTCTAGAAAAAGAGCAGGACCTGGAAGCAGGAGAGTTGAAAGATCAAGAGCACAAGCTTTAGGGTCAGGCAGACCTGCTGCTGAGTCCTGGCTCTGCTGGGGGACTTTGGTAGGGGCGGGGGGGCCCACGTCACTGGGTCTCTGTTTTCTCATCTGTAAAGTAGGAGATAATAGTGGGGTCCTGGTGAGGACTAAGTGAGACACCGTGTGCGAAGGGCCTGCTGCACGGCCCTCAGTCAGTGTTGCTTACGACGGTTGTTCATTATTGTCACTCAGTTGCCTGAGGGGAACATTCAGAGAGACTTATCGGCAGGACATGTACAAAGGGGACAGAAGAGCAGATGCAGCTTCCAAGAGTGAGCTGCTGAGGATGAGAGGTGGGTTTCTCAGGGAAGCTTGAGGGTGGGCCAGGTCCGTGGCTTGTTGGGCAGTGTCTAACATTGGTGTGCTGCAATGATTCTTCTAGACGTTTAGTCACAGGACTGACACTGTGCTCTCAACCCTGCTAGGCTTGAAGTTAGGGTGTCTGAGTGGATACCCAGTTGTCATTTTGATGGGTTCACTTTCTACGCTGCACAGATGACATTGTCCTTTGGTGACATTCAACAGCTTCTTAAGGTTCCTAGATGTAGATCTGCAGCTGTGGACTTGGAGTTTTAACCTAAGTCAATAAGCACTTATGGGCTTCTAAGTGGGGAATGAACTTGGAAAACACTGAACCTAGTGTGCAGCACATAGTAGGTACTCATCTGCAAGGTACTTCCCTTTTTCCCTCCCTCTCTCCCTCCTCGCCCTCTTCCTCAGGGACTCAGTCGATGACCTGAAAGAGCATAAGCCAATGTCCGTCCCAGCTCTGGTCCTGCTTCGTGCCTGCCCTGTGATATTGGGCAAGTTGCTCAACCCTGGACTTCTCCTTTCTCCTCCATAAAACATGGCTTTGGGAGCAACTTGCTCTCCAAGGGCCATTCCAACTCTAACATTATGATTTTATCATATGGAATTTGGCATAATTGGTTATCTCTGAACACTTACACTTTTTATTTTTGAGATGGATTCTTGCTCTGTTGCCCAGGCTGGAGTGCAGTGGCTCAATCTCAGTTCACTGCCACCTCCGCCTTCTGGGTTCACGCCATTCTCCTGCCTCAGCCTCCCGAGTAGCTGGGACTACAGGCGCCCGCCACCACGCCCAGCTAATTTTTTTTTGTTGTTTTTTTTGTATTTTAATAGAGACGGGGTTTAACCATGTTAGCCAGGATGGTCTTGATCCTAACCTCGTGATCTGCCTGTCTCAGCCTCCCAAAGTGCTGGAACACTTACACTTTTAGGATATTTGTACACATACACGAACCAAAACAAGAGTCAGGAGGTGCAAATAGTCCCACGAACAAATGCTCCAGGATGTTGAGGAGAGACCCCTTCCCTTGAACCTCTCTTCTCACCGAACCTGCTTTCCAGACCTTCCTTCCCTCCTGGCTAAATGCCCTGTAGAAGCGCTAATGTGTCTGTGTGCCCCTGGAAGCCAGGCGTTCCCTGGAAGCACAGTTCTACTAGCTAACTACTCGTAAGACCCTAACTATGCTGATGTTGAGGAAAGGGCTGAATTCTTCCCAGCCATATGGTGGAAATTTAAAGAAAATAATGTGAGAGCTTCACGGATAACTGCACATTCACCACCACAAATGGTGCCATCCCAGAGACAAACATGTGATAGTTCAGAACTTGGGAAAATGGCCCAGGACTGAGCCATGCTAAGAATGGGAGCAATTTGGCTGATACATAGCTGCCCTGTGGTCCAGCAGGGGGGGAAAAAAAGGTTCTAATTACCCAGCCACAATCCTGTATTTAGATGTAAAAGGGAGGAAATAGCTGAGCTCTGTTCTAGTCACAGACGTGCCAAATGGGTCAAGAGAAAAGCCTCTGCCCAGACCACTGCTGAGCCCATGGCTGGCCTGGGCCCAGGCTGCCCAGCCGATGAGCCTCAGATGGACTTCCAGAAGGCCACAGAGGCCCCACTTTATCCTTGCCTATTTTACGAGGACATTGGCCTCAGACAATTTCCTCCTCAAAGTTTCTTCACTCTCTTTGGTGTTCTGTCTCATGCAAATCCGTTGGGGATGGGAGGAATTAAGGACAGGGAGATCAAATGACAACCCCTGCCTCCTCAGTGATTAAATAAAATCAGAGCTCATCCATACGGCAGCGGCACTTCTGACCCGGTCCAGCATTCCTCCCTCACCCTGTGCTTTCTGAAACTCTCATGCATCTTCCAGATGTCACCTGCTGCCATGAGGTCAGCATGGATGAGGGTCAGCCTGGATTTCCCGTTCTACTAGGCTGCCAAAGTAGTAGAGACAAGCTTCAATCCTAAGATATTTAGGACCTGACAAATACCCCATCTCAAGAACTTACAGAAACCTCAGCATGGACAGCCTGGAGTGAAAGGATGCTTACTTCCCAGGAAGGGCATTTCTGCTTGGGAAATGCTCAGCTGTACCTCAGTTTCCCTTAGTCTTCCTCTGAGCTTCAGGTGCTGAGACTGAGAGGCTTTCCACATGTCCCAGAAGGGGCAGACTTGACGGTGTTTCCTATCTCCTTGAGCAACTATTGCAGATCCTCACCTCAGACAGTACTGATAGAAACACCCACACCTGCTCGCAGGGGGTCTGGGCTTTCCTAGTCAATCATTTTCCCTTTGGGGTGTAGAGGTTGGAGAATGAAACAAAGATTGCATAGCCCTGGTGAAAAGAAAAGGAGAAATTCAGGGAGGAGGAATGAGGGATCCTCTTTCTTGCGTGTGGGTGTTAGCTTGCCTCCCAACCACACTGACACTTGCTATGCCATTGATTTGACTTTTCTCCTATCTCAACAATAACAAA
>NW_012102632.1:314231-344155 GCF_000951045.1 Mandrillus leucophaeus | reverse complement strand
AGGTGGCTTTGGGATGTGACAGTTGTGAAGAGCCAAGGTAATGGGAAAACAGGATGTGTGGGTTGTGAACCTCTCCTTCAACAATCTTTGAGGGTTCTCAGTAAAGATGTGGAAAGAAAACTCAATCCCTGACCAATAGTGCTCATCAAAAGCCACCTCCAGAAAAATCTTTAAAATGATCTCCTGGCAACCTCCCATGTCTCTGAATTCCCGGTAGGTAAGTCACATCGCAGTCCCTAGAGTACACTCATCTCTTCAAAAGTGACCCATGGCCTTGTGGCATTGGGCTGGGGCTGGGTTGAGCAAAGAGGCCTGCTCCCTGCATGCTCCACCAGTTCCTCATGACCTGGGTAACACATCCAGGAGAGCTGAGCCTCCAGAAAGTGTGTCCTCAGTGAGCTTTGGAACCACTGTTAGACAGATAAGGAATAATAGCAACAATAGTAACAATAAAGGGCTCTTATGATGTGCTAAGCATTGGGCTAAAGGCTTTACTCTCACATCTCAGTCCTTACAAAAGCCTGGAGGCAGGGATATTATCTCCTCTTACAATGAGGAAATTAGGGCTCAGAGACGTTGAGTGAGTTGTTCAAGTTCACCCAGCTTGTAGATGGTGACATCAGGATTCAGACACTGAACTCTCTGACTCTAGTTTCCAGTTGCTTATTCATTTTGACACAGGAGCACACTCATCCCCTATCCATTTCTTGGTGTGACAGATGAGGAGGCCCAGGCACAGGGAGATTAAATCACAGTCCCGAGGTTACACAATCAATATTGGTGGCGATTGGACTAGAACCCCTACTTCTTGGCTTCCTATTTGCTCTTTTATCACAGCACCCTCCTCTTCCTATCCCCTGCCTGAGAGGTTGGCCTAAAGCTTCAGAGCTCTGATTGGATGGGCAGGGAATAAGGTGAGACTGTGGAGCAGGATTTACCCTGGGGGATGAGCAGCCCAGAGAATGTGGGCTCAGTGGCAGGGAGGGATTGAGATGTGCCCAGATTGCCTTGGTTTTTCCCGAAATTTCCAGTTTTAGCACTGAAAATCCTGCTTTCCAGAAAACCTATCAGTCCCAGGCAAACTGGAACTGTTTGTCCCTCTATCAGGGCCTGAGCTGGCAGCAGCTTCCTGGTCTTCAGGACTGAGGTCAAGGCTTTTCATAACTGAGGGGTCTTTTAGAGCCCCAAGACCTGACTTGGGACAGCCAATGAGATACCAAAAGGCCACCCAGGCCTTGGCTGGAGGGATCAGTCATCCAGGTCAGATCACAGTGATAAGGATCTTCAGGGCTGGTGGGCATTTTAAGCAGCATTTAGTTCAACCCATCATTTGACAGATGGGGACCCTGAAGTGCTAAACCCTCTCCTATGATTCTGCAGCATGGGAGGTGTAAGAGTGGGACTAGGTCTCCCAGGAAGCCAAATCCTCTGCTTTGCTTAACATGTCATATGACTTTTCTTAACTTCATCATGTGTCTGGAGTAGTGGTTCTGAAAGTGAGGTCCCTGGACCAGCGGCATCAGCATCACCTAGGAGTTTATCAGAAATGCAAAGTCTCTGGCCCAGACCCACCGAATTGGAAGCTTTGGGAGTGAAGCCAAGAGTTCTGTGTTTTAATAAGTTCTACAGGTGATTCTGATGCAGGGTCAAATTTAAGAATGTCACTCCTAAGGCATGGGTTTTCCAGAAGACTGACCTCCTCTGATATGGTTTGGCTGTGTCCCCACCCAAATCACATCTTGAATTGTAGCTCCCGTAATTCCCACATGTTGTGGGAGGGACTTGATGGGAGATAATTGAATCACGGAGGTGGTTTCTCCCATACTGTTCGCATGGCAGTGAATAAGTCTCACAAGATCTGATGGTTTTATAAGGGAAAATCCCCTTTCATTTGGCTCTCCTTCTCTCTTTGCCTGCCACCACGTAAGACGTGCCTTTTGCTTTCCACCATGATTGTGAGGCCTTCCCAGCCACGTGGAATTGTGAATCCATTAAACCTTTTTCTTTATAAATTACCTAGTCTCTAGTATGTATTTATCAGCAGCGTGAAAACAGACTAGTACATTCTAAATGGCAGTATTGTAAGTTTTCGTGCTTTTCCCCAAGTCCAGCATGGGACCCTGCTAGGGTCTGAATGTTTATGTCCCCACAAAATTCATTTGTGGAAATACTAACCTTTAAGGTGATGATATGAGAAAGTGGGGCTTTGGGAAGGTAAGTAGGTCATGAGAGTGGAGCACTCAGGAATGAGATTAGTGCCTTTATAAAGGAAGCCCCAGAAAGACCCTCATCCCTTCTATCGTGTGAATTTACAGTGAAAAGATGGCCTTCTATAAGCCAGAAAGAGGGCCCTCATCAGACATAGAATCTACCAGTGCCTTGATGTTGGATTTCCCATCAGAAAAAAAAAAAAAGAAAGAAAGAAAGAAAAAAATAAAAGAGTGTCCTCCCTGAGGGGAGAGGAGGCAGGGCCCACTCTCCAAAAGGGGCATCTGTTCTATGTCTGCTCTTTATGACCAAATAGAGATTGTTAGGACAGCATAGAAAAGAGGCTAGAGGAAGTGGAGGAACCCAAGACAGTAGAGAAAGCAGGCAGAGGATGGAAGCTATTCTAAGTGATCAGATCCCAACTCAGCCAGGCCTGGCCCCTGACTGTTTCATGCCCTGCTGTGAGAGCTCCTGAAGCTGCTGTCCTCAGGAAGTGTCACCTGAACAAACTGACCACCAGGGAACATTACTGAAAGCAGCTTGCCCAAACAGATCAATATTTAATTTCTAATGAGCAATTTTCAATTAGATCCTTGATTTGACTGATGTCTGATCATTCGCCTGTAACCACTGCAGGCCTTTTGCTCCCCTCGGGGGCCAAAAAGCAGCTGATACTACAGCCATGATAACCTGAGTGTTCTGTCCCGTAGTCTCAACCAAATTGTAAGGCTTAGGGCAGTGGTTCTCAACGTGGATGAATTTGCCCTCAAGGGGATGTTCCATAGTGTCTGGGGATATTTTTGTTTGGCACAGCCAAGGGATGTTACTGGCACATAGCGAGTAGAGTTCAGGGATGCTGCCAAACATCCTACAATGCACAGGACAGCCCACAACAAAGAATTATCAGCCCAAAATGTCCACAGTGCTGAGGTTGAGAGGCACCGCCTTAGGGCCTCCTCTGTTTGTCAATTACAGTTACCTCTGTGATCGTCTCCCTGATCATCTCCAACTGCACGCACTCTTAGAAGCATCCCTGCTCAGGCAACACCCACACTCCCATGCTCACATGCACACACACCCCTTCACAGCATTCATCACCTACAATAATGCAGTCCGAACCCTGCAACTGTTTGTGTTTTGTTTTTGAGACGGAGTCTTGCTCTGTCGCCCAGGCTGGAGTGCAGGGTCACCATTTCGGCTCACTGCAAGCTCCGCCTCCTGGGTTCACGCCATTCTCCTGCCTCAGCCTCCCGAGTGGCTGGGACTACAGTTGCCCACCACCACATCCGGCTAATTTTTTGTATTTTTAGTAGAAACGGAGTTTCACCGTGTTAGCCAGGATAGTCTCGATCTCCTGACCTCGTGATCCACCTACCTCGGTCTCCCAAAGTGCTGGGATTACAGGCGTGAGCCATGGCGCCTGACCAAACCCTGCAACTGTTTAGGGCTCTGCAACCCCTGGGCCCACATGCCTTTCCAACATTTTCCCCCATTTCACTCCACTCTCTGAACTGCTGTCCCTACCCCAGTGACTCTCAAACTGGAGCATGCAACAGAACCACCAGGAGAATTTGTGGAAAATGCAGCTTGCTGGGCTCCATCTCCAGAGTTTTTGATTCAGCGCAATTTGCATTTCTTCAGACGATGCTGCGGACACTGGTCTGGGGACCAGACTTTGAGAACCGCCATCCCACACCAACTTGCCCTCTTCACCTCTGATCTTGGCGTCCAGCTGCTCCTGCCCAGAGTACCCTTGTGCTCACATCTGAGTTCCATCCTTGGGGTCTGAGTCTAGTGCTACCTGCTCTACCAGGTTGTCTCTGATGCCCAAGTGGAAGAAATGTCTCAGCCGCTGCACTTTCTCAGCACTGCTCACCACTCTGTAGCAATTTTTTTCTTCTTTCATTGACAATTTATTATTATCATTATTATTATTATTTTTAGACAGAGTCTCACTGTTTCCCAGGCTGGAGTGCAATGGTGCAATCTCCTTTCACTGCAACCTCTGCCTCCCAGGCTCAAGCCATTCTCCCACCTCAGCCTCCCAAGGAGCTGGGATTATGGGCACGTGCCACCCTGCCTGACTAATTTTTGTATTTTTAGTAGCGACAGGGTTTTACCATGTTGGCCAGGCTGATCTTGAACTCCTGACCTCAAGTGATCCGCCCTTCTTGGCCTCCCAAAGTGCTGGGATTACAGGCATGAGCCACAGCCCCCAGCCTCACTGACAATTATTTTAAATCATGCTTTACCAATCAGGCACACACAAGAGGAGGAGCTGGAGAGGGTTTAATGACAGGGACTATTTACAAAGGTGTGGGCAGAATTAAGGGACATTAACAAGGATGACGAAGCACCCCAGAGCTGTAAGAAGTCAAAGCTACTCCGAGGGCTAGGGACAAGAAGGAGCAGACACTAGAACCAGGAAAGGGTCACCTGACTGGAGCTGTGGCCTTGAAAAAAGCAGCACAGAGGTTGCCAGATGACAGCCTTGCAGGTAGGGAGCTGGGGGAATAAACACCCTGGCCTCTCTCTCCTCCTGCCCTCTGATGTACTGTGGGTGCCTCCCACTGACTGAGCCCAAGAAAACAGGGTAGAGAAACCTCATGATGCTGCCCACACAGGCCAGCCTCCTGGGGCTCAGAGCAGGTAGAGAAGGGCACAGAGAGATCTCATGGGGCAAACAGGGGGTCTCCAGCATCCCACCTTCCTCCCTACTACCCAGTCCTAGAGTATAGAACCTATGTCAGAATTGCCTCTGAATCCATGACAAGCCCGGGACCTCATATAACAGATTATTAATACATATTTGAGGAATTCATCATTTATCATTAGCTGGTGTGCATGTCTGCTGATGAATTCTCAGACATTTTGTGGAATGTGGTCACTCAGAATATTCTAAGAATGTTCCCAGCACCACAGGAAAACCTGCTAGCCAAGGCCCCATGACATGGCTGGGAAAACCAGCTTGTCATTTTTCCCAACTCCATACACCCATTTCTCACTTATCTGTCACTTTGTCGTTCAAAACAAAGAATAGAAAGTAAGGAGCTGAGATTTTCTCAGCTTTCAAGTAATCAAAGAAAACACCAAGGAAAGGCATCAACAACAAGGGTATCAATTTTTTATAAGTGAAGTACAAACAAACTGAAATGAAAGGGGGAACAGTGACTGCAAAACATATTTGCATTAGAAATCACCATGGGTTTACATCCACAGAATTCTTATAAACATGTAAGGAAACAGCTAGAACTTAAGACGGAAGTGATCTACTCTGGCACTACTGGCTACCATTTATTGAGCATTTACTATATGCTGGGAACTAAGTGCTTTATGTATTTTATCTCAAATCTCACAGCTAGTGTTTTAACTATAAACTATTATCATTTCCACATTACAGATGTTGAAACTGAAGTACTGGGAAGTTAAGCAAATTGCTCAGGTTCTTCTATCCAGAATTTAAATCCGGATCTGCTTAGTCAAACACAGTTCTCACCTGAAAATAGGTAGTTAAGAGTCAAAACACGAATCACCAAAAAAACTCAGATTCAATGAGTGTACAAGTGCCATTTTAACCTACAAAATGAGCAAAGCGCTTTTTAAAAAGTATTACGAGGCGCTTCCGCAGCTGAGGAGGCACTGGTGAAAGGTGTACTCCCATAGCTGGTGCCGTGAATGATGCTTTTGTATAAATAGTGGCTTCCTCCAAAGGGTTGGGGTGAGGGTGGGGTACAGCATCCATCAGCTGACTGGGTTTATCAGAGACAAGATATAGTTCTACTGAAGACTTGCGACTGTGTGCCTCAGGGTCTAGAGCCCAGACAGAGGGCACTGCTGCATTCAGAGCTGTTTCCTTTCCCAGAAGACTCGCTTCATCTGCTCCCAAGCCAGGCTTTCACTGACCTTGAAAAGGTCACCCTGGTCCCAAGGGTGACAGACATTGAGCAGGTGGAGTGAGGTAGCAGGGGTGGAGGAGCCACATTCAGAGCATTATACCCACCACGGGCTGGAGAAGTTCCCTCCCAGGAATGCCAGGCACCGCATGGGGCCTCTAACCTTCCCCATTTGGACGTCTGGAAGCAACACAGGGGCTGAGTACATTCACTTCCTCTCTGTTATCTCCCTGCTTGATGCTGCCTCTTTTTCTTTTCTTTTCTTTTCTTTTTTTTTTTTTTTTTTTTTTGAGATGGAGTCTTGCTTGGTCACCCACGCTGGAGCGCAGTAGCGGTGATCTCAGTTCACTGCCTTCCCGGGTTCAAGCAATTCTCGTGCCTCAGCCTCTCCAGCAGCTGAGACCACAGGCACGCACCATCACACCTGGCTAATTTTTGTATTTTTTAGTAGAGAAGGGGTTTCATCATGTTGGCCAGGCTGGTCTCGAACTCCTGACCTCAAATGATCGGCCCGCCTCAGCCTCCCAAAGTGCTGGGATTACAGGCGTGCGCCACCATGCTGGGCCTATGTCACTTCTTTATTCAGCAGACTACAGTCCTGTGTTTCAATCCCACCTCTGCCACTTTTACTCTATTCTGTCTCAGGCAGGTCACTTAAGCTCTCATCTCCCTCCTCTGCAAACACAAGTGCCTGCCTCACAATTCTTTCTTCTTTTTTTTTTTTTGAAGTGGAGTTTCGATATGTCACACAGGCTGGAGTACGTGGAACGATCTCAGCTCACTACAACATCTGTCTCCTGGGGTTAAGCGATTCTCCTCCCTCAGCCTCCTTAGTAGCTGGGACTACAGGCATGTGCCACCACGCCCGGCTAATTTTTGTTTTTTCAGGAGCGACAGGGTTTCATCATGTTGGCCAGGCTGGTCTCAAACTCCTGACCTCGGGTGATCCGCCTGCCTCAGCCTCCCAAAGTGCTTGGATTACAGGTGTGAGCCACCGCCCCCGGCCCTGCCTCCAGTTCTAACATGAAATAACATACATGAAGTGTTTAGCAAGGGCCTAACACATTACAGGGACTTCACAAGTACCAGTTTCCTCTCCCACCCCATCCTTATTTTTATCCTGTCAACAAATTAGGGCGAAAGCACTTCTGCGGGTCTTCATTTTAGATGATAAGGCCCACCTTTTGGGGGCTTTAACTTCCCTTACATTTTTCTGATAGGGCCAAGTGACTATTGCTGGAAGCTTCTTCCAGCCCATGAAGTCAGCCAGGGGCCAGGCAGGGCAGTATGGCAGGGCTCCACCAGAGGGGAGCAGAGAGCTGGGGCTGGGGCTGGGGCTGGGCAGGTGAACCTCAGCAGCAGAAAGGAGGCAGACGTGGCACATGGGCTGGGGGAGATCTCCCGGCTCTATCATTAGAGGCTGAAGGTTTGGGGGTGTGGACTGGTGTCATTCAACTGAGGACCCCAGAGGCAAAGACTTACATGAGGGCGAGTCTTGAGTCAAACAGGAAGTATTCCAGAGAGTCTAGGAAAAACCTTCTTTAGACCAGGGAATAATCACAATAGCTGCTCTTGATTGAACATGTTGCTCTAGTGAGGCTATGTCCTTGGGGGATCTTAAGTCAGTATATTTTCATCCAGGGTGATGGCTAGTGCCAAGCCTAGTAGACCCCAGCCCTAAAGTTCTTCTAGAATGTAGAGAAGATACCCTAGCAGTCAAGGGGATTGCAGCCTAGGGAAGGGAATGGCATGAAGAGGAGATCCTTCCAGACATGAAGGGGAAGTAGAAATCCTCCTATTTCCCCTTGATGGACCATGGAAGGGAGAGGGACAGAGTAGGAGAAGCAATGGCTGAGACACAGGTATCGTGGCTTCCTTGGCCAAAGTCCTCCCAGGATGTGGTGGAGTGGCGTGAGGATGTCTTTTTTTTTTTTTTGAGACAGAGTCTCGCTCTGTCACCCAGGCTGGAGTGCAATAGCATGATCTCCGCTCACTGCAAGCTCCACCTCCTAGGCTCACGCCATTCTCCTGCCTCAGCCTCCCGAGTAGCTGGTTCTACAGGTGCCCGTCACCTCGCCCGGCTAGTTTTTTGTATTTTAGTAGAGACAGTGTTTCACCGTGTTAGCCAGGATGGTCTCAATCTCCTGACCTCGTGATCCACCCACCTCGGCTTCCCAAAGTGCTGGGATTACAGGCATGAGCCACCACGCCGGTCTAGGATGTCTTGAGGTGACGCCACCAGTGGAGGGGTTTGTGTGTGTTGTCTGGGCTGGGACTCTGGGTAAAGACCCCATTGTATGGAGCGGCCATCTTTACATGGAGCAGCCAGAATCAAATGGAGACCCGACTCGGTGGGGTGGAGAGGTCTGGGTTAGAGTTCCACAGCTTTCCCTTGGCATGGAAGGGGTCAGAAGAGCCAGTGGAAGGGACCTGCCATGCTAAGGGGCGAAGTGACCCCACGGTGAAGGCCACAGAGTGTTTAACTTGGTAAGGGTCAGGTGGAGGGTGCATCTGAGCCTCAGAAGGCCGAGCACAGTGGTGAAAAGCTGGGGTGGGGGCAAGTCAGTGAGGGAAGAAGACAAATTTCAGGTTCATCTCCATACTCCGGGAGAGAAAAGCGGGAAGTAGCCCATGGACCAGGCATCCCTGCCTCTACCTCCCCCTCTTTCCCCAGTTCTAGCCACTCCCATTTCCCCTTCACTGTAGCCACACCAGACTCTAGCCCTCAGTGCTGCCTTGCTGCCTTCGGCCACAGGGCCTCTGCACCTCCCTTCTCTCCTCCTGTCACACTCAGCTTCCTAGATCTTCTTGGCTTCGTCATTTTCCTCTCTCTCATATTCTCTTTTATAATGTTACTCATTTTCTTTGGTTGTAACTTCTGCATTTATCTTTGCAGTTCTTTAACACCTGCTTACTCCACAAGATTTTAAGCTCCACAGCGGCAGGGGCTGTGCTTGTTTTCTCTTATCATTTTGTTCCCAGCCCCCAGCACAGACACTGGCAAGCTATAGATCCTCAATCAGTGTTTGTTGAATGACTGGATAAACAAGTAGCGGAATAAATGAATGGATGAATGATCTGTGATGGTTTCTTTGCAGGGCAACAGATTCTCCATTCATTTTCAGAGATATGTCCAGCACCGAAGGTCGGTAAGGTGGGAACAGTAATGGTACAGGCTCCAGCCCTCACGGAAGAGAGGTGGTCTTTCCCCATGTCAGACTTGCTCTGCCTTTACCTCAAAGTCAGGGCAGCATTTTCTTTTTCAGATAAAGAAACTGAGGATTTCTAGGGTCTTTGGGTTTTGTTTTTACTTTTCATTGTGAACATTTTCAGCATACAGGAAGAGTAAGGAGGACAGTATAATATTCTTTGGAGAGGTTGTATTTTAAAATACAGGTTCACGCCTGTAATCCCAGCACTTTCAAGGCTAAGGTGGGTACATTACTTGAAGTTAGGCATTCAAGACCAGCCTTGCCAACATGGTGAAGCCCCGGCTCTACAAAAATGCAAAACAATTAGCCAGGCTTGGTGGTGCACACCTGTAATCTCAGCTACTTGGGAGGCTGAGGCAGGAGAATTGCTTGAACCTGGGAGGCAGAGGCTGCAGTGAGCTGAGATCATGCCACTGCACTCCATCCTGGGCAACAGAGCAGGACTCCGACTCTAAATAAATAAATAAATAAATATTAAAGTAAATTATCATTATCATGACAATTTACCCCCAAATACTTCAATTGCACCACTAAAAAATAAGCATACTTCCCTACTTCACTAAAATACTGTTATCACTCGTAACAAAATTAACCACAATTTTCTTTTCTTTTTTTTTTGAGACAGAGTCTCACTCTGTCACCCACGCTGAAGTACAATGGTGCGATCTTGCCTTACTGCAACCTCCACCTCCTGGGTTCAAGTAACTCTCCTGTCTCAGCCTGCTGAGAAGCCAGGACTACAGGTGTGTGCCACCACGCCCAGCTAATTTTTTGTATTTTTAGTAGAGACGGGGTTTCACCATGTTGGCCAGGCTGGTCTGGAACTTCTGACCTCAGGTGACCCGCCTGCCTCAGCCTCCCAGAGTGCTGGGATTACAGGCGTGAGCCACCGTGTCAGGTCAGTTTTCTTAATATCGTCTATCTTGGTTCATTTGTGCTGCTATAACAAAATACCTGAGACTGGGTAATTTATGAAGAACAAACATTTATTTTCTCATAGCTCTGGAGGCTTGGAAGTCTGAAATCAAGATGCCAGCAGGTTTGTGTCTGGTGAGGGCTGCTGTCTGCTTTCAAGATGGTACCTTGAACAGTGAGTCCTCTGGAGGGGTGGAACGCTGCATCCTAACACGGCAGAAGGTTGAAGGGCAAAAAGGATAAACTCTCTCCATCAGACTCTTTTATAGGGGCACCTACTCCCATTCATGACTCAACCACCTCCTAAAGGCCACATCTCTTACTACTGTTGCATTGGGGGTTATGTTTCAACATCAATTTTAGGGGAGACAAAAACATTCAAACCATAGTATAATCTAATACTTAGGCCCTAATCACATTTCCCCAGTGGTGTCTAAAATGTCTTCTCCAGTTGGTTTCCTGGATGCAGGATCCAATCAACATTCTCACCCAGAGCAGCTCATTTTGAAAACCAACTCAAATGTCTTAATTCAGACCATATGTTTCTCAATGTGGAATACAGAGAGAACCAGACGTCTTCCATTTACATTTCAGCAACCTCAGTCCTTTTTCAAAACTGCCTTGTGCGGTGTGGCGAGCAGGTCCAGGAATGAATAGCCACAAAGCCTAGATATGCAGTGACGCAGGGCTCTGCAAACACTCCAGGCGCCCAAGGCAGCCACATAGAGCAGGCGACATGCAAGCTGTACTGCAGAGGAGCAGAGAGATGAACCACAAAGAAAGTATTTTCTCTTTCTACGTTTCTGTCCTGGAGACCTTGCCACTACTCCAGATGGCGCTGCCTCCAGGCAGGGCGCAAGAGGCAACAGTGTGAGTCCAACCCTTGGAAAGCCACCCACTTGAGGGAAAAAGTCCCTTCTCCATCCAGCTCTTAGTCCTCATGAAGCTCTGTAGGCTCAGCCCTGCCCGGCCTTCTTGCTGGAGGCCTGGGGCCAGGCAGAGAGGGCTGCAGACACAGGCAGGTGCCACCACAATGTTCTGGTGTTCGGGTTGGAGCTATTCACATGACTAGCTGTGCCAGGAAAGTTTTTTGTTTTTTAACTTGATGGAAATGTTGTGGTTTTCACATTGTCTTGGAACAAACAGGAGCTTGGTTTACCGTCCCGAAGAATGTATCTGCTGAATTGTTCTTTAGTTGATTCTCTTGGGTTTCCAAGTTATGCCTTTTCCCCTTGGGCAGCTGAAGGAGCACGGCTTCTCCACTCACCCCCTCTTCGGTTCCCTTGCCTCCACTGTCAGGAAATTCCACCCTAAATACCCTAACCCTCTCCCTGTGATGATGGGATTTGCACAGACTAATGGGCACAGGACTCTTTCCAGTCACTCTCTGTGCTCCAGAAAAACTGAAGGCAGACTGGAAACATATAAAATACCTGCAGGAGCCCCGCTCACCAGGTGAGGACAGAGGCGACCATTCACAAGGCCACGATTCCACTTCTGCTTTGGGCCATGGTTACCATTAGGCACATGCCCCTAGTCCTTCAGGACAGAGCCCTTCAGGACAGAGCACCAGGAAGCCTGCGGGAATCAAACAGGATGGGAAAACCTCTCTCTCCCCTCCTCCCACCCCATTTAGATCCAGATACTACCTCGTCGCAGGGGCCTGTCCTGTGCATTGCAGGATGTTTAGCAGCTCCCCAGACTGCACCCACTGGATGCCAGCGTATTTCCAGACATTGCCAAATGTTCCCTGGGGGACAAAATCATCACCAGTTGAGTGCTCCTGTTTTCAGTCTTAAACAAAGGACCCATTTGTAACACCAGGAAAGTTCCAGGACCACTCACACCAGCTGAGTGGAGCAGTGTTGGGAGAACCGCAAGCCAGGCATTCTCAGTGTCTTGTTCTGTGGAAGGGAAATGCAGAGCAGCTGCCAGGCCAGGTCTGTCTTTAGCCCTTCGCTTCCCTCTATTCACATAGGGGAAGCTGTGCCAGAGCCCGGGCTTATGATCTGGAGGAAACAATACTGTCACTGAGATAGGATTGATGGGGCATTTTCCTTCTGGAAGTGCTGATCCATGAATAATTTCCAAGCAAACCACCCACGGCATCCCCACTCCCTCTACTCTCTCCTCTTCCCTTCTTTCTTATATCCTACCTCCCCAGCCGACATCTAGCTTAGGCCTCTAACTCTGTCCACCCCTGGGCTTGACCCCACACTGGACGGCTTCTCTGGCCACAGCTAGAATAGCCATGAATTGCACCCACGGGCCCTCCCACCACACTTACTGCTCTGTCACCTCCTTCTCATTTCCCCAGAGGGGCTGCAGTGGGGTGAGAGCCCTGCATTAGAAAGCCAAAGGGCCTGGGTCTGAATCTGAACTTTACCAATCACTGGGCAGGAAATTCAAGTCATGCATGTAAACCCCTTAGCACAGTGCCCAGCACACGGAGCAGTTCTTACATGTCAGAATGGGTTTTTCTCCCTCCCCCTTCCCTCTTCATCTATCTGGGATAGTGAGGAAGCCCCTTCCTTAAGAAGCACAGGAAATACCCACAGGATTATGAACCTGGTTATGTCTGCAAATGCCACCCCAAGGCCACTCTCCTCCTCTCCCTAACCATTGCAAGATCCACAGCAGGCTGCATTCAGGGTTCCAGATGCAGCCAAGGATGGGGAGCCTACTCAGGAGGAAGAAGGAGTGAGAATTAAAGGAGGTGGGTCTGAGGGGACCAGGGAAAAGACACAGGAAGTCAACAGAAGCGGTTCCTCTGATAAACCCTGCTAGAGGAGAAGGAAGATGGTGCTGGTGGCCTTGAGAATCAAGGGCTGAGAACCCAGGCTTGGTAAGTGTGAGCACCTGGAGAGGAGAAGCCCCTGGAATAGGGGTAGAGGCCACATATACTCCAAGCCTCCCCCATGGACTCCATATCAGGGGTTAGACTGGATAACTCAAAACAGGACCATTTTATACACTCTTCCCATCTTCTGTGGGTACATGAATGGCCTTGGAAGAAGTACTGTTGGGGCTTAGACCATATTCCCTATTCCTTCCAGCATGGTGTTGGTGGGTAATACCCTGGGTATCAGAAACGGGAAGCGGGTGATTATTATTTCCACTGAGGTGAAAGTGCAGGATCTCCTAGAGGTCAACCTTCTCCAAAGCTTAGCCCTCCTTTTATGCCTTCTTCTTGCCTCTCCTAGTCCCTCCTGCCACCAAATCTGCTTTCCACCTCACTGAGAACATCCGGCTGCCTTCTTGTTCTCTGGCTTCTCAGGCCCCTCATGGCCTTATTCCTTCCTCCGCTACCTGGGCCTCACCAAGCAGCCTAGACTCACTTGCCACCTCCCGCCCCACACCCTGGCTTCCATGACCACCCTGTCGTCTCTGGCCTCACCCTCAGCTCCCCCTGCCAAGTGTGACTTATTTAACCTCTCTGTATCTAGTTTCCTCAAATGAAAGGTGAGCGCTCATGCCAGACAATTGTCAGGAGGCATTGGCATGCCTGCCATGTGGTAAATTATCAGTGATTTTGGAGTATTAATTGTTAAATGCAATTGTCAGGAAGCATTGGAATGCCTGGCATGTGGTCAATTCTTAGTGATTTTGGAGTATTGATTGTCAAATGCTTGGTTCAGCGCCCAGCGCCTCAGGGCTCAGTGCATGGCAGCTGCTATTATTGTGTGAGTTCTCTGATTTGCCAAGAGCTAGGGCAGCTAGTGCTTTTGGAGCCAGCCTTTTTTTTACACACAACCCATGGGGAAGACTCTCCTAAGATGACCCGAGAGAATGACAAACTTCTTGTGTTACAGCAAATAATGCATTTTCTGGTGTCTTCAACCCCTTGACCTGGCTGCCTTGACCATGGGTGCAGCCAAAATCTGAGAGAACCTAATTAAAAACAGAGTGAATTAAAGGAGGAATAATTACTTTCTACCCCAATTTTAAAAGTTCAACTTTATAGATAAAGATAAGGAGAGAAAAACCAATAGTCAAATAATCAATAATGCTTGCTCCTCTGTGTCTGTTTTCCAGGTGAGAACAAGAATTTGTAATTATAAAAAGACTTGATCAAACATTTTCCTATTTGGTGAAAGATGGCAGCCCCGACATCATAACCTATAAGGAGGCAAAGTCTGAGGCCACACTGCGTATGGCTGGGGCCTCACCTGGACCACTCTGGATCCCAGCATCCATGCCACCTGCCATGGTTCATGCCATCCATTCCTTGGAACATTGGGGAGTAGATTCCAATTGACCAGTGTTAGGATTGGGCAACTGAGAGGCTCACAAGGGCCCTCTGTGATACAATAACATAAATGATGAGACATCCCAGGTCTCTCTGATGCTAGCTGTGTGAGCAATTTTATAAACCAATCTGTGCTTTGGTTTTCCCATCTATCAGAAGAGGTTATCTGGAGTTCTGGTGACATTTAACAGAGGCAATCCATGTAAAAAATAAAGTGCTTAGAATGGTATAGAGCATAGGGTAGGAGCTCAAAAATAATATTTAGTATCAATATTACTAGTCTTATCATAAAAGAGCTGAATCGTAATGTGGCAGAGTAAATACATTTTGTGTGAGACAGGCACATATCTCAGAAAGACCCTCTATTGTTGGGAACAAGCCCCCCCCAAATCTGGCCATAAATTGGCCCCAAAACTGGCCATAAACAAAATCTCTGCAGCACTGTGACATGTTCATGATGGCTATAATGCCACCATGACGCTGGAAGGTTGTGGGTTTACTGGAATGAGGGCAAGGAACACCTGGCCCGCCCAGGGCGGAAAACCACTTAAAGGCATTCTTAAGCCACAAACAATAGCGTGAGCAATCTGTGCCTTAAGGACATGCTCCTGCTGCAGTTAACTAGCCCAACTCCTTTAATTCGGCCCATCCCTTCGTTTCCCATAAGGGATACTTTTAGTTAATTTAATATCTACAGAAACAATGCTAATGACTGGTTTGCTGTTAATAAATACGTGGGTAAATCTCTATTGGGGCTCTCAGCTCTGAAGGCTGTGAGACCCCTGATTCCCCACTTCACACCTCTATATTTCTGTGTGTGTGTCTTTAATTCCTCTAGCGCCGCTGGGTTAGGGTCTCCCTGACCGAGCTGGTCTCGACACTCTATAATATTAGGTAACATCAGCGTGCTCTTTTCATCTCTGTCCCCGCCAAAACTGTGTGAGGGTATCAGTTCTCTAAGATCTATATTTCTTGTACATAAGTAATGTTAAAACCCAGATGGAAGGTAACCAAGGGTCACTACATTTCATTTTTATTTAAAAATTTTTTTTGAGATGGAGTTTCACTCTTTTTGCCTAGGCCCAAGTGCAATGGTGCGATCTTGGCTCACTGCAACCTCTGCCTCCTGGGTTCAAGCGATTCTCCTGCCTCAGCCTCCTGAGTAGCTGGGATTACAGGCACCCACCACCACACTTGGCTAATTTTCTATTTCTGATACGGGGTTTCACCATGTTGGGCAGGCTGGTCTTGAACTCCTGACCTCAAGTGATCTGCCTGCCTCAGCCTCTCAAAGTGTTGGGATTATAGGCGTGAGCCACCATACCTGGCCGAGTCTCTACATTTAATGAGAGAATTGTGTGTGTGTGTGTATTTTCCCAAAAGTGGTAAGATTTGGAAAGCATACCATTTGTGTAAGCTGAACTTTGCCAGGCAGGCCACACTCTCATGGGGAAACAGAGGGAATCCCATCCCTCTGCCTCTTGCCTATATGCTATTGCATGACCTTTAGTTCTTGGAAAGGGGGCCATGATTTTTGCTCAGTTCTCTGAAAGTATCTTAGAGGTGAGTCCCTCAAGGTATAAAAATGGAGCTGTGTTCTCTAGAGCACACAGTGTGTTGAGACCAAGCTGTACTCTGGGCAGATGTGGAAGAGGTGGCCTCTACTCTTTCTTGGGCTGCCCTTTGTATTAGAGGAAGGAAACTTCACTGTCTCATCTCCCAAGGGCTCAGAGATTTCATAAGGTAGCTTTTCAGTGTGTGTTTGCAGCCTGCAATGAGTTCATAGAAGGTTGGGCCAGGAGACAGATCTGAAAGGCAAATCCCAGGTGAGCTCATGAGAATCAGCAAGAGAGATGGTAGGCCTGTCCCCAGTTTCTAACTTGTTAGGTCTGAGGTGGAGTTGAGACTATACCTTTCTGACCACCTCTCAGGTTATGCTGAGGCTGCTGATCAGGAGACTACAGCATCTTTGGAGAACCCCTGGCCTAGGACTTTATTATTGCATCAAAGTGTCTGCCCAAGTTCTCTTTCTAGAGAAGACCTTGGGATCTGGGGCACATGCATGCAAGGCACCTTAATTACCCTCATTCTTGCAGACACAGAGAGCTTGGTGAGGAGTCAGCGGCCAGCTAAACTGGCTGCTTGAATCCTACAGCTGGTGACAGTGGAACTGGATATGGTGTGCATGTATGTGATTCTTGGAAACCAGCAAAGGAGATGGTGCGTTCCAGGGAGACGCTGAGGGTGTCACCCAATCGGGATCTACAGCTGTCGATTTTCAGATATGCTCCACAGACCCCCTAGGGGTTCCACGGACGCCACCAGGAGCAGCCGACTACTTCTGGGCCCAGGTTTGAGAGTCTCGAAACACGGCAATTCCACTTTGACAACTTTTACGTTGGAACATCCATGTTAGGTTTCTTCTGGAGAAAGCACTTTGGCTAAGTCAATCAGAATGGCCTGGAATTAGGTAGCCTCCATGTGTGCCCATTTTAGGAAAGAGCAGACATCACTCAGCTTTCCACATGGAAGGGGATGGAGGTGGCTTAAGTTGACACAGGGAAACGAGGAGGACAGGCTCTTGTCTGTGCAGCCAGGCCTCCCGGGAACCTAGGGGAAGAAGAGTCACGAGGTGCCAGGATTGGGAGTGCAGCATGGCCAAGTTGCTGGGAGGCAAAAGTGAAATGTGTTTAGGGTTAAAGGAGGTCAGAGGACTCAGCAGCAGGAGTTGAGCACATGGCTTCAGTCTAGTGACTTAACAACTCTCTCCACCTCTTCCGGGGGGGGAGGCGCTTCTCTTTTCTCCCCGTTTCTCTCTTCCAACTGGCTAATTATCACTAGGCTTCCCCATTCAAATTCCTGAGAAACATGGCCAGGGTCTGTTCATCAGCTTTCCTTGGTCTTTTTACTTGTGACACAATCCTGTGGCTCAGAATGCAACCACTCCCGTGCCAGAAGAACCCTGGAGCTCCCAACCCCAGCAGAAGCTGTACAGGGGCCACAGATTTCCTTGGAACGGCAGCAGGTGATATAGGCAACTGGGACATCCTGTCTGTGAGGGTTTCCAGGCATCGTGACTGACTTGCCTGAAAGCCTGACTGACATTGTGCTGGCCTACCTAGGACATTCAACTGCTTGCTTGCCAGGCTCTCAAGGCCTTCTTCCTCTTGATGCAGTTCCAACAATGTCCATACCTACCACAGCCTATTTCACATGCAGACGCCAGTGCACACAACCCCTCAGTCACTGGTTGGTAGGATCCATAAGTGATGGTGCGGGACTACATTAGTATTTTATCTTATATAGTCATGCGCTGCATAACGACGTTTTGGTCAACAATGAAGTGTATACACAATGGTAGTCCCATGAGATCATAATGGAGCTAAAACATTCCTGTCACCTAGTGATGCCATAGCCATTATAACATCGCAGTCCAACACATTACCTTGTCTATGTTTAGATTCACAAACACTTACCTTTGTGTTATAATTGGCTACAGTATTCAGTACAGTAACATGCTATACAGGTTTCTGCCTAGGAACAACGGGCCACAACATACAGCCTAGGTGTATAGCAGGCTATACCATCAAGGTTTGTCTAAGAACATGCTATGATGTTTGTACAATGATGAAATTGCCTGAGGACGCATTTCTCAGAATGCGTTCCATTTATTTATTAATTAATTTTTTTTTTGAGACGGAATCTCACTCTGTCGCCCAGGCTGGAGTGCAGTGGCACGATCTCAGCTCACTGCAAGCTCTGCCTCCCAGGTTCACGCCATTCTCCTGCCTCAGCCTCCCGAATAGCTGGGACTACAGGCACCCGCCACCTCACCCAGCTAATTTTTTGTATTTTTAGTAGAGATGGGGTTTCACTGTATTAGCCAGGATGGTCTCGATCTCCTGACCTCGTGATCCACCTGACTCGGCCTCCCAAAATGCTGGGATTACAGGCGTGAACCACCGCCTTGTCTTCAGCTGAGACAACCCTCTGTAAAGTCTTCCAGAAGCCCCAACAACAACTTTAATTGACATTCCATTAGCTGCCCAGGTTAGGGTGGGCAGCCTGCCTGCATCCCCATTATTAAGTGATGCACGACTATATGATTCTTTCTGATTACCAAAGTAATATATGTTGGATGTGCAAAAGTAAAACTGTATAGAAAAAAAATTATGTAGAAAGAAAAAGTGCTCCCTAATTAAACCCACAGTTGATAAATTCAATAGGCTTGTGACTATGTCTTCAGAGTGAAAAACTAGAAAATGCCTAGAAAATAGGCATTTTATTATTTTTTAGAGATGGGGTCTCACTATGTTGCCCATGCTAGAGTGCTGTGGCTATTCACAGGTGTGATCATAGGCACACAACCAGCCTTGAACTCCAGGCCTCAGGTGATCCTCCTACTGCAGTCTCCTGAGTAGCTGGGACTGTAGGCATGCACCACTGCACCCAGCTTCTAAGCATTTAACAATGTGTGCATATATTATAAATACATAATAAAAATGAATTCAAACAAAATATAGTTTGTAACTTGGCTTTTTACATTTCAATATATCTTTAAATTCTGTATCATTAAGTAGAGATCTCCCATCTTTCTAATGGCTATTAGTGATCCACTGTTCAAATGTATCATAGTTTAAGCAAGTCTCCACTGAGAGACATGGGAGTTTTTCCATTTGGGCACTATTATACACAGCCTGGTTTGGATATATCTGTGTTGTGTACATGGTTTTGTAGGAGAGATTGCTAAAAAGATGGCTAGGTTAAAGCGTATGACCATCTTACATTTTAACACATATTACCAAACTGGGCAGGGCCTCTTACTGACGCTGCTTGTCAGAGTCAGAGCCTACAGTTGCCAACAATGTCTGCTCCTCTCTAGCTCCCTTGATATCATGTCCAGTTGTTAATCCTCACCCTGCTGCTACCTATGGATGGACTCAATGGACATTTAGCCAATGCTACCACTATATTATAAAAAATAATGACAGTTGGTGGGGCGGGGGGGTCTCCTTAGAAGGAGCTACAGATATAGCAAGGAGCCAGATTAAGCTCTTCAGAACTGATGCCAAAACTCTTATCTTAATATTTTCTTTGGAAATTGAGATTCCTTTTAATAGTTAAAGTTGCAGGTCTGAAAATATTTTGATCATTAAAAGTGAACCAGACTAAACTTTTCAGGGCACTGCACAGAGCAAATATGAAACTAAGAGCATGATCCCTGAATACGCTTTCTACAAGCTGCTATTTTAAAATGTTAATTTGTCTCACTAAATCCTAGTAACTGATTTTGAAGAGCCTGGACAGAGTCAGATCTGAGTTAACAACTGGGCTCAATGGGGCAAAGACTGCTGGTTAGCTAATAACCATGCTGCCCTTCTCCCCTCTAATGAACTCTAAAATGGACATATTTCCCAACCTACCTTGCCCACCCTAACCTGGGAAGCTAATGGAATGTCAATTAAAGTTGTTGTTGGGGCTTCTGGAAGACTTTACAGAGGGTTGTCTAAGCTGAAGACAACATTTTTGCCCTTCCTACCCAGAATATGGAAGTAAAGTTGAGGGCTCCAGTAGCCACCACAAATCACAAGCAAACTTGAGGATGGAAGCTGTCTGTAGGGCAGTGTATCAGAAAGACAGAAAGAACCTGGGTCCCTGATGACTGTGTAGTCAGTCACCCTACTAGTTTTGAACAGCCTCCGCCAGATTTCTCCTATATGAGAGAAACAAACATCTTGCTGAAGACTCTTACTTGGGTTTTTGTTCTATGCAGTCGAACAAGAATTCTAGGTGATATATTTCTCTACTTACTAGGTTGTGTGACCCTAAGAAAGGTAACTCCATCTCTTTGGGCTTCAATTTCTGGAGATTGGGTAATAAACAGTGGCCACCTAATGGGGTGGCTGTGATAAATGAGAGGACATATACTTAAGGCAGTGGTTCTCCAAGTTGGTCTCACATTAGAGTCATCTGTGGAGCTCTTAATCTCTTTTGGGTATGCCCAGGCCATACCCAAAAACTCATTGAATCTGAAATTCTGGCAGTAAAGTCCAGGCATCAGTGATTTTTAAAGCTCCACAGGTCATTCAAATCTGCAGCCAAATTTGAGCCGCACCGGTTTAGGAGACCTCAGGTTGTTTATTGCCGAGGTGCAGGCTTGCTTGGCCTTGCCTGATGGGTTGGTGGGACAGGACCTAAAAAAGTCTATTTGTTGGGGATTCTGAGGAACCTTCTGGGAGAAACAGATACAATGACAAGGTGGCAAACAATTAGTTGAGTAACAGAAGGGAGCAACAATTTTGAGTATAGCTGATGATACTATTTGAATCTGTCCCAAGTTGGGCTGTAAGGGCACCTCTCTGGATTCTAATAGAGAGCAGGTGCCAAGATGCCAATTCACTCAAAACTCCATAAATCCTTGCAACACAGGACCCACTGCTTTGAGACTTCACCAATAAAATGCAAAGGGGAAAAGATTTAAAAAGTCCATTTCCACAGCTCTGGCAGCAGCATGGGATAGCAAAAGCTGGCAGGAGACTGGGGTGCCCGTGAGAAATAGTGAAGAAGTCACAGGTTGGGGAGGGGTAGGAGCAGTGGTGCCCCTTCAGAACAGTGCCCAGAGAAAGCAGATTTGATCATGAGCCTATGTGAGACACCCTTGGGAGCCCCCTGAAATATTTGGGAGTGGGAGGAAGGGGCTGGAGGTCCTACATTAACAGAGCCATTAGGCCAGAGATCTTGTCAGACTGGTAAATTCAGGTTACATGTGAGTAGGCCTCCTTGCACATTACTTAGGAAATCTTAACCTTTTCAGGGGAGGAAAATAGCTCTCAAAGAGAGAAGCCCAGAGACCCGGAGGTCTCAGACTTGAAGTACTTCTGCCTTTTTCAGAGAAAAAGTTGCCCAGTGATCACCACTTTTTCTGTATTGAACTCCATTCCAAATGCTAAATCCTATTAATTTGGAAGAACTGGGGGTGGGGTTGGCAATTAAAAAAAAATACTTCGAAGCCTCTGAAAATGGCCAAATGAATCTAATTGACATTCTCAAAAGTGAAGTTGTTTGAAAAAAAGAAAATGGCTTTGAAAGAAAAAGTATATGAAGTGGAAAGTGTGTATTTTCAATGATCTCACGTGAAACACATGACAGAAAAATTCTCCCAGCACTGATTTTTCCAGATATTTTCTTTAAAAAAAAAAAGATAAAAGAAGGAAGGGTGGTATAAAAACTCACAACTAGACAGCTCATAAGGTCACTTTTTTTTTTTTTTTTGAATTAGGGCAAATAAAAAAGGAAACATCTAAATCTGATGTCAAACAACCTTTTCCGTTTGATCCAATCCTTTCTCCTTAAAAGTACTTTTATAAGTGCCCCAGATCTCTGAGCTGGTAAAGACACTCCATTCCTCCCTTTCTGGTCCCTACTGGGTTTGAAAGGCAAACAGTTCCTTCCTTTGTCCATCAATATTCTGCCCAGAATGAACACTATATGGATGCTCTTTAAAAAATTAAATAGATTTTTTTTGTCAGTTCTCTCACCTTTAGTTTGAGAATCCCAATCCTAAAACAACCGTGTATACATTCAGAAAGACTTAAGAATTTCTATATCTACTGTGAAGTAGAAGAAAACTAATTACCCAAATGATGCCTTGCAAATTTTACTTAACATGAGACTCAAGATGAATAGTGTGCATTTTAATCTGTAAATCACGAAGTAGTTAAACATTTCAAAAAGTGAAATATATTTTAAATGTCAACTGAAATCTCAGCAGTGGTTCTCAGACTGGAGCACATGTCAGGGTTACTTGGAGGGCTTGTTAAAACACAGCTTGCTGGGCCCACACCCAGAATTTGATTCGGGAGGTCTGAGGTGAAGGCTGAGAATCTGCATGACTCACAGGCTCCCAGGTGATGCTGATGTTGCTGGTCAGGGGATATCGCACTTTGAGAACCCTGCTTTGTAACTTGTCCACACTACTCAGACCTTTCCTCAGTAAGAGTCACATACTGGGAGAAGCACTGGAATGGGAGCCAGGAGACCTGTGTTTTTGATGTAGTTTTACCTGACTACATGTATATTTGTAGCCTAGTCACCACACTTCTACTAGGATTTGGTAGGAAAATTTTTACACTCAAGCGGCTTTCAAATAAGTAGATGGGGTAAGACCCATACACAAATCACTACTCCACTTATCAGAACATGTTGGATACCATAAAAGAGATAAAAATAATATGCGCTTCAGATAAAGATAAGCTCAAGTTTGGTTAGCCACAGGGAAGGTGACATCCTAATGAAGATAGCACTAGAAACAGATTTTGAAAGATGAAGAGGAGACAGGGCAAGGGTGTGGGGACAATGGGGAACCACCAGACATTTTTTGGCGGGTGGGTGGCATAATCAAAGGTGTTATCTTGGTCAAGACTCTTCATTACTTGTGATGGACAATTGAAATTGATTTAAACAAACAAAAGGGGGAACTTATTGTCTCATGAAACTAAAAGTCCAGGGGTAAGGTACAGAATTCAGATGCTCAAAACAATGCTATCAGAAATTGGTCCCTCCTCATCTCTCAGCTCTACTTTCCTATGCTAGCTTCCTTCTCTAGTAGGATCATGTCATGTGACAAAGATGGCTGCCAGCAGCCCAGGTGTTTTTACTGACATAGCAGTTTTAATAAAAAACTGTGGTACGGCCGGGTACAGTGGCTCATGCTTGTAATCCCAGCACCACTGCCCTCCAGCCTGGGTGACAGAGCAAAACTCCTTCTCAAAGAAAAAACAAAAACAAGAAAACCAAAACTGTGGTGCCTCTTTCCCAAAAGCCCTGAGGCTGACACTCCCTGGACCATCTTGGGTCACACATCCATTCCATTGAGGCCAAGGGACTTCAATGACTGTCCAAGTCTATGCAGGTGTGGTATGGTCAAACCCATGCAAACCTCATGGACTGAGTAGAGATGATGTGATTTCCCGAAAGCAAAGCAGGGTGCTGTTTCCAAAGGGTCTTCCCTCCTGCCTACTGCACAGGAGAAAACTTAGAGTTACTGTAGATATGAATAACCCAAACCTAGGATCCAACAGGTATCGAGGGACCCCTATTTAACAAAATGTCCCTCCCAACTCTCAAGTCCTTTGCCAATGGACTTCGTACAACTTGGCCCTTGGAGTCTGGTCTTGGGCAGCTCCCTGGCCCTTGTCCCCTCTTATAGTCTCTCTTCTCTATAGCAGCAGACGTCCTGCAGGCTGAACTGTTCAGCTTGGGGGTGGGGTGGACATATGCAGAGGCGAGCTCCTCTAGACTAGGCTTTGAAAGCCATTTCTGATGTATCTGTTGCCTCCAAATGTCCAATCAGGCCAGGGCAGGGGCTGTTCATCCACTGTACAGATTTATCCCCTCAGCCTTGAAGCCCACTGTCAACTTCCTAGAAGGCTCTGGTCCTTCCCTGTCCCTGTGGATGCTGCTCATCAGGTTCCTCCTGCTGGGCTCCATTCACTGGGCACCAGGCTGCCTGTGCTGCCCCACGTGGTGGGTGCCCTGGGGGCTGTTCCTGAGTGACTGCAACACCCACACTTGCTGCTTATCTATGAACTGCTTCCTCTATGGTTCCCTGTCCTTCCTGCTCTTTGAAAGGAGGGAGGGGCCACGGTGGCAGAGGTGTTGAAGAGGTGCACGGGACTGACTGAGAGTAAACTTTGGCTCTAGCAATGAAGGCAACAGGTGCCTCCAAGAAAGTCAGTGTGGAGGAATGGCTGTGTTTGGCGGGCGTGGCTGGATGGGGAAGATGAAGATCAGTGTGTTGGTGAGTCTTTGGACAGACTGGTATTAGGGTCCAGAATGGAGAGCAAAGAAAATGAAGCCAAAATGGGGTTAAAAAGTGAGAGAAATGGTGGGCTGGCAGTTGTGGGAAGACAGGTGAGAATGGGGCACAGTGGAGTTTAAACTTTCCAGGTCTGAGGCGAGGTCCAGAGTAGGCATGGGTGCTACTTCCAAAGCAGAGGGGAGAGAAACGGAGTTGGGGGTAGGGTTGGTTCAGGAACTGGGAATGCCAGGGAGGGCCATGCAGACAAGAAATTGTTTCTTGTTCAACACTTGCTAGGTCGAGCCCACATGGTGCTGCTAAGCACTTCCCAGGAGCTCCCCTTTCAGCTGTCACCAGTGACTGCTGGGGATTCACAAGGAATGAATGAAGGGCAGCTGGCAGCCCTGTGTGTACGTGACACTGGCACGGGGTGGGCGGGCGTATTTGCTTTGTTTTGAGTAGCAGGGCCACTGTCCAAAAGCCAACTGCCTTGGGGTCCTGAGGTAGCCAGTCCCACCTGCTATGCCTTGGGGATAGACAGCTCCTAACCTGACAGGGGCATTGACTATAGTGTAAAATCTGACCTCTAGGAAATGCAGTGGAATAGAGTGTAGGCCATCCTCCTTCCCAGGCCTAGTCTGTTCAAGGCTAGCTGGACAGGAAGGCATCATTAGAGAAAAATAAAGTAAATATGTGGTTTGAATTTTTGTCACACTAGATTAACTGATTCTTAAATTGGTCTGAATTCATATACCTTCTCAGTGCATTTGCACTGCCTAATAATTGTAATAAATACAGCAACAACAATTCTTTTTAATATATTGGGCACCATATGCCAGGTACTGTGTCCTAACACAGATTATTTCATTTACTCCTCCCCACAACATATGGGGAATTATCCCCCACCTTAAATATGAGGTATGTAAGGCTTAAAGAGATTGAGTTGCCCCGCATTGGCTAGAAGTGACAGAACCCAGGACTCTCTTGCTTCTCAACTCTTGTCTCCTTGTACCTGATCCCATCGCTATACAGTACAACATCAGGGCTTTGTGGCTCAACTGAATGTTTTCCTCAAAAAGACAACATAAGTAATTCTTTGGAAAAAGTTCTACAATTTGAAAATAGTGGAATTTGTAAATTAATAAATACAAATTCAAGATCATTGATTCTGCAAAAAGGCAGAAGCTGCAGCTGAGGTAAAAGGGCATTTTAAACTGCACATTAAAGGTTGATTCTTTCGATGAGATCACAGTGAAATCTGGGACAGGAGAATTAGGGCTGTTACGCCTTTTTGCCATGAACTTGAATCATAAAAAATAATCTTAGGCACAGGCAGATCCAAATACCTGGTAGAGATGTGTAAAACCCACAGGCTAAATGTGATTCCCCAAGCCAAACAATCCCAGCCCTTGAGCGTGGTGAGGGTGAGGTGGACCAAGGGAGGACCTGTGGGGCTGAATCCAATGGCCTGGCTCTCTGGAATTTCCTCAGTAAGGCCAGAAGGCCCAGAGGACCTGCGGCTGGTAACAAATCCCATCCCCATTATTCACGATCAAGTCTGCGCCCTCACCTCTGGCCCAGAGATGTCCAAGTTGGGAGACCAGGCCCTTTCTGGCATTTCTGGGGAACCTTTATTTCTGTTCCTCCCCCTCACTCCTTCTTGCCCCTCTTCTTTGGTAGGAGCTACCTTGGCTCCCTAAAGGCTATTGCAAATGGCTCTGCTTGTGACCTGCAAGACAGATGTGCCACAAAGTGGAAAACCTTCCCACTGTTTATTCCTAAAACTAGAAGATGCCCTCTGGGCTGCAGGCCCTCTATACATAAAACAGGATCAAAAGAAGGTCTTAGTGCTTCCATGGTCTGTTTCATGCATTCATTATCTTGTTTTTAGAACCTGATCTAAATTATTGTCTTTGGCCCAGATGCGGTGGGTCATGCCTGTAATCTCAGCACTTTGGGAAGCGGATCACTTGAGCTCAGGCATTTCAGACCAGTCTGGGCAACATGGCAAGACCCTGTCTCTGTAAGTAATATAAAAGTTAGTTGGGCATGGTGGTGTACGCCTGTAGTCCCAGCTACTAGGGAGGCTGAGATGAGAGGATCACCTGAGCCTGGGAGGTCAAGGCTGCAGAAAGCTGTGATGGCACCACTGCCCTCTATCCTGGGTGACAGAGTGAGACCTTGTCTCAATAAACAAACAAACAAACAAATTCTTGTCTTTATTTTGATGAATTTTTTTCTAGCTCAGAAAGCGTATAATGTTCTTTGCCTTAATAAGCCTGCGCAACACAGAGAGACCTTGTCTCAATAAATAAATAAATTCTTGTCTTATTTTAACGAATTTTTTTCTAGCTCAGAAAGTGTACAACGTTCTTTGCCTTAATAAGAAAGGAAGAGTTTGACTGCTTGACAACAGAAGACCTTCTAATTCCCAGATTTGATAATCTATTCACCTGAAGGGCTTTGACTCCTGGGACAAGCTCGCCATAGCTCTGAGCCTTATTTGGCTTTTCTAAGGTAGGAGAAAAGGATCTTTTACATCCAGATCCCTGTTCTCAGCTCCAAGTACAAAGGTTAACCTAATTTCTGAAATCCATTATTTTTCTAAACTTACCGGTCAATAAAACTGAGTCAGTCCAGATAATGATTTTGAACCTTGGACATTGGTAGCTTTACCTAAGTTTAAGGCACAGAATAGAAATAAAGATGCCCCCAAGTCCTCCTCTACCATAGTGAATATTCAGTATCTACTGATGACTTCTCTGATCCTAACATGTATCAGACAATAATCATGGGAATCTTTGTGTAATGCACTACAGCAGGGCTTACCAAGAGGTACGATGGAATGAAAAATGGGAGCGTGGGCTGTGAACTTAACTTTCACCAGACTCTAATGAATTTCCTTACCCCTGTTTCATACAACAAGTGTGAGGATCAAATACATATAAAAAATCCCTGACCTGGAGTTCGAGACCAGCCTGGACAGCATGGTGAAACCCTGTCTCTACTAAAAATACAAAAAATTAGCTGGGCATGGTGGCACGCACCTATAATCCCACTTACTCAGGAGGCTGAGGCAGGAGAATTGCCCTCTCTGGTGCCAAGCATTCTTCACTAAAGTTCCAATAGAAGGGAATTTCCCTTCCAGTCTATGGAAAATCTGACACAGGAAACAGCCTCCCTGTCAGAGGGCAATGGTGATGGTCTCCAGACTGCTTGCAGCTCATCCTCCAGTAGGGGCTGGAGCCCAGGCCCTTCCCAGCGTCTCCTCCCCTCACCCACCGACTCCAGGGATGGCTGGGAAAAGGCATTATGCTGGTGTTGTCTATACCTGTCCCCTGAGTAGAAGGATAGCTACCTCCGGACCTCAAGGCAAAAAATTCTCCAGGAGAGCCCTGGTTTTGTGGCTTCCTCAACCTAGCCTTCCTTACTGTCTCTGAAGCCTATCTATAAATGAGTATACAAAGCCAGCTCCTCTGTAAGAACAGGAACACTCTCACTTCTACTTGTGGACTGACAACATTTTGGTTGGTTTCTACTGAATTCAACAAACAGAGGCTAGGGTTTGGACATGGCATTGGACACAGTAAAAACGTAGTCTTACTATGCTGTCACAGAAGGGGATGGGGTTTCAATGACTGAGGTCTCATCATGAATTACACAATAAGGTAGATTATTTAGATGGTAGATTGGCTCTATCCCTTGGTCTGCCTCTTTGTGGCCACTTTCCTGCTCATTATTATCTCCCTCAAACATGGAGAAGGAAGAGAGACAATCTCTCAACTCGACATGTCACTTCCCCCACACTGGCACATCTGTCAGGGCCCAATAGACTGCAGAAAGAGCATCGTTTTCTCCAACTTTTTCTGGGTTATGCCTCTTTTCTCTATTAAATGCAAAATTTGCTGATCTAAGTCTAAGTATACATTTTATAGCACATCTGGCAGTTTGAATGATGTTATTTACAAATGCTATAAATTGAAGTGCTAGTTTTTCCTATGTTATCAAAGTTTTCAAATAAACCAATAGATGATATAACTCTCCTAAACTAACTCAGCTATTATAATCTGTTGAAATTAAATAGACAGTGAATTATCCAGCCACATTTTCCCCAAAGTCTAGGTCAACTAGATTTGACCAGCTCTGAAGATTTAAAGATAAAATGTCTACAGCTAGTATTAAAAATGACCTAGTTTATTAAGAAAACTCATTAAAGTATTTCAAAAACAAAGTCTGGTCTGATAATTTTATGCTATGAAAAGGAATCCTTCTTTTAAGTGGCTATAAAAATTATGCAACATCAAAAAATATAAAATCTATTTTTGTCTGAACTGCATTTGTTCCTTATATGAAGATCATCCTGAAGGAGGCAACTGAAATTTAGAAAAAATATTTATAACAAAGCCATAACCTCATGCACATTAGCTAAGTAAGGCTAAAAGGAAATAGCAAATAAAATTATAGAAATTTACCTTTTTTTTTAAAAAAAGAAAAAGGTATACAGATAACTCCCATTAATACTGATTTAAATAGGAATGATAAAATTTATGAGTGGGTGTAAAAGCAGAAGATTTACAGGCTAACTATTGAACATGATACTGTTTTGCTAGACAACACCATAAGATGGATGAGCTATAACAGTGACTTGGTTTAACTAAAAGGCAGCTGCTCTCTCAAGTATGTGGTCTCTCCAAACAATGTTAAATGCTGTGATTCACTGATTAAATATGAAATGTTTCCACTCTGAAATTCACACATGATGTTTATGTGGACGATGTACTCAGAATTATGACACTGTGATGACAGGCAGAGACAATGTGAGTCCCGGAGTGGCTGCTCAGTGCAGAGGAGACTGCCCACTGTGGGTCTGCACATCACCTCCCCACCACCAAGTGGGTAGCCCTGACCACACGTCTTACTGCTGGGGGTTATACACAGGGCAGTCATAAATCATCACTGCAATATTTATAACTTCTTGCCTGGAACCAGAACCAATTAAAAACACACTTGGAGAACATGTTCTCTAACATCCTCTTTAAAATATTTATATGGATCAACTTTATTGAAAGTGAATAAACAGAGATAATGTGGCAAAAAGAAATTTTCCCAATATTAAACCCTTGATGATACTTTTTAATTCACTATAAGGAAAAGAATCCACCAACAGTAGATAGTTACTTATTTTTGCTGAGTGTCCTCTGCTTTTCTGCATGCTCCACAATCTTTTCTTCCACATAGAGCCCCTTCCGCTTTCGTACCGCATTCATGTACTTCCGGGCCTGGTTCTCAGAGTCAGCCTTCTCCCCAAAGTGCAAGTACTCCTCCTCAGTAGTTGGCACCCAGAAGGGGTCACTGGGAATGATCTTGTAAAAGAAGATGACAGAATGTGCAAGGTTAGGCATTTTAAATTTCAAACCTTATTCACTGAGCTCCCCAATTCATATAGTCTTAGCTAATGAAAAAAAGTTAGGCAAAGAACAACTAAGCTTGCTAGGAATGGTAGTAAGTATGAAGAATTGGCCAGGTGTGGTGGCTTACACCTGTAGTCCTAGCACTTTGGGAGCCAAGGCAGGCGGATTGCCTGAGCTCAGAAGTTCGAGACCAGCCTGGGCAACAAGGTGAAACCCTGTCTCTACTAAAATAAAAAA
>NW_012102632.1:283325-313941 GCF_000951045.1 Mandrillus leucophaeus | reverse complement strand
AATTAGCTGGGTGGGGCGGCATGTGCCTATAGTACCAGCTACTTGGGAGGCTGTGGCAGGAGAATCGCTTGAACCCAGGAGGCGGAAGTTGCAGTGAGCCGAGATCGTGCCACTGCACTCCAGCCTGGGCGACAGAGTAAGGCTCCATCTTAAAAAAAAAAAAAAAAAGCATGAAAAATCATGGGAGGTGTGAACAAATGGAAGTAGAGTCAATAAAACTTGTAACATACATTATTATTCTTTGCTCATAATTCCAGTTCATAACACTAAGGAAGAAAACTATTAATTTTTAATAATATAATTTTAAAAAGCTTTCATTTTTGCTAGGATATATCTGAGTCTTAATATCTTTGCCATCAATATTTTGCCTTTGTCTTCAACCTCAACAAAGATCAACACATGTAACTAAACTCTTACTATTATTACATATATTTTTTTATTGAAGAGAGAGAGTTCTGCTCTGTTGCTCAGGCTGGAGAGCAGTGGTGCAATCATAGCTCACCGTAGCCTCAATCTCCTGGGCTCAACTGATCCTCCTCCCTTGGTGTACCAAGCAGCTAGGATTACAGGTGCATGCCACCATGCCCAGCGAATTTTTAATTTTTTTTCTGGAGGTGGTGGGTGCATGACATTGTGAATGGAAAAAATGCAGCAAAATGTTTACTTTAAAATGTTCAATTTTGGGGGAGGCTGAGGCAGGCAGATCACCTGAGGTCAGGAGTTTGAGACCAGCCTGACCAACATGGAGAAACCCCATCTCTACTAAAAATACAAAAAATTAGCCAGGCTTGGTGCATGCCTGTAATCCCAGCTACTTGGGAGGCTGAGGCAGGAGAATCTCTTGAACCCAGCAGATGGAGGTTGCACTGCCTGGGCGACAAGAGTGAAACTCCATCTCAAAAGAAAAAAAAAAGTTCAATTTTAGGTTGTATGAATTTCACACCTCAGTATATTATTTTTAAAAAGACAGACTTAAAGAAATCTCCCTGAATACAGAATATGGTACAGAGAGATGGAGATTAGAAAAAAAAAAAGTCTGAAAGGAAAATCAAGAGCCATCAAGTATGTACAGGGTATATCTAACAGGAGTTCTAAAACCAAAAAACAGAGAACAGGATGAGAGTCTTCAGATGGAAAAACCTCACTGAGTCTGGACCAAGATAATAAAATAATCTACCCCTTGTGACAGTGTTGAAATGCTGGAAATCTGTGGGCACCTGCATCTCCTGAGGCTTGATTCTGACCCACTAGACACTATAGAATGGGAGGTGTGAGCCACAACTGTGCTTCTTGCTCTTGAACAAAGGTTGGAAATAAAGCAGCTGCCTGTGTCCTGGTGCTGAGGCAGGTACAGAGAAAATCAGAGAGAAAAGCCAGATCATCTAGAGAAGAACATGAATCAGACCAACGAGACGCTCTGCATCAGCAACAGCAGTTGCTGGTACACAATGAAGTCCTTCAGAGTGCTAAGGAGCCTCAGTGTGAGCCTACACGTCTTTATCTAGTTAAATAAACCATTATCAGTGAACCAAAAAAAGCCTCTGTTGGACAGACTTTAAAACATATCTCATGGACACTCAACAAAAGAACTAGAAATATCTTTTAGAAAAGAGTCCCTGAAGGAAAGGGCAGACAGTAAGAAGTGAGAACAGCCAGGGGGGCACAGAGGCATTATCAGCGCTAGAGTAACAATTCTGGTGGGTGACAACAAGTCTACAGAAGCAGTGTCTTGAAGGGAACCCCATTAGAGGTTGGGTAACAAGGGGCAGAGAAGGAGACAAGGTCCAGGAATTGGGTGGGGGCGTGGGTAGGTAGAGTGGCAGACAAGGGCGAATGGATGGAATTTAGACGAGAAACTGCAGTAAGAAGGAGGAGTGGGGAGGAAGCTCGGTCCTGTGGACCTGGCCATCTGAGGGAGTTCTTCTGGGTCAGAGGGTGTGTGCTATAATTTTGTGGGCACAGCAGTTCCAGAGACTCAATTCTAATTCACTAGCCACTGGGCCTAGGATAGCAAGGCTCGTTCCAGACCATTCACCAGCAGACAATGTCACCATGATACCAGCCAGGCTGAGTCAGTGTGGCCTCAGGGCCTGGGCAGGAGGAAGGGAGGGAAGGTGGTTGCTACTCAAAACAGCCTGACTGGTCAAAAGCCACCCACCCAGGGTGAAGGTAGGTGTAGCTATGTAGGGGGAGCATGAGGGAGCCTGTGGTGATGAAACAATTCTGTATCTTGATTACATAAAACTACATATGTGATACATTTTTATAGCACTACAGATGCACAAACTCCCATGAATATACAGAGCAGAAGAAAGGGAGCCTGCATCTTTGATGGTGTCCCTGAGCCATGGTACCAGCCCTAGTTGCTTAAACAATTACTATTCTGGCATTATGGTTCTTGCAGCTGAAAACACTCATAATCTATCAACTGATACAGGGTTGTTGTGAAGACTGAAGAAGATATATGAAAGTCATATGGTAAGGCACCTGGCACATCCTAGATTTGTCTGGCTCCAAAGCCTGCCCTTTGCCATGTTTGCAGACTGCCATGAAGACTGAGTTTATCCAAACATAAATTGCACAATGGTACTAGCTAAGTCAAGTGCATATATTATAACTGGTGAAACCTGAACAAGCGCTATGGGTGTATCAATGTCAATGTACTATAAGAGATGTTAACATTGGGGAAGGAGGGGTGAATGGCGCATAGGATCTCCCTGAACATATTTTTTGGTAAAAACATATGTTTGGTAATATATTTTTTGGTAATTTTTTCCTATGAAAAAAAACTATTGTAATTTTTTTAACACATTTTTTTTTAAGACACCTGGCCACAAGTTATAATTCTCTTTTGTCTGAAGGTAAAATTCTCAACATTTGTAAGAAACACAAACTATTTTCAGAATTGGTTATTCTGCTTTGCTGGTGGGAGGACAGGGTGAGAGGGGTGGGGTCTGTTCCTCATATGTGAGGAAACAGGCAGAGAGAATGCAATGAGTGAGAAGAACCAAGTGAGTCTGTGTGGAATCAAACCCAGAGAGTGAGGAGTAGGGGGCTGGCACTTCACTGAATCCAGGAGCAGGCACTGAGGCCAGAGTGAACGTGGTGTGAGGGTTAACTGCACTGGCTCTGGAGCCAGGCAGTTTCCCTTCAACGCCAGTTCTCTACTCGCTTAGCTGTGCGATCTTGGGCAACTTATTTCCAATCATTTATACCTGAGTTCTGCTATTTGTAAGGATGGAATGTTAAAAGTCCCAATAACATATGACTATATGAAGACATCTTCACTACTCTTGCATCTGTGTGGAGAGCCTGAAGCACCTGCCTCAACATGCCCAGCAAACTCTGAGGACAGGGGAGATGGAGTAACACTCGAGAGCTTGAGGCTGGTTTTGAATTTCCTTAGTGGAGCAAAGACAAAGCTACCCTTTTATGGTTGTCCAGCTTGTGCTCTACAGAAGGCCCCTCCAGGCCACAGAGAGGGGCTTGATATCAAAATGAAGAAAAAGGTGCTTTTTTTTCTTCTTTTTTTTCCCTCACTTCCTCACCCAGAATTCAGCGGCCTAGAGTGAGAATGTATTTTTGCAACTCAACAGTCTGAAGGGGATGCCATTTTCGAATCATAAAAAGGCACCCAAGTGCAAACTGTTGCCCTAGGCATTAAGGAAAAAGAAAGCCTAGAAGGAAAAAGCTCTGGGTGCTCCATTTCAATTTTTTGCCCAGTTTTCACTATGATTACTGCTGGCAGGTGGAAAATACCATGTCCAAAATAAATTTGTTTGGTGGTATTGTAATCACTTCACCCGGTATGAACTTTAGCCCACCCCTCAGGGTAATCTCAGTAATAAGTGGCAAATCTTGAGGTTATGCTGACATATATGTACAACAGCACTGGTTGGTAATATTTTTTCTTTCTGTGTCTGTTATTAGCTCCTTTTCTTCCTTTTTCATAGAAGGGTAAAACATAGAAAGAGAAATTATGAGATTGCTGACTTCAAAGGTTTCCTCATGGAAAAATGCCTGTAATTTTATTTTCTCTATTTTTTGAAGCACTTTCTCTCAAAAGCTCTTGATTGTAAATTATATGGTGTGGTAGAATACAAATGAAAAGAAGTGCCTTGGAGTGAGAAGCCATATCTCAACAACTGTGTTATTTCTAAACCTAACTATGGGGGAAAAACCAAGACAGCCAAAAAATATCAGATCAATGACATTTAATTATAATGTAGTTTTTAAGATTTCAAAAATTTGAAGCTTTTGGGAACAGGACCATGACAGGTGGCAAGGACGTGGCAGAAGGATGGTACAAAACTGGGGCAAAACTTTTCTTGAGAGTATTTTTCTCTCAAGTTATTAAAAGACTTATTTTTAATAACAAGATGTAGCTAAGCCAGAAAGTAATATTTTTTAAAAGTATTAAATGTGTAAGATCAATTTTAAGATTTTTTTTTTTTAAATTTCTGAAGGATAAAGGAGACGGACAACCATCAAGGCTTTCAGGTAACAAAAACTGCCTATTTGGTAAAATCTTGCTGTTTTTATACTAGTTGTTCCTAAATATCCATTCTCTACCTTTCTTTGGTAATAGATACTTCAGGTAGGCTTATAGCCACCTAGATTCAGAAGGTGGAGGCATACTTTTCCTATAAGGAGCTAGACAGTAAATATCTTAGACTTTGCAGGCCATATATTATTTCTATCACAGCTACTTTACTCTGCTTAAAAGCAGCCATAGAAAATACATACATGATTGGGTACAGCTGTATTCTAACAAATTTTATTTATCAAAACAGACAACAGGCCATAGACCTAAAGACTACATTTCCCAGCCTCCTTCTTGTGTGGGGCCTTGTTAGATGTGGTCAGATGACTGGTTTTGGGCATTGGGATGAGGGTGAAGTAATGTGTGTAAGATTCAGTTTGTGTCCTTAAAGGGAAGGAGTATATCTTACTCTTCCTCATCCCTATTCTTATTCGCTGGAATGCAGATGTGACGGGGGAGGTAGAACAGCCACTGTGGACAATCAATGGGAGCCAAGTGTTGAGAAAGGCAGCAAGCCAGAATGGGCCTGGGCTCCTACCACAGTGAGGCACATGTCAGCCCTAGCTGCCTCCCTAGATTCAAAAGAGAAATAATCTCTGCCTTATTTGAGCCACTATATTTTGGGATCCCCTTATTAGAGCAGTCTTACCTGCTTCCTAATATATCGGACAACTAAGAAATGAAGGGAATTTCATACATTTTTCTAAAAAAATATGCTTTATAAAAATTACTTTTGAGGATAAGACTGACTATAAAATGATGAGATTTTAAAACAAAAAAGAATCTACAAATTCAAATGGATCATTCTTCCAATAATGATGCCGTTACAACAGCTTTGAATGCCTATTCGGGATCTGCATTTACAGACAATCCCAGTGATTACTTAACCTATATCCTCTTTGTTCTGATCAAACATACTATAACCCAGTTTTATGCACAAGTGTTAATCAAGGCCATCTTCATGAGATGGACTTCTCATCTCTGAGATATTCAGAAGCACGACTTGTGAATTCTGAGGGCAGTTTGCAGCAATGGTAATGCCAGTGAAGAAAGCATTCTTCCTCTCAAGGTCATTAGGTTGAAGTGGACTGAATCTCTCTGATTCTAAATATCATTTAGCTGTATTGCTCTGCAATCACACATCTGGTCACTAAAACCTGTGGTAGAGGATGTTGTAATGATGTTTTCATTAGAGCCATCAGTAATATATTTACACTACAGACATAGTTCCTATTTTTCAGGCACTGCCTTTTAAAACCCATCCCTTATATTTCTCACTTGGTTTGTGTTCTTATATAAAAGCTGAATGCCAAAAACCAAAATCAAAACCAAAACTAAAAAGTTAGAATTTTTGATAAATGAGAAATTACTACCCACAAGCACACGAATTAATAAACAAATGTTTATCCCAGCACTTTGGGAGGCCGAGGTGGGTGGATCACGAGGTCAGGAGATCGAGACCATCCTGGCTAACACGGTGAAACCTCATCTCTACTAAACAATACAAAAAAATTAGCTGGGCATGGTGGCAGGTGCCTGTAGTCCCAGCTACTCGGGAGGCTGAGGCAGGAGAATGGCGTAAACCCGGGAGGCGGAGCTTGCAGTGAGCTGAGATCTGGCCACTGCACTCCAGCCTGGGCGACAGAGCGAGACTCCGCCTCAAAAAAAAAAAAACACACAAATGTTTGGTGGGTACTGTTTTCTACATAATGAAATTCAGCAATATCTCATGAGATATGATAAGCCAGCAATGCCATTAAAACACCATTAAGTTTTCAGACAAACATGCAAAAGTCAAGAAAAGATTCATAGTTAATTACTGTTAAAACCTAGAGTTTGTACTGACCAAAAAAATGTAACCTAAATCACAGTATTAACCTTGGTTCTGCCAAACATTAAGAATGTGACTTTTTTTTTTTTTTTTTAAGAGGAAAAGCAGACACAATGGAGTGCTCCGGACTAGCAACTTCACTTGCATCAATTTAGATGATATGAACTTGCTGAATTAAAATCAAATTTGTCCTGTCCAAAGGCAATTTTTCTAAAGTGCCACCCTTCTTTACTTCACTGATTCACTTGATTATAAATTTCGTTTTAAAAAGAAAGTTCTCCCTCAATTATTCTCATTTTCCATTCTCTTCTAAACTTAAACTCTTCTTAAAGTGTTCTGGAAAAATGGACCCATCAGGCTAAAGAAAGTGAGAAAGATAACAGCTTAGCATTGAAGCTAAATCATGAGTCTTGCTGAAATAGAGTTTAAGAAAAAAAACCACGGATTATCTGTGTGAAGCCCCGTGCAATGAATGCCACACTGCTGAGAGGAAGCCAAAAGGAATGTGGTATAGACTCAGAGAATGATCCACAAGGAAATAATCTTCGCATCAGCAAGGGCTGGTCAGCCACAATGTCAGGCACTAGGTTAGATATTTGACCTAGGGCTGAGGAAAACTCAGGGAGGGTCCATGATTTGTCCAAATAAGTAGAAGAATATTTGAAACCAGGACTTTCTGACTCCAAAGTCAACGCTACTTCCATTACCTTACAAGCCTCCATGGTAAAAGGGAATAATGTGAAGTCATTTCAATTCTCTGTAAACAACAACAAAAACTGCTTTCTTAAAACAATCTTTCTACTTACATCCTTGAGTTTACAATTTGATTCCTGACCTTAGGCTTTTTCTTGAAAAGTAAATTGTTTTTTGCACATGCCCTGCAGTTTGCTTTTACCAGCCTTTTCTCATGCGGCACTTTCTAATTGAATGTCCTTCTTCTTAGCCAGTTAACGTCTACTTTACGGATATGTTCAGGATGGCTGGTCTGACCTTACCTTTACCTCTTGTTATTATTTTTTCTCTAACTTACAACAGTGTGTTCACAATCTTTCCTTTTCTCCCCAGCAATGGGGATCTGTTAAGTTTTCCTTTCTGATTACAGATAAGGTTTGCCTTTTCATCTACCTTTACCTACACTGACAATGAAGGGTTCTGAGTAGCCATTTCATTCCATTCTCATTCCACAACACCTGAAAGCCATGGAAACCTTGAATCTCCATAATGGGGACTGAAGAATACACAATACATAATAATTTAAAGCTACCCCTTGCAAGAAGTATAACTGTTCCCCTCTAAATGCTGGAAATATTTTTTTTTTCCCTAGAAGAAAATATTCTTAAAATTTCACATTCAAAAGGCCTGTGATTTTCTTCTAAAAATCTAAAATATATATTTGGATAAAAAAGGATTAAATTTTCAGCATCTTAAATTTTATATTGAATAAAAAGAAGAAATGAGAGTGAGTGTGTGTGTATATATATGTGTGTGTGTGTTTATTAAAAACCACAGATGATCTCAGGCTCATTCAATCTGGATGAAAAACGCATTTGCTTTCTCCTGTCCATTTGACTGAGCCATAGGAACGCCAAATGGCATGATCTGTGTTGTTTGCTACTCTTGGCCTCTTCCGTAGGGAATGGATCCATAGATGAGAAGGAAAGGAATGAATGGGAACTTGGATTTTTACCTCCCAATGGCTGAATACCAGTTGCGGGCTGGCCAGGCCACTTGTCCTCTTCCTGATTTCATCAGCAAAACCAAAGCTTTCAGCAACAGGCAGCACAGCCTTGATGATGAACATGTCTGTTCCTTCTTTCATTTCTTCTTGAAGTACTCGACCTTCTCTCTTTGACAAGACAGCATAGACTCGACCTGTAAAACCATAAATATTTTAAAATCATGGATCAGTCATATGGCTTGAGCCACACCAAGACATGATTACCCATATACTCTGTAACAATCCACTAATGATTAAATTAGTTCTCAATAATTTTGGTTTACAAAAGTAACGAACACTTTTTAAGTGTTTATTTAAAAAGCATGAGATTTTTAGAAAAATTAGAAACAAAAAATAAGAAAAATTAAATCACCCCAAACTGCACTGCTGCTCATAGACAAACTCCACAAAACAGCATGAGAAGAGGGAGATTTGTAAAAGGACCTTTCAATGTGGTTTCACCTACGAGCTATCTTTGCATCTGAAATCCAATGATATGAGTGTGACTGGGCTTTGTTAAAGTTTATTAAATATTAAAATATTTTAATAATTATAAGACCTTATTGATATACCAATGATAATTAAGATGGCATAGGTTATTTGGGCTTAGTAGGGAAGCAACTGGCATTTTTATACCAAAAATTAAAACCACACACATAAATATTTGCTCATAGTTTTCTTAAACTGGTAATATTTAAGTGGCACGAGTATTAAGTGTTTTATTCCCCTGAAAACTGATAGAATTCCACTAGCAAATTCTCTTGGATGACTCTTTTAATTCGTCTTTAGGCACAATTCTGCCTCATACTCAGGAGGGAAACATCTTCCCCTCTGACTGGTGTTCTGTATGAGTGTCTCTGGGAATGCAATATATTCTTTCAACTAGTAAGGAGAAGAGACCCTGCAAAGAATAGAGATACATTGAAAATCAAAGACAATCATGTAAGTAGCAGACACTCTCACTAAAGCCACCTCTTTCACCTGCTGCCTAAAAAATAATTTTAGTTACATAAGTGATCTATTGCATATATTATCCTTAAACATTTACAACACTGCTGTTAAGCAGAGCTAAAGTATCCTTTGACCACCATTGAGTCCTGGACCCTACTCTCCTAACTGCCAAGGTGATGAGTCTGGAGTGTCCACGACCCACTCACCTTTATTTATTTATTTTTTAAACTAGAAACTGAGGAACAAAGCCAAACTGTCTGACTCCCAAACTTTTCTCTCTGATTCAGATTTCCCCCTAGTGGCGGTTATTAGGAAGGGTAACAGGAAACAAATGGCAGAAAATCTATTGTGTCACAAGGCCTCAAGGAAAAAAAAACTAAACTAAAATCTCTGATGAGCCTTCACCATGTTTAGGTTTAGCTTAAAAACAAACAACTTAACACTCCATTCGTAATGAAAGGCACCCCCTTTCCTCTTGTCTACTTCCCCAGCTAGCTACTACATTTTCTCCTTCCTTGCTTCCTCACATCTCTTAAACAGGTAGCTTCTCATTTCTTCACTATGTGCTCTTTCTTTAACGTCTAGGCACTCCTGTGCTCCAGGAAACTGCTTCCTTGAAATTTCACAATAATTTTCATATTCCTAACCTAAATGCTTTTTTTTCTCAATTTTCATTCTCTGTGATTTCTCTGTAGGAGGTACTAATCAGAAGCCACTGATTAGTATCTCCTCTGTCAACTGTCTCCAATCTTAGTATTATTCTCCTTACACTCCTGCCCTTCTGACCATCATTCTCTTTATTTCAGTATCCTGAACTTCTTCTTATGGATAGTCTTTGAAGCTTCATACTCTTTGAACAAACTCTCTACTCAGCAAGCCAACTAATTTATAATTTGTGTGGTTTAAACTAATTTTATGCCTGGGACTCCTAAGACCATCTTATCTAAGCCAGGCCTCCCCTTGGATCTACAATACCACTTTACAATGGATGCCAGGGCATCTCTGCTGTGAGAGCCAACTTCCTTTTAAAATTAACACATCTAAGAATATATTATCCACTTCAAAAGGCAACTCCACTCTCCCCATTCTAACTATTCCCCCATCATTCATACCAGAAACCTCATAGTTACAGAATCACACAACAGTGGGATAGAAGGAAACTGGAGGGTTAAGAAGTTCTACCAAAGTAGCTGTTTAAGCTCTCCTTGTATACTCTAAAACTCACTTCCTCCCAGGGCAGCCCATTCCATCTTTGGATAACCATAACAGCTAGAGAATTCTTGAGTCCCAAATATGTTCCCCTGAAGTTTCTGACCATCAGTCCTACTTTTTATCACATGTGACAAGTTTAATCCCTCTCCCACAAATTACCCTGTAAGCTACTCAAAGACAGCTATCTTGTCTTCACTTTTCCAGGCCAATCTTGCAGTGACTAGACGTGTATTTCCTGTTTTATCGTGGCCTACTTGAACTACTTGAACTACCATGATTTATTTACATCCCTCTTGGTATTTGGTACCTGGAAATGAAAACAATACTTCAAGTACAGTCTGAAAAGCTCCCAAAACAGCAGAATAATTATTATTTTCATTAGTGATCCCTTTTAGTTATATATTATTTGAGATATATAGGAAAAAACCTTACCATAACACCTAACATGTGTGAACTAGTAATCTTTACCCCCCTATCTCATTTGAAGAAATGTTTTAACAGTCAGGAGCACTGGCTCACACCTGTAATCCCAGCACTCTGGGAGGTTGAGGCGGGAGGATCACTTGAGGTCAGGAGTTCAAGACTAGCCTGGCCAATATGGTCTCCATATCGCCACTAAAACTACAAAAATTAGTTCAAAAGGCAACTCCACTCTCCCCATTCCAACTATTTCTCAACTACTGAGCACGGTGGTGCATGCCTGTAATCCCAGCTACTCCAGAGCCTGAGGCAGGAGAATCGCTTGGAGGAGAACTTGGGAGGTGGAGATTGCAGTGAGCTGAGATCGTGCCATCGCACTCCAACCTGGGAAACAGAGCGAGACTTGGTCTCCAAAAAAAAAAAAAGAAAGTTTGAAGGTAGTCTGCGGAAGTCAATATACAACGATGAAACAACAGGGGTAAAAAAGAATGAGGAAAGTGGGGTCAACAGACCATGAATAAGGGACCAGTGGGGACAAGCTGTCTGACTGCTGCTGCATGGGTCATGCCAGCAGGCTTAGATCAATAATTGTAATTGAAACTGAATGTAGTTAACATGTAATTTTGATCCATTCAATTTTAATTCCATGAAAACTATATCTTGATACTGGGGCACACTGGAAAATACTATAATAAAACCTTCCAAATACACTTGGCTCTCATGATAGGTGTGTCCAACGCTTAGGATGCATTCAAAGACCCTAAATGTGCCACTGTTATCACTAAGAAATTAACATAGCCATATCAATAAGAATTTCTGATCATGTGGCCCTTGACTGCAAATACTTTCAGACCCTTTCCATTGGATATTTGTTCCACCATGATCACTCGTTAGTTCAGTCACTTAAATAAAGATCAGAGTTGGTTGAGTACAGCGGTTCATCACTGTAATACTAGCACTTTGGGAGGCAGAGGTGGGAGGTACAATTGAGACCAGGAGTTTGAGACCTGCCTAGGTAACAAAACAAGACCCTGTCCCTACAAAAAATTTAAAAATTAGCCAGGTGTAGTGGTGTGCATCTGTACTAAGGCACTAAGTAGCTAGTACCTTAGTAGCTATGGGACTAAGGCAGGAGAATCATCTGAGCCCAGGAGTTGGAGGCTGCAGTGGGCTATGATTGTGCCACTGCACTCCAGCCTGGGTGACGAGGCAGGACCCCGTGGGAGGGAGGGATGGAGGCAGGAAGGAAGCGAAAGAGGGAGGTAGCAGAGTACCCTACTATATGAAAGGAACCAGGGAAGAGGAATTCATCAAGGAAAAAAACAGCAACAAAAAGCTTAATCAATTGAAACAGTTCTGATCAGGGCTCAACTATTAATGACTACACTATAAATATCTCAGCCTGTATTCAAGGCAGTAACCCACCCCTTCAGCTTCTCTAACTGCCAGACTCTAGAGTACACAGGGTACAGCCTCTGTGCTCTAAGCGAAGGTATATCACTCACTGTCCACAGTACACATTTGAGGTTTTGCCAACTCTGAGCTCATAGTTTCTTCAACCTAGAATACTCTTAGTCCAACGCTATATTCAAATCCTTTTCATCATTCAAGGCCCATTCAAAAATAACTAGTTCCATGAAGTCTTCTCTGATACCCAAGCTCAAAAAAATCTCTTTACCATTTGGGAACATTCTTCTTGTATGGCTTTATGGATTCTCATATATACATTTTCTTCTTCCATAATATTAAGATTAATCTGTAGATTGTATAATCTTGAAAGCTGGAAGTTTGGCCATTAAAGGTATGTTGTTTTTTTCAGAATTTAGGAAAGGGAGTAGCTGTTCACAGTAATGTTTTCTTTAACAGTAAACAATCAGAAAACAATGCAAATTTCCAATTTCAGAATGATAGTTAAGTAAACTATATCACATCCAATTGATAAGATTACAGGCAGAGGTTAAAATGAAAATTACAAATTCTAAGTAGCCAAATGAAAGCATGCCTATAAAATAAATAAACCTAAAAAGCAAAATATTAAATTATTTCTATCATAAGGTTACAGATATGCAAAATGTACTATTACGGACAAGCGTTGTAAAAGGAAATGGGAAATAAAGTTGGATTCCAAGAAAAAAGAGCTTTCTTTCACCTCGTGATTTGTTACTGTTGGTAACACTTCTGCAATAACTTTAATTAAAAACACACACACAAATAAATTGGTAGGTACTTATTCTTATACACCAGGTCACACTAACCTCTTCCTTTTGTCACAGAGCTATGACTTCTGAATCAGACCAACATGGCTGACAGGATACAGATGGGCTTCAATCAAATAGGAGATAAAGCATGCTCAGACACAGTGGGGAATGTAGGCCGGTTGCTACTACATAGATAGATCAGCTACAAGTTTATAGATAATTGATGTTAACAGGTCAAACCCACTCTGGAAAGTGGTCCTTAGTGAGTCTCCTAGCAACTCTGTGTTCTATTATAATCAGTGACTTAAAAAAGAAGGCACAATGATCAAATCCAAAGTGGACATGAAGTTGGCAGGTAACAAATACTGTGACACAGTCAAGATAACTGGGCAAGGACCCCAATTTTTTTATTTTTTAGACAGAGGGTCTTGCTATGTTCCCATGGCTAGATTTGAATTCCTGGGCTCAAGCAATCTCCTGCCTCGGCTGTGCAGCTGGGACTATAGGCATACACTAGCAATGCCTGGCTAGGACCCGAAATGAAAATTGTGTTAAACCAATCAAGTGTCCAGGATTTGACAGGTCAAGCTGCTGGAGACCAGCCTGGGCAACATCATGAGACTCCATCTCCACAAACATTAAAAAGTTAGCAGGGCATGGTGGAATGCCTGTGGTTCCTGGAGGCTGAGGTGGGAGGAGCGCTTTGAGCCTGGGAGGTTGAGGCTGCGGCAGTGACCCATGTTTGTGCCACTGTTCTTTCTAGCCTGGGTGACAGAGTGAGCCTCTGTCTCCAAAACAAAAACAAAAACAAAAAAAAGGAAGGTCATGCTGAACAGCAGTTCCTATAAAACCAACTAGAAATGAGTTTACTTTAGGCTTAATAGTAGTCTTCAATGTGCTATGGTATAAAGAAAGTCAACTTAATACTAAGTTGCTGAATCAAAATTATTCCATCAATCAAAACCCATTTCCAGAGACCTACTGTTTCAAATTTTGCTAATCCCAGTTTCTCTTAAAGCTTCCCTAGAAAACCATGTTTGTGCACTAAATTCAACTGTATTTTACTTTCCAATTATTTTATATAATTAAGCTTTGTCACCTTATCTCTCAAAGCAGGAATCATGTTTAACACAGTATTGGCACATGCAGCTCATTAAATCTTTGTTGAATTGAATTACAAAATGCTGAGGAAATGTAAAAAGAGCCCTAAGTATAGAATAAGAAAAGGTTTAAAGGCCAGGCGGGTGGCTCATGCCTATAATCCCAGCACTTTGGGAAGCCGAGGAAGGAGGATCATGAGGTCAGGAGACGGAGACCATCCTGGCCAACATGGTGAAACCTTGTCTCTACCAAAAATACAAAAATTAGCTGGGTGTGGTGGTATGCATCTGTTGTCCCAGCTACTCCGGAGGTTAAGGCAGGAGAATCGCTTGAAGCCGGGAGGCAGAGGCTGCGGTGAGCCGGGATCGCGCCACTGTACTCCAGCTGGGTGACAGAGTGAGACCCCATCTCAAAAAAGGTGGGGGGCGGCGGGGAAAGGAAACAGCGAGGCCGGGCACAGTGGCTCATGCCTGTAATATCAGCACTTTGGGAGGCTGAGGCGGGTGGATCACTTGAAGTCAGGAGTTTGAGACCAGCCTGACCAATACGGAGAAACGCCATCTCTACTAAAACTATAAAATTAGCCAGGCGTGCTGGCACATGCCTGTAATCCCAGCTACTAGGGAGGGTGAGACAGGAGAATAGCTTGAACCCGTAAGGTGGAGGTTGCGGTAAGCCGAGATCACACCGTTACACTCCAGCCTGGGCAACAAGAGTGAAACTCTGTCTCACAAAAAAAAAAAAAAAAAGTGAACAGTGACACTTAAGAATGTTCCTGATAAATTAAAGTACATGTGTTCCAACAATATTGGCATTTATTCCTATGTGTAAAAATAAAAGATTAAAAATATCTCATATATTCCATAAATATACCTACTACATACCCATAAAAATTAAAATTATTCAAAAATAAAAATTTAATAAAAGGAAGAACTACAATAATCATAGCTGTAATTAAAACTCTTAACTAGGCTGGGTATGGTGGCTCATGCCTGTAATCCCAGCACTTCAGGAGGCCGAGCTGGGTGGATCACTTGAGGTCAAGAGTTTGAGACCAGCCTGGTCAACATGGTGAAACCCCATCTCCACTAAAAATACAAAAAATTAGCCAGGCATGGTGGCGGGTGCCTGTAATCCCAGCTACTTGGGAGGCTGAGCCAGGAGAATTGCTTGAACCCCAGTGGGGTGGAGGTTGCAGTGAGCCGAGATCGTGCCATTGCTCTCCAGCCTGGGCAACAAGAGCGAAACTACATCTCAAAAAAAAAAACAAAAAAACCCAAAAAACTCTTAACTAGTACTGTTTAACAAAAAGAAGTATTTTAAAAATGTGAGGTTATTACCAAAGATTTTTAAAAAATGAAGAGCAAAAAAAAAAAGATTAACAGATTAGAAGGAAAAAATACAAAAAGAATTCAATGACAAGCAGGTAAAAGCTCAGCAATAATCAAGTTAATTACAGGGAAATTTCATGGGTAAAAAATGATAATAAACTACATCTTTAGAAAAGTGGATTTTAGAAGTATAGAAGGGCATTTTCCTGAAATTATTTCCCCAGATAAAATGATTTTGAGATTATTTTCCTACAAAATGTCCCATTTTGACCATATGCAAGTCTATCCATTTATAGAAGGATTTCTTGTTTTAACAATCTATATAGAAAAAACTAAGTTTTAAAAAAAGACTAAGGAAATTCATTTTGCTAAATAAAAAAGACCTGAAATCAACTTGTGCCGATTCTTGGAGAATCAAAACAACAGTCAGCAAAGTCTAAAGTCTTCTCAGAAGATCTCTAAATATCCAGACAGGAAGCAAAAGGCCTTAGGAACACAGAAGTTCTTTTCATTTCTTTCCAATTGAAGGTGTTGATTTAGAAAGAAAAAGGAAAACACAAGTGAACGGCTGACTGCATTGATAGACCCTGGACACTAGAAATTGGTTATCAATATAAAAGAGCCCCTCAAAAACAAAAAGAAAACAGGCCTCAGAGGAGATTCTCCAGTCTAAGCAAGAGGACTTCAAATCAATTTGAGAGAGAGGAAAAAAAAAAAAAAAAAAAGCCAGACTGTCTCCAAATGTAAGGCAGTGGATGTGGTAGTTGGTTGGTCTCAGGGGCAAAGTATTAAGAAAGTTGACCAGTGACAATGGTACAGAGACTGCATACCAACCCACATACACACAGTTGCCACACAGAAGGTAAATAAATGGGGCTTCTTAGAGGGCAGTGAGGCCCAATACAGTGACATTTGTACCTGGGTGAGGCAAGTCAAAATGATCCTTTGCTCCAGACAGAGAGGGTTAAAATACATATTTCTTCCTGGAAAGCGGCAGAACTGACTCTGATGGCCAAGTGGGGAGTGCCAGGATAAAAATATAAGGATAAGATGACAAATGATATTTTGAGGTATTATCCCAGGGTGGCCTGGTCACATGCTGTATCCAGGTGGTGATTTCCTAATAGAAATGAGAAAATGAACACAGAGTGGTGACTCAACAGGGGTGACTCAACACTCTGCTAGGAATTCAGTCTGATAAACACCAACAGCTGATTCTGGCTTCACGTGTTGTACTGAAAATTCATCTTCTCAGAAAACAAAGGACAAATGCCACTCCAAATGAATAATGTAGAAGAGATGGCAATCTGGGGAGAAAACAGGTGCTCCCATTATTTTGGGAGGAAATACATGTTCCCATTATCTTGAGAGAAAGGATAGGCACAGACCTATGCGGGCCCTGGACTTCAGAAAGGATCATTTTGGCCGGGTGTGGTGGCTCACGCCTGTAATCCCAGCACTTTGGGAGGCCGAGATGGGCAGATCACTTGAAGCTAGGAGTTCGAGACCAGCCTGGCCAAACAGCAAAGCCCCATCTCTACTAAAAATACCAAAAAAAAAAAAAAAAAAAAAAAAAAAAAATAGCTGGGCGTGGTGGCGCACACCTGTAATCCCAGCTACTCAGAGGCCAAGTCAGAAGAATTGCTTGAACCTGGGAGAAGAAGGCTGCAGTGAGCCGAGATCGCACCACCGCAGTCCAGCTGGGGCAACAGAGGACAGGAAAAAAAAAAGAAAAAAAGGAAAGATCATTTCAAACACAGAAAAAAAAATACAACCAATACACACCATGGGTTCTAGGATAACAGTCCCTAAAATAAAATTCCTTTACAGAGTAATGAGAGTCTAAAAGAAATCAATCATGAATGATTACAATGACAGAAAAAGGAAGAAAGCCCCTCCCCAACCCCTATTTTAAGAGGACATGCACAGTAGACAGAAGAAGAGGATACCAACTCAGGTGGATCAGTAGCATGTCCAAGATGCTCAAAATCAGAACAAGCTGAGTGTATGTACCCAAGCAAAAGAGCTAAAGACAGTGCAAAGAGCTTTTTCCAACGCAGGTTGAATATCTCTTCTCCAAAATGAGTGGGACCAGAAGTGTTTCTGATTTTTTATTGTTTTAGATTTTGGCATATTTGTATTATATACTGTTTGAGCATCTCAAATTAAAAAATTCAGGCTGGGTGTGGTGGCTCACACCTGTAATTCCAGCACTTTGGGATGCTGAGACGGGCAGATCATGAGGTCAGGAGCTCAAGACCAACCTGTCCACCATAGTGAAATGCCGTCTCTACTAAAACTACAAAAATTAGCCAGGTGTGGTGGCACACGCATGTAGTCCCAGCTATTCAGGAGGTTGAGGTGGGAGAATTGCTTGAACCCAGGAGGTGGAGGTTGCAGTGAGCCGAGACCATGCCATTGCACTCCAGGCTGGGTGACAGAGTGAGACTGCATCTCAAAAAAAAAAAAAAAAAAGTTTCAAATTTTAGATCATTTGGGGTTTTGGATTTTCAGATTTGGGATTCTCAACCTATATTTTCAAAATAAGGAGACATGTCTTATGTACAACTTACAGAAATTAGTATCATGTTACAGAGGATAGCACGAAAACAGGGGTTCACAATACCTATGTTACCTATCATTCTCTTCAGTAAGGAGAATGGTGAACAAACTACAGCAAGGGGAACAAGCTGAAGTGGGAGAACACTGAAGTTCAGGATAGCTCAGAAGTTGATGACTAAGTACTTAGCCTTCTTAAATGAGTTCAAGTCTCCAGGACCAGAATTATATCTCACAATGTTAAGAGAATCTGCCCTTTTGAGAAATTAGAAATAGTAAGGTAGGCACCAGACTACAGGAAAAAGGTAAATAATGACTAAACTTTTTGAGGATATAAACACTGGGTTCCATAAATTGCAGACTAGAAAGCCATATGCTAATTTTCTGTAGAATTTTAAAGAAGCATTATAGGCATTTGTTCATGTTTATACAAGTATGAGGTAAATCTTGGGAGACAACATGAACTTTCTAATACAAAACATTAACCTAAGCTTTTTTTTTTTTTTCCCTAACATGATTGGTAAGCTGATAATTTACCAATTATCAGGGACTGTTGAAGATGTAAAGGACCTTAACTTCATCAAAACATTTGATTTTCTACCTGAGTTTTATTTCTCATCAGACAAGGACACATGAAAAAAATGAGTAAGAAATCAATGTGTTAAGATGGTGATGATGTGACTTCTTTTTCTTGCCATTAAAATTTTTCTTTTTACTGTTGTAACGCTAATTATGTTATATAACTTAAGAAAAAAATTAAGTATATAGACTCAGTACTCATACATAAAATATAGGAGTTCATACAACTACATAATTTCTACAGTCTAGTCAATTACCAAAAATTTGATTCTGCTCTTTGGGGAACAGAGTAGGAAAACATAACTTTTTTTTTTTTAAAAGAAATGGGATTGATTTGACTTCTCACATGAATTAATTAGAAGATGTAATTGCTAAATTTCATTAAAAGAAGAATGCTGTATTTCACGTAGGAGGTAACAGTGTAGACACAGACGTGTTCTCTACTGGTTGGACGGTATGTGAGGTGCTGTGTTCAAATACAGTTGCTTTAAGAGGGATGCTGACCAAATAAATTATGTCCAAAAGACAGCAACTGAAATGGTGAAAGGATACAGAAATCATAACAGAAAAATAGGTGAAGGATTTGGAGAGTTTTTCTCCTGGATATAAAACTAGAAAACTAATGATTTCCTTCAAATACATAGAAGTGTTATTGCATGGAAGACAGATGAATGGTGGTACAGATGACTGGAAAGTAGCAGGTGATGGACATTTTGCTCAATATAGGAAAAAACACCATTAAATCATGAAGCTGGCTGTGCACTGCCCATCAACAGAAGTATTCAAACAGTGGTGGTATAAGCATTTGTCGGGGTAGGAGAGACTGGAGACAAGCTCTTAGGTCTTCTTCAAAGATGTGAGGGATTAAGATTTCTTGATTTTTAACTCTTACTTCCGCCTTCTTAAATTAAGAAAGTTCTCAATGAAAATGAAAAATAGCATCTGAGAATAGTCTAGATTGGTGTTTCCCAAACAAATCTACAGATTCCATGGCTGTTAATACGAATGCTGTATTCAAATAAGGTTGAGAAGCACTGTATATGACATGCCGTATTTGGAGATTTGATTCACAATGCACACTGGCCTTAACCCAGCTATTTTTCAAATGCTGCTACTGATGCTCAGTTAGTCTCACAAAAACCTTAATGTGATGCAAGCCTAAATTTCTTCTGGAAAAAAAAAAAAAAAAAAAAAAAGCTTAAATTTCTGCTTTCAGGAATTAATCAGCAAAAGAACCTTCCTAAAAAGAATGTAATTAACTACATATTGACTCAAAGGGCCTCAGGGTTAGAGGAAACTTAATAATTTGGCCGACTCTCTCATCCAGGGCTCAATCCTCCTTTATATTCTCTTCACTACTGAAACAGTTCCATGATCTCAAGAGAATAAGAGAACTACTGTGTGCCAGGTGCTGTTCTGGGAACTGTATTTAAAAAAATTGTGTTATTTTAATCTTCACAATCTGTATGATTATCCTCTTCATTATATGTAAACAAAGTAAGTTTCAGTGAACTAATATCAGTCAAAAGTCCAAAGAGCTACTAAGTGCCAGGGCTTCACATCTCCTGAGATCTTAAAGGCTGCTTCTCCCAAAGAGAAAAAAATCAGGAATAGGATTTGATATAATAGTTAGTAGTGACTAAAGCCCCAAATAATTTTCTTTTTCAGAAAGAACCCAGAATTCACAAAAACCCTTTTGTGTTATGAGTACAAGAATGTTGCCTTATTCTTTGATCATTTTCAGAACAACTTTGGTTACCCAGACTGATATGCTTATTTGCTTGAGATAAAATACGGCACAGGTTTGGATGGTAACACATATGAGCAGTTTAAACTTCATTTAGCAGACCTCTCATTACAGAAAGGATTCTATTTGTTGCAAAAGAAAAGATCTTTAGTAGTCAAGTTTTTCCCCTCTCAAGATTTTAATATTTATGACATCTGGCTTTCAAAGATCTTACTTTGTTAGTAAATCAGAAGATGGTATAGCTTCTGCAAAACGTACTAAACGAATTTAAGATTTTTGGGTCTGCCAGGTGCAGTGGCTCACGCTTATAATCCCAGCACTTTGGGAGGCCAAAGTGGGGGGATCGCTTGAACTCAGGTGTTCGAGACCAACCTGGGCAACGTTGTGAAACTCCATCTCTACAAAACATACAAAAAACTTAGCTGCACATGGTGGTGTGTGCCCGTAGTCACAACTACTTGAGAGGCTGAGGTGAGAGGACTGCTTGAGCCTGGTAGGCAGAGGCTGCAGTGAGTGGAGATTGTGCCACTGCACTCCAGCTGGGGTGACAGAATGAGACTTTGTCTCAAAAACAAGATTTTGAGTCTAGGAGACTTCACTGTTATTCAGGGCATTTCTTACTATCTTTACCTTTTCTTCCTTACCGAGAACATCACTGGTGGCCATGATGTCACATGTGTACATGGCTGCCATGAGGCGCTGAGGTTTCACTTGCAGTGCATAGCGACATGCTTCTTTCATGGTGGCAATTAGCTGTCCTGAGATAGGTCCATAGCAGTCAGTGAGTGGAGATTCTCCTTTATGGGATGTCCTCTTCTCAAAGGCCTCAGAGCAGCCATCTTGTAGCTCTTGGTTTTCATTTCCACTAGAACAGGTTTCATTTTCCTCCTGTCCCTCTTTTGCCAGATCACTTGCTCCTTGCTCCTCAAATTTACTTAGGTCCCATTTTTCCAGAATAAAACAGACACCCATGAGAGGCTCCTCACACATGGGGCCAGAGAGGGTTGCCAGTTGGAAGCCACTCACAATGCTATTGCCCAAATCTCGGTATCTACTAGCTTCTTTTGAAGCTTTGGCTGCTGGACCTGTCCATATTGAGTTCTGAAAATCTTCACTTTTATTGACTAGTATGTTGGGCCCACATTTTCTTGGGCCAAATGACCAGATTTGGTCAACAATGTTCCTCCATCTTCTCCCTGTTAGGTGTTGCTCTAGTTTTCCTTTGAATTCCCAAATTTTCTCTTGGATCTTCTGATGAATCACCTGAGTATTTTCACCCTCATTCAAAGAGGATGTCAACTGCTCCATAGAACGAATCAAATCACTATTTTCTTCCAGAATCTGGGTGACTTCTTCTGGAAGGGGCATGGCTCGAACACTGAGCGTGGCAAGTTTATTGGGAGTTGTTATGGTGATTAGCCCAACAGAGTCAACTTGGATTCCTTCAGGGATTTTGTTTTGATCTTCTTTCATTTGGTGTATGACTGCAACTTTTTGCTGTTTGCCTATTTCTTCATTGACCATGTCAACTTTTGGGGGTTTTGTGATTGTTTCTCTGAATGGAATAATAGGTTCAGATACACTGATATGAATCTTTGCAAACCTACAGACAAATTCAAGAGAAATAACAGAAGGTTAAAATCAAAACAGCATCAAAGCTCCTGTGTAGAAATTATCACACAGTGGAGATTCTGTAAAAACATAGGAACATAAAAATTATCTTACTATGAAAGATCTGCAATTTACATTATATCACAATTCAAAAACTGCTTTCTTTCTGGTTGAAAAGACTACTTCTAATGGGAATATACCTCCAGGGAAATCCTTGCATGTACTGGAATTTCACTCTTTTTTTTTTTTTTTTTTCATTTTCAAGATATATAAACTACCCCTTTAGATAAGAAAGTTTTGAGCAGAAAATAAACGTTTTAATATATGAAATATGAATTCTTTAAAACAGTATTTGCCAATCTAAGAGTGTGGACAAGAAAAGCTCAATGATTAAAACTCTAAATAGACATAGAATCACAGAACCTCAGGGTAGCTAGTCAAATCTTCACAATGTATTTGGTTTTGATAATGAGGCCTATAGCAAGGCTAGCATGATCTATGAGTTTGTCTAGAGTAGCACTTTCCAAAAGAACTTTCTGCAATGGTGGAAATGTTCTATATGTTTACTGTGATTGCTGAGCCCTTGAAATGTGTCCAGTACAACTGAATAAATTTTTAATTTTATTTAAATTTAAAAAGGCACATATGGCTACTAAGCATTTGAAATGTGGCTTGTATGATTGAAGAACTAAATTTTTAATTGTATTTGATTTTAAACAGCTGTATGTGGGTAGTAGCTACTCTTCTGGACATCATAGCTCTTGAGCCCCAGTCTGCCATCAAGTTCAGAAAGCCCCTTTTTCCACATAATATCAAGTTTGATACTGTTGTATATTGCATATTTACAATCTTGTTATATATTCACAGGATATACAGCAAGATGGACTGGACATTGTATGTTTTTAAAACTACTTTGATATTCAAACCTGACAAAGACAGTATACATATACAAAACTGTAGTTCAATCTTACCTAAGAATTCAGATATAAAATCTAAGACAAAATAACAAAAACTAAGGATATGCAGGTGTGTGCATTAAAAAAGCTTATTATGTATGAGGCACTGTGTTAAGTGTTTTACATGTAGTATTTCTTTAGTAGGCACTAGTACTACTTAATTTTGTAGAAGAGGAAACCAGATAAGAAATATTAAGTAACTTCTCCAAATAGCCTGTAAGTGGAGAAGCTAGGATTCAAATTTAGGTCTGACTTCAGAATCCACACTCTTGGTCATTATGCCATACTGAAAAATGGAGTTACACAGTACGTTAAAGGAATAATTTATCACAACACTACAAAGTTTGTATTATAGGTTATATGAAAATTAATTTGTATTAGAAGATCTGTTAAAATAATACCACATTAAAAATGTCAAATAATCTATGTAGCCACTTTTAAATATGCTAAATTGGCATTCAATAAGATTCAATACCTATTCTTGATTTTAAGAAAAAAGTCACTTAAAAATCTTAGGAAAATAAAAATATTTCTAAAATTATCATTACATAGGGAAAATATGCTCATATACTTAGAACACTCAAGAAAATCAACTGCAAAGCTACTGAAACTATGAGAGAGTACACATCTACGACACTGCCCTCTTATTCCTGTAACACAGTCAAAAAAGCTATGAGCTACTTTAGTCGTTCTAATTCCTGAGGCTCCCAAGAAGTCTCCTGTAGTAATCATTTATATGATTAATTAAAACCACTCCAAGCTGTAGAAGGAAGTGTGTGATGGTTGCCACATTTACAAAGCACCTCAGGACCAAAGTCCTAGCAATACAGAGCCTCTGATTACACTAAAAAAAGTGCAGTAGGCTCAGGCTACATCATGGCAATTTCCTGTGGCTTCCTGCTCTGATTATTACTACATTGAGATCTGGATGCTAAGAATTCTGACAGTTTCTCTGGCCTGGAGACAACAGATAGTCTCCTTGTCTCCCATTCCTGGACATAGTCTATTCCTGAAAAAGTGTGTAGAAGTTGAAAAAGATTATATACTACCAAAAGGTAGGCTCTGTCCTATGAGAACTAAAAAAATTCTATAACATTATACACATTCTTAATGTAAGCATAATTATGAAATGTAATAGTCATATAGAACAGTGTACAAAACAAAAATCTACTGATCTATGATAACTTACCTCAAAGTGAACACCCATGTAAACTACATGGTATAGTCAAGAAACAGAACATTCTTAGCCCTCAGAGGGCCCCAGGCTGCCTTTTCCCAATGCCATGAAGTATGAAGGTAACTGCTATCCTGATTTTTATTGTAATATCCTCCTTTTCTTTTTTTTTTTTTTTTAAATCACCTAAACATGTAACCCTTTATACTCCACAGTTCGGTTTGGACTGTGTTTCTTTTTGTTCTTTTTTTAAAACAGGGTCTCACTGTGTCACCCAGGCTGAAGTGCAGTGGTGTGATTATAGTTCACGGCAGCCTCGAACACCTGGGCTTAAGCAATCCTCTTGCCTCAGCTTCCCGAGTAGCTGGTATTACAGGCATGCACCACCTGCCCTGCCTGAATAATTTATTTATTTTTTTTTTAGAAATGAGGTCTTGCTATATTATCCAACCTGGTGCAGTACGTTTTGAACTTCATATAAATACAAACAAACACTTTTTGGGGGAAGTGAAGCGGCTTCTTTTGCTCAACATTATATTGTGAGATTCACCTATGTTTTATATACCTGTTGTTTTGTTCACTGAGATCATTCTATAGAATTCCATTGTATGAATATATTATTTATTTAGTTATTTATGCATTTAAATGTTTGAGTTGTTTCCAACTTTTGGCTACTAAAATTTTGTTGCTATGAGGCCAGGTAAGGTGGCTCATGCCTGTAATCCCAGCACTTTGGGAGGCCAAGGTGGGTGGATCCCTTGAGGTCAGGAGTTTGAGACCAGCCTGGTTAAGATGCTGAAACACTATCTCTACTAAAAACACAAAAAATAGCTGGGCGTGGTGGCGCACACCTGTAGTCCCAGCTACTCAGGAGGCTGAGGCAGGATAATTGCTTGAGCCCAGGAAGTGGAGGTTGTAGTAAGCTGAGAGTGCACCACTGCATTCCAGCCTGAGCGACGTGAGTGCCTTTTCTCAAAAAAAAAAAAAAAAAAAAAAAAGAAAAAAAAAATTGTTGCTATGAGTATTCTTGGTGCACATTTGCCTAGCTCTGTGTTGTGTATATATAGAGTACAAATGGGAGATTTGCCAAGCCACAGGAAGTGCCTCTCATCTTAGCAGACCATACCAAATTATATTCCAAAATAGTTGTACCAATTGATATTCCCACTAGTTGCGTAGGTGAATTCTTGTTGTTCCACATCTTTGCCACCACTTGATAACATCACTTAAAAAATATTTAGCCACTCTAGTGGGTATGCAGAAGTATCTCACTTTGATTTTGAATAAGTTGAATAGTTTTTCATGTTTATTGGCCTTTGGAAGCCTCTGTTAGGAAGTAGCTCTTCAAGTCTTTGTACAGTTTTTCTATTGGATTGCTGCCCTTCTCATTTATTTGTAGGAATTCCTTCTATATTGGGGATATAAGTCTCTTGTCTGTTACAAGTAGTACAAAAGTCTTCTCTAACCCTGTGGTCAGCCTCCTTATTATCTTAATAGTGTCTTTTGATGATCAAGCGATTTTCCTTTGTAATTGGTGCTCTTAATATGCTATTAAGAAGCTTTTTGCTACCCTGAGGTCTTGAAGATATTCTCTTATACTATCTTCTAAACACTTTATGGTTTTGCCTTTTACAGTGTAACCAAGAATCCACCTGAAATAAATTTTTGAGTACATTATGAGGTAGGGGTCTAGTTTCTGGCATCTGGTAGAAGCTTTACAGAATCCTACATAAATGCTGCAGTAGTTATTCTGTTTTTTGTTTGAGATGGAGTCTTCCTCTGTCGCCAGGCTGGAGTGCAGCGGCATGATCTCAGCTCACCACAGTCTCCGCCTCCCGGGTCAAGTGATTTTCCTGCCTCATCCTCCTGAGTAGCTGGATTACAGGCGCATGCCACCACACTCAGCTAATTTTTGTATTTTTAGTAGACACAGGGTTTCACCAGGATGGTCTTGATCTCCTGACCTCATGATCTGCCCGCCTCGGCCTCCTAAAGTGCTGGAATTACAGGTGTGAGCCACTGCGCCCAGCCAGCAGCAGTTATTCTTGTTCTATTATTAGTGCCAGGTGTTGTTGTATAGTTACTACTACCACCAATTTTACTGTGGTATAAAGATTAAGTGAGATAAATAGTGCTTAACACAGTGACTGTTATATAATATTTAATATATAATTATATCAATCTTTTATAATTATTATTTGTTATGATTATGATTATAGTCCCAGAAATTTTAAAAACAAAAGGAAGGACAGCAATTACAGGGAAATTTCTAATTTTTTCTACTAGTAAGCACAGAAATGTGTATTAATTGTGAATATCTTTCATTTGTCTTCAAGACTGATGACATTTTAAAAAAATGATAAACTATGCAAAGTTGCAAAAGTTTGAGAAAAGAGGCACTTTCCAATATTTATTGCTAGTTATAATGTAAATTAGAACAGCCTTTCTTGAGGAAAATATGGATCATAACACTTAAAAATATGCATACTTTTTGAGTTAGCTATAATACTTCCAGAAGTTTATCTTAACCAAATAATCAGAACTGTGTATATAGATATTTGTGTATACTTTAATATGCATAGAACAGTGTGGATTTAGGAATCTGAATGTAATGGTGGTTATTTCTGCATGGTAACTGAATGATTCTTTTTCTTCTTCTGTATTTTCCTAATTTTTGCAATAAACATACATTATCTTTGCAACAAAGAGGAAAAATGCCGTTATAAAAATTTGGGATGCCCATTTTATAACACATATTGTCTTTATAGAAAAATACAAAGATTTCCAGAAGGTTTACATTGTAAAGACCACATCAATAAGAGAAGTCTATCCTAATTACATAGCCAACATTTACAAAATAATATTTTGTTTTGTTGTCGTGGTATTTTGTGTTTTGTGTACATGCTTAAAGTAAAATACATATACAGAAAAACATTTTATGACTTAAGCTAAAAATGCAAAATTATTCAAGTGTAGGCAGTGAATGCCAGTTTTCAGTTATTAAAAATTAAGTCTACAATCGAATAACTGTTCACGTCTGAATTGAGGGTATTTCATTTTTCTCCAAAAATAAGCCATAGTCTAAGTTCAACTGGTTTAGGAAACACTAAAACATCCCACTGATTGAGAGCTATCATTTCTCCATCACTATCATTTTCACCTAACCTTTCTTTTAAGTCATCCAGGCATCGCTGAAGGTGGACTTCTCCTGCTGTGACTAAAACGTGCTCTCCTGTTTCCTGAATTAAAATCTGGACACAGGGATCAGCCTGGTTTAACAGTTTCATTCCTTTTACGAGCTGAGGCATTTCACCTAGGTTAAAAAAATGAAATAGATTAAATATGATATAAGAACTAACACAATTCAAAGACAATGGTTCTGGCTACTCAAGGGAAAATTACATTGAAATAAACTCTTAAAACAACAATTTATTTTTCTTCCAGATAGTGCAGTGACATGAAGAAAACTACCTTCTAGTAATTTTTTTGTACAGATAGCAAACATGACACATCCGCAAGCTTATCATCAAGACTCCCAAAGCTCATCTATATTACTTCTTCAAATACTCTGCAGATATAAGCTTCCATCTTTCTACTTGTGAATTCACCTAAATCTTGTAACAAATGTACACATTATATACCTAGAAAATAAACAGAGCATTTCTTCAAACATCACCTATAAAATCAACAAATAAGCAACAGAAACATTTAATATAATATTCAAGAAACTGTACCAGAGCCTCATATTAAAAATAATTATTTGTGAAACTGCTCGATAGAACTTGGGTTTTAGAATACCCTAAGTAGCTACTTTACCTAGTGAGCTAAAGGCATCTTCTGCATTGTATTCTGCACGTGTTTTTCACATATAATTGCTTTTACCCTATAGTTCCTGGGAATTGAGAGTAGGGATGGGGACTATGACCTACATCTTGGGTTTAGCTACTTTTTCACCCCCTTTCCACATACCCAACTGCTACTGCTCCCTCAAGGCAGGTCCAAGGAAGTCTCCTGCAGTGGCCTTAGCAGAAGCCTTGGTCTTGAAGACATTTTTATGCAGTCTTGTTTCAGTTCTGCATTTGAAGAAAAGACTTAGCAATCCCTCAATGCTTGGTTTTCAGCATGCCAAAAAGACAAAATCACAGGAACTTTCTGCAATGCAATGATTTTCAACATGCCTTATAAAGTTGATTAACTGGGAGCAGGAATATTAGAACTTCTATACCTATTTATTTTTGAAATAAAGTTCTAATAATAACTAACGTTTCACAGCACTAACAATGTGCCAGACAAGCAATTTATATATATGAGCTCACTAACGATTAGGTGGTATGATTATTGTTCTCATTTAATAGATGAGGAAACAGGTATAGAGAAACTAATAAACTTGTGTTCAAGGTCCCAGACTAACTAAATGGCAGAACCTGGTTTAGAAGTTGGGCAGCCAGCCACAGAGCTCATGCTCTGTGGATGGATGTCAGCACCCTTGTAGGTCAGGTGATCAAAAGCCACATATGGAATGCACAGAATTCCAAGGGAAGACGGGAAGTAGGATTTCACTGTGTCCAGGGTTGACAGAGGCACCTTCATTTGTTCCTTCTTGGCATACTGTAATTTTCTTTTGCCTAATAAGTGGATTTACAGATATTATCTAGTGTTAACTAAGCCTTCACAGAATTTTAAACCTGGCTTAAATGGATTCCTGCAAAGATATCACTGACAATACTATAATACTAATAACACAAGCACATGGGAATAATAAAAAAAGAAATGGCAAGGCTTTTTGTCAGCTCTCCATCAAACAAATTATAAAGTAAAAACAATGGCTACCACCAAGATGAGATCCCAACAAATATTTTTGAAAAAATATATATACACTTAAATTTATCTCTTCAAGGTAAAATAAAAGTAACAGTTTAACAATAAGAATTTTTTTTTTTTTTTCCAAAAGAAATTTGAAACATGGAGACAACATTTAGAAATTAGGTGTTTGAAAATGTTGCCACTGACAGTCATTTGGTTGCTGAAGATAACATAAATACTTCATGTATAATGTATAAAAATCTCTTAAAATTTGGAGGGTGATTTTCTTAACCTGTTCTTAAAATCACCAAATAGATAGTTCAATAAAGATATAAGAATTAACAAAGCTTCTAATTAGTATAAGAAAAATGGACTGCCATCAGGAAAACTAGATAGTCACTAGCTACATTTTACCAAAACCTTTTAATAATTGGGAAAATGGGAATCTAAAATGGATACCATGATTTAGTAAAGGAAGCCAATGAATCATTCTTCCCTTTGGACTATCTAACTTTGTGAGGTGGCTTTTCCAGTGATAATGGTCATTAAAATCAAGTGTTTTAACAAATGGAACCTAGGAGCTGGCCTTGGAATGGCTATATCACAAAGTGTTCAGGCAAGACCTTCAAAAAGAAGGAAGCATTATTGTGGTAGCCAGCCTCCAAGGTGGCTCCAATCATCCTTGCCTCCTGATATTCACATTCCTGTGCAGCTCTCTCCAACTGTGAACCATGGCTGGTCTGTGTGACCAACAGAACACTGTGGAAAGGATGATGTGTGATTCTCAAGGCTAGTTCACAAAAGGCATTATAGCTTCTGCCTTAGTATTTTGGAATGCTGGCTGCAGCCAATCACCACGCTATGCTGCAGGACACTCAAACAGTCATGTGGAGAGGAACTGAGGTCCCCAGCCAGCACTAACTTGTGAGCTCATGTTTGGAAGTACAGTTAAACCTTCAGATGGCTACTGCCCAAGGTGATGTATGACTACCACTACTTGAGAGACACAATGCCAAACCCTTCCAAATTCCAGACCAAGGGAACTAGGAAAAATAAGTGTTGTTTCAAGCCACTAAATTTTGAAGTAATATATTACACAGTATTAGATAACTAAAATAATTATAAGCCACAATCACAAATAAATACTATATATACTTATATGTACATACTGTATGTATCTTCATCAAATACAAATAAAATTAGGTATTTGATTTTTCAACTCAATTTTTAAATAATTTCTATTTTGTGTTTCATAATGCATATAAAACATTAGCACAAAAATTCATCTATCTATATAAGCATAGGTGTCAAAATTTTTTTTAACTAATATGGATAAAGGATAAAACAATTCCAGAAACAAATTACTCTGATCTCAGATAAATAGGATTTCTTGGATTCCCACAAATGAAGATCTAGCATTGTTTCTGAGGCAGAGATCTGTAACCTGACTTCACTGCTTCCTAACTGTATGGCCTTGGGCAAATTAATTTAACTTCTCTAAGCTTCAGTTTCCCTCCTGTGAAGATGAGAATAAAAAGAGTATCCTAATGAACAGGGCTTTTGGGAGGATTAAATGAGATAATCAATGTAAAATCCTTAGTACAGTGTGTGGAATACAGTAAGGATCAATTATAATGAAGAAAATAATAATTGCTTTGGAACATTTGTAGTTCTCTGTGTTGAGTTTGTAGTTGACCTGTGGGCATGAAGTAGAGGGTGGCTGCCATGACATTTTGATCCCCACTTGGGAAATCAGAGAAAGAAAAGTGGAAGAACAAATACTCATGATTTGCTTCTCTCCGAAAGAAAAGAAGCAAATTGTTGTCTTCTGGATTAATCTAGTTGTCACAAAAAAAAAAAAAAAAAAAAAAGAAAAAAAAAAT
>NW_012102632.1:268800-283275 GCF_000951045.1 Mandrillus leucophaeus | reverse complement strand
TGACCTGTGGGCATGAAGTAGAGGGTGGCTGCCATGACATTTTGATCCCCACTTGGGAAATCAGAGAAAGAAAAGTGGAAGAACAAATACTCATGCCATGAGCCATGATCATGCTACTGAACTCCAGCCTGGGCAACAGAGTGAGACCCTGTCTAAAAAAAAAAAAAAAAAAAAAAAAAAGACAGGACCTGGGGATATGTGGTCTATTCAAGAAAAACAATGGATGTGTCCAGTGCCTCTCAGAGGCAATATTACTGGAAAGTCTTATAAGAGAGTGAAATATCCCAACAGTCGTCAGACATGTAACCTATGAATAAAGGGGTCACTGCCCCAAAATAAGGATGATATAAGTTACTAGGGCAAAGAGTAAACAGACAATAAATACCCTCTGAAAGCTCATAGGAACAAGGAAGGGAAGCTTCCCCAGACATTCTGAATGTAAAATAACATGTGGACAATGTGAAAACACCAAGAAGGCAAAATAAAGAGTACAAAGTTCAGACACTGAAAAATCAAATGGGGTGCTTCAGTAACACAGTCAATAAATGCATGGTAAAACCAGTAAAAATAATATACTTAATGGGAAAAAAATAGTAATACTCCTTTTAAAATTATGAAGAAAATTATGTGCCCCGTCTAACCATTTAAGTTTATTTTTCACAAAATTCAGATAAATTTAATGAAAACACACATGAGGAAGCACACTTTGGCCTCCAAATTGATAATCCTGAATAATTCTATTTATTAGACTATCTCATTTATGGAAAGGAAAGGAACTTAATCTTACTATGAGTCAGCTTTAGGACAGGAAATACACTAGGTACTAGAACCCTTCATCTCATGTAGCCAGTCCTTCAAAGAAGCTGGTTCTTTAGAGTTGGGCTTTTACTTAGCTTCTATAACAGACACCACAGAGTAGCACATAACCATAACAAAGGCTTTTAAAAATTATAAATTTCTATTATTAAAATATCACATCTTAGGCCAGGCACAGTGGCTCACACCTGTAATCCCAGCACTCTAAGAGGCTGAGGTGAGAGGACTGCTTAAGCTCAGGAGTTTAAGACCAGTCTAGGTGACATGGGGAGAACCCATCTACAAATAATAAAAAAAATTAGCTGGGCATGGTGACATGTGTCTGTGGTCCCAGCTACTTGGGAGGTTGAGGCAGGAGGATCGCGTGGGCCCAGGAGGTCAAGGTTGCAGTGAGCCGTGACTGTGATTGAGCCACTGCACTCCAGCTTGGGTGACAGTGAGACCTTGTCTCAAAATAAAGAAATAAACAAACAAGTAAAATTATGGCTTAAATTATTATTGTTTCCTATTTGTAAAATGCATGTGCAAATGCAATAGAGAAAAACTAAGTAAGAAAGAGGATACGAATAAATAGTAGACACATCTAAGAATAAGCCATGGTTGCCAGACTCAAATATCACAACTTAAATAAAACTGAGCTTTCTTGTATGTATTTCGAAGGATTGAACACAGTAGACAGTGGTTAGAGCCAGCCTAGTGAGTAGAATAAAAGAACAAAATCACGAAAGGCCAGGATCTGGACAAGCCTAAAAGAGGAAGCATGTTTTACATAGACTGGGATAAATCCGTGCAGCAACCAAGGCACTGTGTCAATCCACAGTGATGGGCCACAAAAAATTCCTATCTCGAGGCTGAAGGCAGATGGCTATTTACTAGGGCTGGCCCCAGAGGTCTGAGGTCCAGTCCTCCAAGTATCTGCCCTGGGGCTCCAGGGATCCTTAATGGCTAGGGGTATGTCTTAGAACTTGAGAGAGTGATGAGTTCAGAAGGGTTAGCTCTGGGGAGAGGAGGGATACATATGTTCAGGAGCAATGAGGCCATTATATACCTCAACAGAAAACTACCATTTTACCATTTGTTCTTTGGTTTCCTTAAAGCATGGTCTGGAGATTCTTCACTGACAATCACTAGCACTGGAATAGCAAAGTCACAGTGATTTAGGATTAGCGATAGTCAAGGGATGTGAAATACAAAAGTGCAAAAGGATTGACTAGGTAAAGACTATAAGCCAAAGACTAAGGAGTTGTTGTTATATGGTCAGGCATATGCGAATGTCAGGTGGCCAGCAGGAAAGGTGCAGAAAGTGGTTTCTAAACAGATGGGAAATTCTCAGTGTCCAGATAATCTGTCAAACCTAGAGGGAACAGGCAAATGATGGATTCTGACCCAAGGAGCTTGAGATAAGATTCCAACTAAGAAGTCACCTAAAACATGAGCTTTGGCTGGGCACAGTCGCTCATGCCTTTAATCCTAGCACTTTGGGCGCCCAAGGCAGGCGGATCACCTGAGGTCAGGAGTTCAAGACCAGCCTGGCCAACTTGGTGAAACCCCATCTCTACTAAAAACACAAAAATTAGCCAGGCGTGGTGGTGGATGCCTGTAATCCCAGCTATTCAGGAGGCTGAGGCAGGTGAATCGCTTGAACCAAGGTATTAGAGGTGGTGTCGAGATCACGCCAGTGCACTCCAGCCTGGGCAACAGAGTAAGACTCCACCTCAAAAACTAAACTGAACTAAACTAAACAAAACAAAACAAAACATGAGCTTTGCTAAGCTACAATCCTATGCCAGGGTTGTGGAGGATGTAGAGATGTCCCTGTCTTTGCCATTAAGAAGATGCAGTCTCCCGGACAGCAAAGGTACCTGTAACCACGGCATGTTCCTAAGACAGAAGTTAGATGCCCTTTGAAGAGTTGCTTCTACTATACACCTCAATGAAAATTCATTATATACTGCTGAAACAAGTCATGAGGAATCACATACTAAATACATGCTATGCTTTAAAAGAATAATAAACATATGCTTTTAAAAACAAGGTTATCTTACTTGGATGTTTCGGTTCAACAGCAACTCTCACAATGGGAGTGGCTTCGAAGTTGAGTGGTATAAATGGTGGGCAGGAGGGCAGGCTACACAGTGTTGCAGATTTCAGCACAAAATCTTGAAGGCCTCCTATTCCTGTAGGAAGAAAAGATCCATACGGTCAATAAAGGATGATAAACTCTGAATTTATGTTAGAAAAACAGCAGCATCAACCCAGTATATGTGTCACAGAGCCAAATGCTTCCAAAATGTTGCAAGAAATGAGGCAGACCTGCACCATTTTTTTTTTTTTTTGGTACACCTGGATACCATTTGATTGCTGTCAAAATACAGAAATTCTGCCTTTTGTTTCCCATATGTACAAATCTTATTACATCAGATTGGGCTAATGCATACCTACTTCGACCACAGAAATGATCACTTCCAGACATATCTGTCTGAAAACACCGATTATTTCTAACACTTAGTTGGTTTTAAAAAATATATTAATTTGATGAAGAAGATGGGTCTCTACTGAAATAATCTTTTGCCAAATCCATTTGCATGAGTAAAGGGAATTCAGGAACTTAAAATGTGATGTTGCTATGTAGTATGTTACCCTAAGCCACCCTCCATACTTCCCCTATTTTAGAAGAGAATCCTAGTCAACCCCTTCCCCCTGCCATACACTCACTTCAGGCTTTTGGCTGACGATTGCATGAGACTCTGAAGGTTGCATATTTGTCTTTGAGCAGATGGAAGCAAAAAGAATATCTTAGAAAGAGTGATAAGGGGCCAGATGCAGTGGCTCACACCTGTAATACCGGCACTTTGAGAGACTGAGGCAGGCGGATCATGAGGTTAGGAGATCAAGGCCATCCTGGCTAACACAGTGAAACCCCATCATTACTAAAAATACAAAAAATTAGCCGGGCATGGTGGCAGGCGCCTGTAGTCCCAGCTACCTGGGAGGCTGAGGCAGGAGAATTGCTTGAACCTAGAAGGTGGCGGTTGCAGTGAGCTGAGATAGTGCCACTGCACTCCACCTAGGTGACACAGCGAGACTCCGTCTCAAAAAAAAAAAAAAAAAAAAAAGAGTGATAAAGAGGTATACTGAATCTCACACCCAGAGTATGAGTAGACAACATTTTAGAACAAATTAAGAAACACATACAGAGGGCCAATGCAGTGGCTCACGCCTGTAATCCCAGCACTTTGGGAGGTCGAGGAGGATCACTTGAGGTCAGGAGTTCTAGACCAGCCTGGGCAACATAGTGAGACTTCTTTCCATAAAAAATTTAAAATTTAGCCAGGCATGGTGGTGCACACCTTTTTATAGTACCAGCCACCTGAGAGGCTGAGGTGGGAGGATCGCTTGAGCACAGGAGGTCAAGACTGGGTGACAGACTAAGACCCTGTCAAAAAGGACAGGAAAGTATAGGACAGGAGAAAGAAAGAGAGAGAGAGAGAGAGAATGAGCGAGCGAGAGAGAGAGGGGAACACACACACACACACGCGGGCCATTTTTGTGCTTTTGAGTTGAGGAAAGGAAACAAAGAAAACCACTTTGCTGCCTTTAGTTGACCAATTGATGTAAAGGTACAGGGCGATGGGAGGCCACCCAATCACACATCCAGGCTGGTGGAGGGGAACTGAAGCAGAGGCTTCAGGTACACACACTTGGAGGATAATTTAGATGTTTTTTGTTGTCTGACCACACAGTATGGAAACCTCCCTCTTAACATCCACCTGAACCCTCTGATATCCACCAGAATTTACCACCTCACTACATTAACAGATAGCTCCAACTTTAAGAAAATTTTCCTTGCATTATTCTAAAATCTGTCTTTCCCCATCTCCACACATTGTTTTTAGTTCAATTCTCCAAAGGTTCACAGAAAATGTGCTGCTTCTACTTTCACAAACTAACTTTTGGATTTTGAAAGCATTTGTCAGATCCTTTTAACTCTCTTCTGCCTCACATTAAATATCAGTAGCTCCTTTAACTATTCAGCACAGGACATGATTTACAGACCTTTTTTGTGCATGGGATCCTCTTCAAACTAAAGTTTCCAGGATGTTAAATTCCTGTGCCTCCAGTGTACTTCTTTGGTCAAAATCTAAATTTCTTATTATTGTACCTCTTAGCTCAGCACACATAGTGATACCTAGCTATAGCTTCTTGTTTACATCTCCTATTGGTACTATGATGTAATAGATCTGGGTGTGTCCAAGTTTCCACTAAGTCTGCTAGAAATAACATCTCCCAAGAGGCTAAGGGTTTAGGAAAACCCAATAGTAAATATTCCCTTTCAAACCTCATCTATCCTGCTTCTGACCTCTGACCAGCATGCATTTCCTTCCTGCACACAGAGCACATGGTTTCAATGAAAAGATAAATGCTGGTCTTTCCTCCGTATTGCCAGGTATACAGACTGCAGATGGTCAGTATATTTTAAACACTGTCTCTTTGAACTTCTGGTTTACATTTGCTGTTCCAATTACCGAATCTACTCTTGCTATTTAGATATGCCCAGATTTGCTAACATGAATACAATTCTCCCAAAAAACAAAAAGTCAAGACCACAATATTCATAGCTAATATTAGAATTTATGGAAAAAGCAATGCTTCAAAGATAGTAAAAACTTCACTACCTGTACTACATGTCAACATTTTTACTTATTTTTAAATATAATTTTAAAACCTACGACAGGGAGGACCATTAAGATGATCTAGATGAATCACTATAAAGTAACTTTAAAATCCCTTTTGAGAATTTCTTGATTTGCTATCAATTATTAACTGCACAACTTGTTCTTTACACAAAATATAGTCTGAAGCAACTTTTTGTTTTTAAAAAATAACATCAGCAAGTACAATCTTGAAAAAAGACTTTATACCCACAATTCCACCATTCTAATATTGCCACTATTTTCTTTTTATATTTCTCTTTATTGTCTTCTTTATTGTCACACATAATTTATAGTATTGTAATAACCATAAATTTCTTATCTTTTTTTCTAATTAAATCATGTGATTTTCACTTCAGTCACTTTAGTGAAAATTATAACAATTAGGGACAAAGAATTCCTTCACAGAAAGCACATTTGCTAAAGCATTTTTCAACTGGAATTGGGGGATAAGAAGTATGGTCCCTCCGGGTAATCATTTCAGAATTCCCAGGGTAGGAAGAGTGACAGCATGGGGGAATAAAATCCAAAATTAGTGTGCCATTGATTTGTTTTTAGTCACTATATTTATTTTCACATTTCATGGATTATAGAGGGCACCAGTATTTTTTTTGTTTATCAAAAAAGTACATGTAATTTACAAGAAATAAAAGAGAAAGCAGGTTGAGGAACATGGAGCTAAAGCAATTTACTAGATGCCAAGAATTCTACTTTTTATAGAAACACCAGTACTTTTGTCTGATTGAAGATAAATTATCAAACCCAAGCCCTTTATGATCCTGATTTTTCTCTATACAACAAATAAAATTAAATAAATTGGCATGTGAACTCTATGTTACAGACTGGAATGACAACTGAGTACATAGGTCCTTGCTAGACTGTACACTATACCCTTCAAATTCCTCATAATCAAAAACCAGTATTTTGTAAAGACTGTTGAGCCAAATTTTTTTTTTCTAGGCTGTGCCCTAATATTTCCCTTTAAAAAGAATTCCAGAAACAAATATTAAGGAGAGTATCTTTTATGATATGAGACTGAAAAAAATTGTGTGGGGCTTGAGAGATGAATTCACCTGTTGAAAACTTTTTTTCTATTCTTTACAACTCCCTGTTGCACGGGTTTAATCAATCTAGGATGATTAAACTAGATACTGGCAAGTAGGAAGACGGTAAAACCAATAGTGAATACTAACACTGCTTTCTGTGGGTGAGCCTGTTAGCTGTCTGGATAGGGAACAGAATTACCCTCTTCAGGCAAATTTGGATTTGTAAAGTGCTCTTTCATTGAACTGTTATAATTTAATTCTAACATTATTATAATTTTAAAAATTTGTGGGAAAAAACATTAAAATATGGTCTCTTAATCACCAAAGTTTTATTTCAAACTGACTTTAACATTCTTCACCCAAGAACCATCAACCTGCTCCTGTTAACCTGTTTAGGCTGGAATTAATGGATCTCTTTAAACCTTTGCAGTAAATGCAAGTCATATGTCATGAACATCCATACAGCCTCATGCCTGTGAAAGAAATGAACATCACTTTGGAAGAGAGATGAGGATTTTTTTTAAAGTACAAGTTCCCCAGGTAGTGGGAATCTAGAGAACCCTTAGTTTTGAAAGACTATCTTCTGCTCTAGGCCCCGCTGCATTTGGATACCAAAGCAGCCCATATCCTCTGTTTCCAGTTTTATGCCTTGGTTCTGTATCTTTCATCAAAACTCAGATTCCGTGCTCTTTGACTCAACTACAAAGAATAACAGGGAATCCACATGCTTCATAACTGCTGTCACCCTTTTCAAGCCTGTTTGGCCAGTATCTCCAAAGTGGATCAGTATTGCTTAGCTAAAGTTTTCAGAAGATGGGTCAAGTCTGTCCATCATGCTAAACAAGTCCATTAAATCAACTGCCCTTTAACTTCTTGGTGTTATAGTAGGTCGTTGGGAAAAATCTTGCAACAATGACATCACTATGTCACAAATTTTTTTCTTCTCATAGGAACAGACTGAGCTAATAGTTTTTTGTGTGTTTGTTTGTTTTTGAGACGGAGTTTCGCTCTGTTGCCCAGACTGGAATGCTTGTGGTGTGATGTCAGCTCACTGCAACCTCCAGCTCCCGGGTTCCAGCGATTCTCCCCCCTCAGCCTCCAGAGTAGCTGGGATTACAGGCACGCACCACCACACCTGGCTAATTTTTTGTTTTTTTAGTAGAGATGGGGTTTCACCATGTTGGCCAGGCTGGTCTCGAACTCCTGACTTCAAGTGATCCACCCTCCTTGGCCTCCCAAAGTCCTGGGATTACAGGTGTAATAATAGTTCTTACATATACTTCTTCAAGATCTGTGGGCCCTTTTCTCAGAAGAGAAACTACACAGGAAATGAGAAGAAAAAGTAACACCTAAAGAACCAAAACTCTTTTTTTCCTGGAGATATGCTGGCTTACTATCTTTGTATTTGAGAAGAGGTAGAAACTTGCCCCTCAGTGTCTTGAACAAGTTAAAAGTTTTATAACTGTGTCACTGTAAGGTCCCAATTTATGCCCCAAGAAAGGATCCTGAAACAGTCAGACCACCATCATTCTATTAGGTACAGACTGACCCAATGGAGCTTGGTTCTCACCAAGGGAATAACATGGTTTTCAGTGTGGGGGTATAGAATTGAAATAGTGGAAGAAATTCCATCTGGGGCTTGGAAGCAAAGTAGAATGCCTGAGTGGGGCCTGGTATTTTATCATCTCTTGGTGTGTCCTAACAGGACAAAAAGAATCTACAGAGCATCTACCCAAAAAGGATCTACCCACACTCACAACTGTATGATTTTCTTGGTGAGAATAAAGCTCCAATTGGGTCAGTCTGTTCCTAATAGAATGGTGGTGGTCTGGGTTTCTTATGATCCTTTCTTGGAGCATAAATTGCGATCTTAAAGAGGAATTAGAGAGAACTGAGGTAGAACTGCCAAGTCTTGGTGGTTTGTTAGGAGCTCAGAAGAAGGGACAAGAAGGAAACAAGAATAAAATCCAGATTCCTGGCATGGACAACGAGGTAGATAAATTACTAGTTCAAAGCAGTTGTCTATTCTTCTTTCAGGTTTATAATTTTTATTATTTATATTAGTTTTATGTAATAAACATTTGAACTCTTTCACATTTCTTCCTCCAGCCTATAGCTTCCCTTTATATTTTGCTTCTATTTTTTTCCCTGTAGTAACTTTTTGAGCTTTTTCCATTTGGTGTCTAAGTTTCAAAGCTCAGGAAGCTGTGCTTTCAAATAATTGATAAACAGTTATTCAACTTTCTGTTAGTCTTTCAATGAGTTCAGTTTTAAGGGCAAGGACCAAAATGGGCACTTCATAGGTTCCTCAATGAATGAGTGCACATGAGCACAGTTGCCATCTTCACAGAGTTTAAAATCTGGTGAGGGACAAAGGCAAATAAACAGTTAATTACGACACAATGTGACACATCTCATAACAGGAAAAGTACACTTTTTGTTCATGTGAAGACAGAAACTGAAAAGGTTATGGGCCTCCTGGAGAAACTAGCATTCAGGAGTATGGAAATAACCAAACAGAGGACATGGGGAAGAAGTGATGAGGTGTGGAAACGGCACCACTAGATGTCTAAGTGAGAAACCAAGGTCATTATTGACAGCTTCAGGGTGGAGCATTAAGGCACAAGGGAAAAGACTTTTCCATCCCATTCATTTTCTTTTCTTTAGTCAACATGCTTTCTTGTTATGTTCGATTTGGAATCCAAGGAATTTGAAAGTTATAAAGTTCTAACCTTCTGCAATAAATGCAAGTAGTGGCAGTGGTGGTTATAACAGTCAGAGTAGCAGTCGTTTTATTCATAGATTTGTTAATCAGATTTAAGAGTTCCTTTGGAGTATGATATAAATTGCATATTTAATTTTTTGTATATATTGTTAACTATAAGGAAAATTATAATAACTTCTTTATGAAGCGCAAATTCATATTCAGGATCAGATCCATTTATGAGTTTTGTATCCTGTCCCATTTACCTAAATTTATATTTTATATAGTAACACATGGTTTTAAGTGATACTCCTTTAACATGTGCTGCATTCCAATTCAAATGATTTAAATAAATGGGGAAACACACAAGATTCAGCAAGTCAGAAGCACAAAATGCTTAGTATAGTTGAAAACAATGCTGGAAATTTGTTTTAAGACAAAAAGAAAAGGGGAAGAAAAGATACAGCTTTACACAACCAGGAAATCATAATTGAATTCCTTCTGCCTTTAAACCCTAAATATTTTCAATTAAAATCAGGAAACAGAGTCACTTCTGGAAGAAATGGCAACTTCAGCACAGGTATACAAATGGTCCTGATTGAAATGATCAAAGAAAGAGAAAACTAAAGAAAACCTGAATGAGTAGGTGAAACTAGAGAAGGGCACCTTGAACTGTATGCTATTTCTGTTAGTCATGGATCAGATTAAAGGAAAATATTAAGGGTCAGTTCATAACTCTCTTCTTGAGCAAGTGGCACAACCTCAGGAGGATAAAAATACATAGGCAGTGTAGTGACAGTGGTCTGTTAGACAACAGATCAATGGAAAAAAATGAAGAGCCCAGAAAAAGACCAACACATGTGGGAATGACGAAGGGGCAACAGTGGCAGACAGGTAGGACTATTCAGTAAACAGCATTGAAACAATTAGCCAATGCAATGGAAAAAATGATATAATTGCATCTGTGTCATACACCATCTAGAAAAAGAAATTTCATATAGATCAAAGACCTAAATGTGAAACATAAAACCTGAAAGCACAAATCATATGATACCATAAGACTGAAAATTTGTAAGACTCACTATATTCTTTAAAAAACTTCAAAATAAAAGATACCAAACAAACATGGGAACAACAGATGCTGTGGACTACTAGAGAGTGGGGAGGGAGGTTGGTTAAAAAACTACCTATCAGGTACTATGCTCACTACCAGAGTGATGGAATCCGTACTCCAAACCTCAGTATCATGCAATACTCTCATGTTAACAAATCTGCACACATACCTCCTACATCTAAAGTAAGAGTTGAAATTTATACACACACACACATCCCGCAAAGATAAAAGCTGCAAAGTAAGAGATGCTTTCAATGTCTAAAGGAGACAAAAAATTGTAAGTATATAAAGAACTAGTACAAATCAATGAAAAAAAGCAACCCAATAGGAATCTAGGCAAAGAATATAAATAGTCCAAGAAAAGACATTAAAAGAAAAGAAAGCCTCAGCCAAAAAACATTAAAAAAAAAAAAAGAATCTCATTGATAATAAGGTAAATGCAAATTAAAACCAGATACTATTTCACACCAATACAACTGGTATGAGTCTGAAGAAACCATGTGTTGGCAAGTATGTGCAGAAAAAGTAGGTCTTGCGCACTGTAGATGAGAACAAAGATTGTTACAACTATGAGGGAGAATAAGCTGCGATGTTCATTAAAGTATGACTAGACTATTCAACTCACCAAGGTGATTTCTAGTTGTATATCCCAGAGCAGTGTTGAGAACAGGCACAACTGTGTACCAGCAGTGTTGAGAACAGCACACCACCCACAGCCATACAACCCCACTGTAGGTGATTTAGTGAGTGAGTGGTGGGGGCGTTTCTGATTGGGGCCTACTACTGGCAGTTACTGAGCAGGGGCCAGTGCTTTGCATGTGTGAAAATGTCCTCCCGTACAAAGAATTACCCTCTTTGTATAGTTTTTGAATATTCTGCTGGAAAAATCTGTTCATAATAATCTGAGTTTAAATCTAATTCAATTTTAATAACAGAATTTTCTGTAGTTTAATATACACCGAATTTTCAGAAATGGAATTACCACATAAATCAAAGGAAGTATGAACTTGTTCTGAAAACAAGCTGTTCACCATTTTATCGACAGCCACTCATGGTGTATGAGTCATCAATACCATACATCTGTATCAAGCGACATCTGTGACTGTCACAGAAACATGGTGACTACAAATATCTGACTTAACTCATGTAGTCAAACTGGAACATTTATATACTAAAATGCACATTATTTTATTGTAAATCACCTACCTTTTATTTATCCCTTACATTAAAGTATTATACTGATATTTCTGAAATTATGTAGGCAGGCAGATTATTTGATCTTTGAATTTCATTTCTGGGTAGTAAAAGTGATGTCAGAATGTTTGTTATGAAAAGAAAGTGGGGTTTGACAGGGTTAAGAAGTACCCCCTAGAAAAACTCATCTATGTGCACAAGGAAAAAAATGTTCAAAGGTATTCACTGTAATGCACCTGTCATAGCAAAAAACTGAAAGCACCCTTCAATATCCACCAACAGAAGATTGAAAAAATAAATTATAATGAATTCATACAATGGAATCAACATAGAAAAAAATCTGTAAAACATAAAACAGTACAATAATGGCAAGTTACAGAAGGTCATGAACAATATGATACTATTACGCAAAGTTTAAACATTAAATAAATATATTGCTGACAGACACCTATTGAAATTACAAATAAGTTTTAAAGCACTGGGAGAGAAAATTACACAGCAAGTTTAAAGAAGTGGTATGGTTGGGGAATCTGGGAGTTATTGATGGGATAAGGAAAGGATATAAAGGGACTTAGCTAACATTTAATCAGGTATAAAGAGAGTTGTACAATTACAGAAAAACATTAAAATTAGTTGAGTCTGGATGGCAGGTACATGAATGTTCATTATATTATTTATTGTTTGAAATACTTTAAAGTTTTAAAAAGTTAATGATTGTTACATTCAGCTCCTGGTTTTTATCTTTTTCTTTATTCCTGTAATTTGCAAATATTCTATAATTAACTTATGTTTGTAAAAAGGTATCTTTCCTCTTTTAAAATGTGTGCACTTTAAAATTACAACTTTAAATGCATACATAAAATATGTAAGAAAAAAATACATGCATAGAAAATAGAGCTGGGGGATCTATTCCAAAATGTCAATCGTGGCTATGTCTGGATAGTGGGGTTAAAGATGGTTCTCATTTTACTTTTTCTATATTTAAACAAATGGTCACACCAAATGTACTATTTTTATGATGATAAAAATATTTTTCTTTCTTTTTAAAAAATACATTTGGGCCAGGCACAATGGCTCATGCCTGTAATCCCAGCACTTTGGGAGGCCAAGGTGGGTGGATCACGAGGTCAGGAGATCGAGACCATCCTGATTAACATGGCGAAACCCTGTCTCTACTAAAAATACAAAAAATTAGCTGGGCAGGGTGGCAGGTGCCGGTAGTCCCAGCTACTTGGGAGGCTGAGGCAGGAGAATGGCATGAACCCAGGAGGCAAGACTTTGCAGTGAGCCGAGATTGTGCCACTGCACTCCAGCCTGGGCGACAGAGTGAGACTCTGTCTCAAAAAAAAAAAAAAAAGTACATTTACGTCAGGGTAGAGCACGAACCCAGTTCCTCACTACCACAAATTATGCAGTCGAGTTCCCCACATTTGGGAAAATCGCAGGGGATCAGCACACCTGGAGTGTATTGAATAAGCCTCACCCTGGGAAACCACCTTTGTGGTCTTGGTATCTCCCCTACCAAGTATCTATGATGATTAAAAAAAAAAAGCTTAAAAATAACCAGAAGTTAAAAAAAAATAGCCTTTTTGTAACTTCTGTGCCTTGAATGCTCACATTGTTTGATGAACCTGGGATTATACTGTAAATGGATTACATTTGCATTAATCAATTTAGATCCTAGAAACTGAAAATGTGGTCTCACCTCTGGATTGCCAGACTTGGATTTCATGGTGTCTCGTGTCCACAGAGGGAGTCTTGGATTCCTATCTGATAGGGAACTGGAATGTTTCTTGAGGTTAACCAAGGTCCTGAGAGTAAGGAGTATTAGCCTTCAGTTTAAGAAGGCTGTGTTGAACCTTAGTCCCACTGCCAAACCCTAATCTCTAGATCTACTTACAGGCCACCGTGGAATTAGATGTGGGCCTGCATCACCCGATGCCACCCCTGTGTCCTGTACCATCTGTAATGATTACTTTTCCAAAGGTTAATATTTTCTACAAAGTCAATTCAGGAATTATGGAATTTGGAGGGTCCTGTAGAATCTTACAGTCTAGTACACTGTGATTTCCTTGAGGGCAGGCTCTAAACAGTTGCTGCAAGAATATGTCATATATCTTCTGTGCTTCTTAGATTTACTTCACTAAGTGTCTAGTAACCACTTATATTTATAAACTCTTGCTGTGCACCACGGGCGAGACAGAGATGAAGACAGAGATCCCACATTCTATTTTCTCACATTTTCTTATTGTAAGTGCTCCTGAAGCATTTTTACAATGCAGTCACATTATTACTGAGTATTCCAATCCCTGAGCCTTGAAGCTTCGGATTTTTGAGACTATTGCCCTACGTCTGCATCTTGATGTGGCACAAGTACTGACTGTGACATTGATACAGCTTACTTGAAGAAACTGAATTCCTAAAAGGCAAAAGTAACAATATTAGAATATTAACTAATTTTTAAGCAAATACCGATCATTTCAATTCAAGTCAGTATCTTTTCCAGTGCATGCATTACTTCCTGGTGAGAAGCAGCAACTTTCAAAGCAGTTCTGTTATTGTGGACTGAAAAAAAAAAAACAACCTTCACATTTTCTTTCTCACTTAGTAGATCAATGAAATAACCAGAAATACAGGTTGAATTTTTGGTATTAATACCATTTTCTTTTTTCTCTTTTTTAAAATTTATTTATTATTATTATTATACTTTAAGTTCTAGGGTACATGTGCATAATGTGCAGGTTTGTTACATATTTTATTATACTTTAAGTTCTAGGGTACATGTGCATAATGTGCAGGTTTGTTACATATGTATACTTGTGCCATGTTGGTGTGCTGCACCCATCAACTCGTCAGCACCCATAAACTCGTCATTTACATCAGGTATAA
>NW_012102632.1:237143-261340 GCF_000951045.1 Mandrillus leucophaeus | reverse complement strand
TTCAGCTCTCGCTGGTCGGGCTGCAGCAGCTGACCAGCACTGATTGTCTGGCATTCCCTAGTGAGATGAACCCAGTATCTCAGTTGAAAATGCAGAAATCACTGGTCTTCTGTGTTGCTCGCACTGGGAGTTGGAGACTGGAGCTGTTCCTATTCCATTTAATACCATTTTCAATATGAATGGGGTTTTACACTATAGCAGTTACGGGTTTTGATTTTATGTTATAAAAACACAGTATTGGCCAGGTACAGTGGCTCACGCCTGTAATCCCAGCACCTTGGGAGTCAGGAGTTAAAGACCAGCCTGGCCAACATGGTGAAACCCTGTCTCTACTAAAAATGCAAAAATTAGCTGGGTGAGGTGAAAGGCACCTGTAATCCCAGCTACTCGGAAGGCTGAGGTGGGAGAATTGCTTGAACTCAGGAGGTTCAAGACCTGGGCAACAGAGCGAGACTACATCTTAAAAACTGAATTTTGAAGACTACTTAGAAATAAAGTAGAATATGTCATTCAATGTAAATAGGATTATATAAATGAAAATAGAATAATAATAACTAAAATGTAAACTGTAGGAATGCCAGTATTGAGATTACAAGTAATCTTTTAAAATAAAAGAATTGTAATTTTTACCCAGAAAAGTTATTAGACACAAGCTACCATAACCTTTGAATTAAAGAGCTGCCATTATTGAGGATGTAAACTACACAAACTGATAAATGGCAATGGTGACACTGCAGTACAGTGGGGATGTGATAATGGTTTTAAGCCAACCAGATACCTGATTGAAAAAAATAATTGACACTGACTCCCACCTTACATCTGTTACAAAAACCAGTGTCAGATGGACTGCAGATCTAAATACGGTAAGTAAAACAAAAAAAGCTTACAGAATAACAACATAGAATATCGCCATGACTTTGGAATAAGCAGATTTCTTAAACGTGACACAAAAAGCACCAATCTTAAAAGAAAAAATTGAAAAATATTAGATTATATTAAAACTAAGAACTTCCATTTATCAAGAGACATCATTAGAGGGCAGCAAGATAACTTGTAGAGGAGAAAATATTTGCAATACATATACCCAACCAGGGACTTTTATGCAGAATATATAACGAATGCCTATAAATCAATACAAAAAAGGCGGAGAATCTAAAAGTGAGTAAAGACTTAACAGGCATTCCACAAATCAGTAAACAACAAAGGTCAATATATAAATGAAAAGGACTTTTCGCTTCTCTAGTCACCAGCAAAATCTACGTAAGATACTACTCCATACACACAAAAATGACTCAAATGAAAGCAAAAACAAGTAGGAACAAAGATATAGAGCAACTGAAACTTTCAGATACCCTTGGGGGAAGCATAAAGTGGTACATTAACTAAGCTTGAGCATATGCCTACTCTATGACCCAGCAATTTCTTTCCATCAGAAAGCATAGGCATATTAACCAAAAGACACATATAAGAATATCAAAGCGACAATATTCGTAATAGTCAAATACCGGAAATTACTTAAATATCCAACAACAGAAGAGTGGATAAATAAACTGTGGTAGTCACACAGCACAGCAACATGAATGAGCAAATCACAACCATGTGCCACAACATGGATGAACCTCATAAACAGAATGCTAAATGAAAAATGCCCAACACAAGAGCACATTCTATATATAAAGCTTAAAATCGGGTAAATCTAATAGGGTGAAGGGGTGTGGTGGCAGTAATGAGAAAGGAGCTTGGCTTTTGGGATATTTGTAAGGTTCTGTTTCTGGGTCTGGGTACTAGTTACACTGGCATACATTCAGTTTATGAAAATTCATCAAGCTGTGCATTTAAGATTTGCATACTTTTCTATATGCATATTATGCATCAATAAGTTTACTTAAAATGTTGTATGACACAAATTACATGGGTATTTTAAGTGTTTCTGAGTCTTTTAGAGATGCTAATAACTGCAACTAATAAAAATAAACCATTTCAGAACCTATAAAAAAAAACTGGCAGCAAAGGGGAGAGCACATGGTTCGTCTCCTTGTATCAATTTTCTCCACATCCTCTAGTGACTGATAAAATGTGGCTTTCACTGCGAAGTCTTTACACTGATTCTCCCGGCCAGGTCTGTCCTCAATCAAATCACTTCCTTACTCAAGTGCATGTAACCAGCCTCCTGGCTGCATACTTCTGTCTACACTCTGGCTCCTGACATTGTGGTTCACATCAAGTTTGGTCTTTTAAATATCCACTGGAAGATGCTCAAAAAGGCTCAGAAAACTGTTCTTTGATTTTCGTCTGCTTCATTTTTTGGGAAAGCAAAACAATCCCCAGCACCACATGCTTCTCTACAGCTGCCTTTATTTATTTATTTAAAAACATCCAACACATTACTCAAAGAATTTCCAAGTGTCTCCTTCCACTTTTACCATCTACCACTGCCAAAATCTAACCACTAGCAGAATAAAATAATCTCAGCTCACATCATGGGAAATATTTCTTTGGTTCTGAGAAAGCCAGAGAGAAAGTGCTGCAAAATGTAGCCTAGGAAAATAACGTAAAAGTTATTTCAAGTTGATGATTTCCACAATGTGGAACGTGATGGTCTTGTGTATGTGGCTCTCTGAATAAAGACCCCAAAAATACTGTGAGGTAAGATTATCATTTTTAATTGACCCCAAGTAGAAGACTCATAAGAGATTTTCACAGGAATCCCCTTTACTCTATTGAGGTACTCAGGTGTGTCTTCTCAACAAGCGTTCTTTAGATTTATCAGCAACAAACTAAAGAATTCCACTGTATACAAAGCAAACATGCTGATAGAGCATCTTTGAAGAAGCTTTCATAAGACAGACTAACGCAAAGAATTTTTTCAAGGCTTCCCAGCCTATGACTACCAGTGAAGTTAGATTAATAACAACAATCAAATCACACTGGCTCTCTGTTCCCACCAGTTCATACAGGGCCTTATTTGGAATGTGTTCATCAACTAATCTGGGCATCCTAGTGGAGATTCCTCATGGGCCCAAGAGCTCATACTTGCCGTAGATACTTAAACACTAGGGTTGTCAGGGTGCCCAAACTCTGCAATGGTTTCTGGAATAGTGGAAATGCTCCTTTCTTCTGCCTCACTCTCTTAGAGGGAAAAAGGCATTGCTGTGATCCAATGTCTTACAGAGGTCAGTTCTTCCAGGTTTTACTCTTACCTTCCAAAGGTCTCAATCAGGGGAGCAATAGGGCTGGGCCAAAAGGCAAATCAAGTGACAGGCAGCACATCATTCCTCCCTCTTGAGACTAAAGCTTGACTACTGGATTACCCTGTCATGTCTGGTTTCTTCTCCCTTAGGAGGAATTTCATTCCAGGAGGTACTCCAATCACTTTCAAGAGCTCATTCTACCAATTCTCTGGACTTGCCCCTCCTCTGAACCCTAGAAAATAATACAGTCTATACTGAAGCTAAACTATTTGCATTACTATTCTCCATAAAGAAAATGGGCTTAGCATGGTGGCTCACACCTGTAATCCCAGAACTTTGGGAGGCTGAGGAAAGAGGCCCAGGAGTTCAAGACCAGCCTGGGAAACACAGCAAGACTCTTTCTCAAAAAAAAAAAAAAAAAAATGAAAAAGTAAAAATTAGCCAGGCATGGTGGCATGTGCCTGGAGTCCCAGCTACTCAGGAGGCTGAGGCAAGAGGATTACTTGAGCTCAGAAGTTCAAGGTTACAGTAAGCTATGATCGTGCCACCACAATCTAGCCAGGGCAACAGAGTGAGACCCTCTCTCTAAAAAAAATAAATTAAACAAATAAAAAACAGAATGGCTCATAGGATTTGGCTTATGTGGCAGAAGAAGTGGCAATACTTCCTAGTACACTCAGGTAATGAGAAAAGCCTTCAGGGAGATATGGAAGCAGTCAGGTCTCCAGACCCAGTACCTTATCAGGTAAACAAAATCATCTCTAAAATGGTCTGTTTTAGTCAACATGAATTTTTTTTTTTAAGCTGTAAAAGCAAGTTTTATAGTTTGCTTGTAAAATAGCACTGTCTCTGATTGATTTTAAAGATAGAATGACAAAAATGTAAACTCCGCAAGTCCTCAGATCTCACCTACTCTACTAATGAGGAATCTGAGGGTAGCGTGGGGAAAGGCACATCCCAGACCAGATAATCTCGGGCAGTTCTGGAGAGAGCCCAGTTTTCCTGACTTCTAGGCCAGTTTTTTTTCCTCTGTGCCATGTTTCCTCAGTATCTCCCAGATAAGAAGGCTATATTTTCTAAGGCCAAGTCACAATATATCCTCTTCTTTTCACAATCATTGAAATCTCTTTCACAGTGGCCCTCCCTCCCTCCACTGAAAGAAAAGTAAAAATGCCAAATCTGGCTGGTAGAGAAGGAGAAGGGAGGCAGACCAACTGGTGGGAACAAAGAGGCAGGGGTCCACCCTCACTTCTATACAGCTGGTTATGCACAGAAACGGGAAGGGGGGCATCAAGGTGGAGAGGGTGAAGCAATAATTCCAAAAAGACCAGTGTCTAAACCCAGAATCATCCTTACAGAAGAGCAAAAGGGTTGGGCAAAGAAATACTAGGTCCCTTGTCTACAAATACCTCTCTATGGGTGAAACTGGTTTAAAATTAACATCAACTGGAACCCTGAAAGGAAAAATGAGAGACTAAGTACCTTGACAATCTAAATACAATCAGGCAAGGAAACTGTGAGAGAGTACTAACTCTATTCTATCCCAGCTTCCACACCTCTATTGACCACACATAGGAAGACCTCAGGTGTTGCTTCAGCACCTCTGGCTTTGCTATCTTCTTTCTTCTAATCTATTAACTCTTCCCCATCCCCACTCCCCAACTCCTACTCACTATGGCCTTACTGTCTCTCTACTCAGATACTCACCAGAATTGCTGTATTTGGCATCTAGTAGATCCTCCACAGATATTTGTTGAATGAATGAGTGAACCCAATTTGTGTTACCGATCAGTTAAAATGAAAAAATGAAGCACTAACTGTGATTAAACTGGCAAAAAAAAAAAAAAAAAAAAAAGAAAAAAGAAAAAAAAGAAAAAACCACCACCACAACAAAATATACTGATTATCACTGGAACACTGCCTCAAACAGGAAACACAATGAACATGGCAATAGACTAATTATCCATTAAAAGGGACTGGTTTTAGAAAAACACAACATTCATTCAGCCATGAGAAAAAATATAGTCAATCTGAATGTGACAACAAATTCTATGATCCAGAAGTAAAAACTACTAAGATAAATTTTGATTTTTATAAAAAGTAAAGTAGAATAAAATAACATTAATCATATAAGATCCTTTCCTCTCCCCTATTAACATAAAAAGGTATACTTCTTGGTAGCTTGGTAAGAAGATAAACATGGTATAGGTAATTTTTCTTTTTTTCTTTTTAAGACAGGTTGGAGTACAGTAGTGCAATCATGGCTCACTGCAGCCTCCACCTTCCCGGGCTCAGGGGGGTCCTCTCATCTCAGCCTCCTCAGTAGCTGGCACTACAAGCTCAGGCTACCATGCCTGGCTAATTTTTGTATTTTTGTAAAGAAGAGATTTCACCATGTTATCCAGGTTGGTCTCGAACTCCTGGGCTCAAGCAATCTGTCTGCCTCGGCCTCCTGAAGTGCTGGGATTACAGGTGTGAGCCACTGCACCTGGCCTAAAATTTTTTTTTAATTGACCAGTTATCACGAAATATCAGCTAGATTCTTAAAAAGTCTTTCATAAAAAATATTGAATGGATAAAATGGTATCCCAAGTTACTTTAAGCTCTAAATACATAGGGTCTTATGATTCTACTAGCAAATTTCCCTTTCATTATGGTACATTCTGTAACTCAATATATAGTTTTTCCTAAATGTAACTGACTGCGACAAAATGATCTCCAGATGACCAGTAAGACTGAAGTTAATTTATATTTCTGCATTTTGCATATCCACAAAAATAAATTTTAAAGCTTCTGAAAATCATTTCAGACAAACTTTGTGACGATACTTGACATGAGATGGACAGAAAAATATCTGTTACCTGATATACATTTACTATCCTCAGTAACAACAGAGAAAAACACAACCATGTGAACACAGAGCTCTAGAAGTGGAAGCAGCTTGGCAATTTACTTGCTTTAAAACAACTTGCCTGCAATGTGGAATCTCTTTCATAATATCCCCAAGAGAAGATGGTCATGAATTCTAATTTATGTGTGTCCATGTGTGTGTGTATGCATGTGTGTGTGTGTTGTGTATATGAATTCACTTATTCATTATGAACATCTCCTGTATAACAAGTTCTCTGGTAGGCCAATGAACATGACACTGCCTCTATCCCTCAGGCTCTTCCCGGTTTTCCTGTGTTATATTCAAATCATATTCTGTATTATAACACCACTGCTTCTAGTTTTACTTTCTGGAATAACACAAGCCTTTAAATTCTTGAAAGCTGGCTATCACATCTTCCCAAATACTTCTTTTTTCATAACCTCCGGTCCCCTAAAAACTTCCAGTTCCCTCCATGCTCCATGTACAAAATTAATAAAATATTGCACTTAGGTCAAAAAATCAGCTGTGGCTGGGCACAGTGGCTCACGCCTGTAATCCCAGCACTTTGGGAGGCTGAGGCAGGCAGATCATGAGGTCAGGAGTTTGAGGCCAGCATGGTCAACATAGTAAAACCCCATCTCTACCAAAAATACAAAATTAGCCAGCTGTGGTGGCACACACCTGTAGTCCCAGCTCTCAGGAGGCTGAGGCACAAGAATCAGTTGAACGCAGGAGGCAGAGGTTGCAGTGAGCTGAGATCACGCCACTGCACTCTCCAGCCTGGGCAACAGAGCGAGACTCTGTCTCAAAGAACAAACAAACAAAGAAAAAACCAGTTGCACAAACAGGTATATTTCTAGGCAGCTATTTGTGTGGGAAAAGCTCTTTGGTTTGTGGTTGACAACAGGTTTGGTGTGAGCTAATAGTCTGAAGTAGCTGCTAACTCAATCTTAGGTTTTCTTTCATAAAGCACAGGGACAGTTTACAAAGTAACAGGTTCCTTTAATGGTCACTTATATCTGAAGTATTATTCTGTTAGGAAGGACAGGTTGGGCCAAAGAGGATGGCAAGTTGCCTGTATATCATATTTTACAGGTATGAAGGACATGGAGCCAAAATGTGGTATGAAGTCAGATTTAATCGTCAGAACAGTCAGTCAGTGAAGGCACCAGCGTACAATCAGGAGGAAAATTAGGCATCCAACCTTACGCCAAGATTGGAGCTGCTCTGGTACTGCGGCATTTTTAGAGGGTATGAGGTGGAAAGACAACAAGGAAGTTTGCAGGTGAAAAAGCCCAGCAAGGAGTAAAGGGAACTGGGAGGTGACAGCCCACCTGATACCAAGGTTTACTGAGAAGGAGATGGCAAAACCAGGGATTTGTCCAGAGAATTTTACCACAGAAGCCCTCTGGCTATATACTCAGCAGCAAAAAGTACCAACTTTTTCAAATGTGGGGAGAAAGAAAAGTTGATAATCATATTTTATAATAATTTTGTCCTTAAAGTAAACTTTGTGTTCTTGAGTAACTCAAACAAAGCATTGCATATTGCAGGGTACATCTGCTTAATCTTCAAACACATGAGATAAAAATGAACTTGGCAACAAAGTTTGTTTTTTAGCAGGCAGCTTTCTCACTCTCTCCTTTGGGATGTTAATCTCCTTATTTTGGGGGGAAATCCTTGCCCCCTCCGGATCTGGTTATAAGACACCACTTAGGGGCATCTTTCAGGATTAATAATCACTGGCCCAATTGTCCTTGCTCTGCTGAATATGTCACACTACCGCTCCACAGAGAGCAACAGGGGCCAGGTGAGAACAGGTTTGTTTGGTGATAACTTGCACCACCCTCCCCTAAATCTGATGGAAGGAGCGGAGAGAAATGTAATAATAAAGGTTCTAAAGATGGTCCAGCAAAATGTATTCTGTAGCTCTGAGGAACTGAATAGTTAGCCATTTTGAATATTATCACTGGATTTACAATAGGCCCTTGTGTTCTGTTTGTGAATAGGGTCAGTTGGCAGCTAGTTACGTTTCTTAGGGAATTATTGAAGTCAGCATTAAAATAAAACCAAACACAGGATTCCCTAAAAACTGCAAAGCACTGGGAAGTCTGCCTAGAACAATATCAGGTCATCTTACAAGTCCAAGAGCAGAATACTTGAGCAGCACCTATTAGTAATAGAGGGATCACCTTTCAACGGTGGCTAGAACTGGTCATGCCTTCATGCTTGTGTCCATGGTTTTGGTTTACTTTCTATAGGGTTTCAGAACTCTGGGACCTCAGAGGTGGATAAAGATGTGAAGCAGGCTAGAGAGTGGCTAAGAAAAGTGACCTAGTCTTACTAGCTATCACTATAATCAGTGGTTAATAATTATTTTTAGCCAAAATATTTCATCATATTTGAACCTATTCGAAAAGTCATTATAAATGTCTATCTTAGAAAGGTCCAACTGCTATATTACTGTGCAAAAGATCTGTAGTTGAGATACATAAGGTTCTGGACAATAAACAATAGTCCTGGTACCCACAGGAAACAGCAGAAGCGTGAGGTAAGTAATAAAGCAAACGGTAGCACACATTTACAGCAACCTCAGAGAGTGATTTAGAAGCATTAATTACCTCCAGGAAAGGTATTCTAACAATGGAAAAGACAAAATCCTGCAATGAGGTTGACCTGTGAACCATAAGCTCAGTTGCCTGGTGGAAGTAAGCGTTAATTACCACAGTGAGTCCTCTCCCTGAGAAGGAGAAGGAACCTGTTCCTTCTACTACCCCATAAGTCACATTTCACATTAAAGCAGCACCCACCTGTACCTTCCCAGCAGGACCAACCACAAAAGGAAACTAAAAGCATAGTCTAAAATGAGATGAAGAACAAACTGCCCAAGTTAGCATAGATATTTTTCAGTGCTCTCTAGTGCCCTACTAAATGGTTTCTCCGGCATTTCATGTTCATGTTATTTTGGGAATTTCCCCCCCAAATTTGGAGAAGTGGTGGAAAAAAAGATACTTAGGTAAACTGTAAGGAAGAAGAGGAAAACTTCCAACTCCCAAATTCCTCCCAATTTGACAGATAAGGGATTATTAGATGAAATAGAGTGAAACAATCTACGGTGAAAACATATGCAATCATAAAAACAAAGAAATGTAGAGTTTTATTATCTGAGGATTTAGAGACAAGAACAACTTAAAGAGTAGTGTGAATAATAAGTCCATTGTTTAGCTAACAAATAGGAGACCTTCATTTCCCCAGGCTGTGCTAACATGAAGCAAATCCTTTAGTGAAGGAAAAAGAAAGAAATCTATTTTTATATCCACTGCTACAATGGATTTTGTCTCTTAGAGATAAAGCTAAGTTCTGACTATTTACAAATGAACTCACAACGTACATATTACCCCAACCCATAAGACATGCAAATTCTTTGGAATGTTTCGTGTGTGTGTGTGTGTGTGTGTGTGTGTGTGTGTGTTCCTCAATTCATAGAGTTAAAACACTGGGTCACCTACTTTCAAAACTAAAAAATTCAAGTTAAAATTGTATCTCTACTCCATACCATAAACCAAGATAAAAATCTAGATGGATTAAAAAGTGACACATATGTGTAACTATTAAATAAAATTAAAATGCACGTCTTCATAAATGAAAAAAGTAAAGAAGAAAAAAGCTAAAAATCCAAAAACAAAAAATCGAACTTGTAAATACTTTAAAGACATTCAGAAAAAAATTTTTTAAAATTATATCTTTTCTTATAAATTTTTACTTTTATGGCAAAAAATCATAAAGTTAAAAAGCAAGTCAAAAATGGAAAAGAATTATCAGAACACAGATGAATAGCTTCAGATAAAAAGATTTTACCAATAAATCAGAAAATGAATACCACAATTTAAAAACACAGCCAAAGAATACAATTAAAAAAAATGTAAGTGGCCAACTTAGATATAAGGTAGTGTTCAACCTCTTTAATAGTAAAAGCAAATTTAAACTAAAACTCAATACTTTTAGTTACTGACATATTCAGGACTCTATTGTTGAAACAGTTTTGCAGTATTTTTTCCCTAGAAAATCAAAGGGCCTGTTTGCATATGGAAATTAATTAGCCTTGAAAATTATACAGTATTTTCTTGCAATTTAAAATCTCTATTTTAAATCTCAATTTAAAATCTCTTCATTCCCACTCATTCCTAACTTGCTTGTTTTCCCCTTTCCACAGTGAGACATTTAACTATTTTAAAATACATGTTTTTAAATACATCTGCTATTTACTTATCAATTCTAGTATATTTTGTTGTATAAAATTCAATTTTTGCTTTTTTCTTTACTAGTATCTTCTTTTTTTTTGTAAGGGGGGACTTGTCATTCTTTCCCTGATTAACTCAGTGGAATGAATAGTTGATTTTTTTTTCTCACTAAATAATAAAAGCAAAGGCTAGCTTTTTATACTCAGAGTTTGGGAATCACATCTAAAGGCTTTGATATGTTGAATTCTTTCTTTTGTCAATTTTTAAATCCACATAGGCACACTTCTTTCCATCTTTAATTAATATCTATAAAATGCAGGGAGTAAGGCCAAAAAGCAATAGCGGGGAAAGGCCATTAACATAATACAAAAATATTCTAGCCTAAAGTACTATATTGTCTGGCTTTTTAGTAAAGCCCAACCTGAAAAGCGTATCTCTTAACCATATAAAACGGCAAAAGAATGGTGCTCTGGCAGTTAAACACTCTCTCACAAACTGAATCATTTCCAAATATTAGGTGTTCCAGTCTCACTGTGTTTTGATATTGTCAGAAATGTCAGCCACCCTTTTTGTTTTTTGGTCCATTTAAGCATTCATTACCTTTATTTTTAATATAATTAACTCAATTATAAATTTATGTGATTTAATCTTTAATAATGGCCAAGTTTAACAACTGGTTAACAAATTTCCTGAAAATTCAGCGATCTGCTCTTATGAGCCAACAGTTTTCCTTTTCCATTTCCAGACCTGAGTGTTCTATTCCACCCTTTTGGAGGTTCTAGTCCCACATGACTTGGTGTTGGTCTTTTTCCTGTATCTGTTTCTAGTCTACAAACTCCACAGTACTTGAGTCCTCTTTGATGATCAAGGCTTGTTTTGCTCTAAATTGCAGGTCCCCTGGAACTGACATCTCATATTGTGCAAATAATTCCAATGATTCAGGTGCTTGTTAAGTAGTCTTTTGAGCACTCCCTCACTGGAACCTCAGCCTGTAGTGATTTTAGACTAATTTCTAGAGGTATGTTGTTTTTCATTTCCTTGAACTCTGAGCAGAGATCACCATGCCCTTTGGATATTTTGTTATACCTTCCTACGGAAGCTATTTTTATCAATTTTTAAGAGTAATTGCAAAAACGTTCTTTATTATACATCATCTTACAAAGGAAGTTTGCAGGGGATGATAAGCGCTAGTGCTACTGTAGTGCTTTCCTACAGAGGAGGCACTTGTCAATGAGCAAAGAGGCCAACATTGTGACAAATACCTGGAGCTTCAGTTTCACTTCTTTCTAATAGGGAAAACAAATATTGTAAAATAGGTGTAATTTATCCTAAAGCTGTTTGGTTAAAGTGAAATGTAAATGTTTTAAACCAAAGGATTGCTCTACTCTGTAACTGCAAACTTAATTTCTACTTTGCTCTAAGAGTGTCTTAGGAGACTGTATTTTAGTATCTAGCTGATTAGAATTATTTTGAACATCTTTTTATTATTAACTTTGAGTTTTAGTTTATTTTGGTCAGAAAATAAATAATAGCTTATGCAGATTATATTTTGGAGATTTTATTAAAACTTTTCTTGTGACCTAGTAAATTCAATTTTTAAACTTAATTTCCACTTAGAGTACAAAATTTTGTATCTATCTATTACACCAAGCTTATTGTTTATATTATTTAAATATTCTGTCTTCATATTTATCCTCTACTTAATTTACATGTCAAATTCTGGAAGGCATGTCCAAGTCTTCTCATACAATTTCTATTCTGTAAATTCTAATTATTTTAATGTTTTGCTTTATATGCACAGTATCTAAAACGTCTGGAGGAGGGAATACTTTTTAAAGTTTTATATTTTGCTCTTTTTTACCTACTTAATCTACTTTAACTTAATCTCAGTCATATTATTCTATGGTTATTCTTTGGAGCAATATACACTGAGATTTTGTTCTATATTTCACGGTAATAACTATAATAATGAAGGAAACGGCCCTGTGTTTCCAGACTTTTAGGATACTCTGTAATTCAGTGCTACCTTACTTGGGACATAAAGACTTATGAACATTATAATTTTAGTTCCAACTATATTTTTCTTTAATAAAATATAACTGTTTGTCCTGCTGAATGCTTTTCCTCTTGAAATTTCGTCTACCTAACACTAAATTTGTATCTTTACAAAATTGTTTACTTGAAACAATTGTTGTCTTTATCTTTTCTTTATTTTCAAACTTTGAACTGCTTTATTTCACATGGTTCCTACAAACAGCATGATTCTCTTGAGTTTTTTGGAGTGCCCAATCTAAAGAGTCATTCTCTTTTAATTAAGTTGTTAAGTTCCCTCACATTTCCTGTGGTAATATATTTGGTCTTGGGTCTAGCATACTTCAATTTTCTTATCTTTTTTCATCTTAGTTTTTTCGTTATGTTTTATTTTACCAAATGAAGTTTTCTTCATTCTTTTTTAGAAATCTTCACTTAGTAGGAAATTACATATCCTATTTCTCTCTCTGACTAGTGAGTTCCTTAAAGAAAATCTAAATCTATCTGTCTCTACCTGTATCAAGAACAATGCTATAACTGCTGCTTCCTCATTGGGAAAAGTTAAAAATTCACTATCTTTTAAGTTAACTTTTCTTTTACCTTACAACCCTACTCTATCTACTTTCTAGGTTTTGTTAAAACAAAGATTCTACATTCAGATTTTTTAAAACAATGTGCATCTTCCCTTTCAACAATTATTTTTAAAAAGACCTAAGCTTGAGAAACTATAAAAACACTTAGTTGGCTTAACCAGTACACATTAATAATTTTGTTGTTCTCTATTCTTTCCTCTATGTTGTTTCACATTATAATTCATTTCTTGGTTAGCTGCAGTACTATTTTAAGTAGTTCTTTATTAAAAGGAAAGGTGTATCAATGGCAAACTTGGTGAGATTTTGCAATGTTAGAGAACGCCTTTATGTTTTTTTCTTTTTTTTTTGCTCATGCATCCAATCATTCTACAAATACAGTCATGCATCACTTAACAACAGGAACACATTCTAAGAAATGCATCCTTAAGCAATTTAATCACTCTGTGAACACAGAGTATACTGACACACAAATTTAGATGGTACAGCCTACTACACACCTAGGCCAATATGGTGTGTAATGCTCCTAGGCTACAAACCTATACACCCTGTTACTGTAGTGAGTACTACAGACAATTGTAACACAATGGGAAGTATTTCTGTATGTAAACATAGAAAAGGTTCACTAAAAACAGGGTATGATAATCTTATGGGACCATCATCATATATGTAGTCCTTCACTGAATGAAACATTGTTATGCAATGCATGACTGTATTTACTGAGTATGTATCATGTGCTAAACGTTTTTCTAGATACAAGAGGTACAGTAGGGAAGAGTAGAAAAAAATCCCTACCCATATGGAGCTTACATTCCAAGAGTCTAGAAGATTACACAATTCATGAATCACATGTTTTTTCCTCTCAAAATTCTGCAGCCAAGAAGAGATGCTTGATGTTGACTTCACTTTCTTTTCTTTCTTTTAACTATTATTTTTTAAAGTGGGCATCCTGCTTCAAACCATCTGGATGTTCTGGAATATTTTCTTTAGTCTTCAAATTCATATTTTTCTCTGGATTATTTCAAGGTCTAGGTTAAGGGTCGTCTTTCTCCCAATGTCTTCCCTGTACTCCAACTATGCCTGTTACTAAGGGTGTTCTTTCAATGAGAGTGCAAGTCCTTAAAAACTCTCTCTTATTATTCTTTCCAGTATAAACACACACGCATATATACATTAGTATATACATTTATGTTGAATTCTCTGTATATATTTTTCATGTTTCCAGTCTTTTCACTTAAAATTTTCATGTTCTGGGCTGAGCACAGTGGCTCACGCCTGTAATCCCACCACTTTGGGAGGTTGAGGTGGGCAGATCATCTGCGGTCAGGAGTTCGAGATCAGCCTGGCCAACATAGTGAAACCGTCTCTACTAAAAATACAAAAATTAGCCGGGCGTGGTGGTGCGTGCCTGTAGTCCCAGGTACTTGGGAGGCTGAGGTAGGAGAATCACTTGAAGTTGGGAGGCGGAGGGTGCAGTGAGCCAAGATCACACACTCCAGCCTGGGCAACAGAGTGAGACTCTGTCTCAAAAAAAAAAAAAAAAAAAAATTCATGTTATTTTCCTTTGAGTTTTATCAGAATTCCTTTTTATCTTCCTTCTCACTCAGTGATTCAGGTTTCTTCAGTATTGAATCTGTTCCTCACTGCTTTGTTTTAAAATTCTGTAACCAAGTTTTTAATTTCCACTAACTTTTTTTCTTCTCAGTTCATTTGTTTTTCTTGACTATCTGCTCTGATTTGAATCAATGCAATGCCCTCTTAATTCTACTTTGAGTAATAACTCATTTTTCTCAGTTTTCTCCTGTTTTGTACAAGAAGTCTGTTTCAGACAGGAATATCACCTTTGTTGGTCAAACTGGTCTTTACTTTTGAATACTACATCTTTCTATATGTCCATGGATTCGTCTATGTTCATTCCAAGAGAGGGAAGTATCCATGTTTGTTTTGTGAGTCATAAGGAGTTGTGCCAGATAGTGTGTAAGTGTTCAAATTGGTGGTCTCCATAAAAAAAAGGAGGATAGATTTTGGTTTTATTATAAATTTATTTGCCATGTTAGTGATCCAACATTTGTATAAATAATAAGGGGCTGGCAAGTAGAATCAGAAAAAGGGATTTTACTTTTGTTCAAAATATATATTCCAGGTCTTGAGTAATCTAAGTGATAATACTGATAAATAGGAGTATCTATTATACAGGTGTTACGTATGTGTATTATATATATATAATTCATGTATATCTGGATTTATTATATGTGTATATATACAGATATATATGCATGTATGCAAATTAACTTTAATATCTACTTAAATATGGATATCAGATCACAAGTACAACCTCAACAATGCCCCCAACATATATATACACTGGGCGGGTATTATTTTATTCTCCAACATTCCTTGATTTTTTTTTCCATCTCATTGCCATCCCTACTGTAACCAAAAAAAGGGGAGTTTATTTTCTCAAGTAATTGCTTAAAATTCCTTTCCATCGCCTCAGATATTTAAAGAAAACTCACAGTTTTCATTGTCCCATCTTTTCTCCTTGGCTACTTCCCTACTTTTCCCTACAAATATTACGCATTATTCACATTGCAGTAAGTTACACCCATTAAATATAAAAAAGAAGAACAATACAACACACCCTGAAATCTTTGGGGCTACTAATTTCTAAAAAGATTACTTCAAGCAGTAAAGTTTTATTTTATAAAAAAGAAAGTTTAAAGTTTCATCATTCAAATGTAGCCTATCTAAAACACCTGGAAATGATTTCAAAGTTTTCAAAGTCACTATTCTAATAGGTATTACTTCCAACCTAACCATTACTGGCCTTTGAAATATAGAAGCTAAAAACAGACTGCACAGATCAAATACTACAGATAAAAGCATTTTGAAAAGCATACGGTACTATGAAAACATAAGGTGGTAGTATTAAAAATTGATTTGGACATGAAATCCCAAACTCATTCATTTCAGTGATTCCATAGGGCTTGGATGAGGGCAGAAAATAGTGAGACTTTCATCCAGATTCAGTTCAGCATCTTACTGGGATCATTTCAGGCCAGTCAGCTGTAATCAAATTATACTCCACCCAGACATGATTAGAAACAAACTAAGGTTTTGATCAAGTGCCACAGGTTTTTCACTCAAGGCTATCATGCTCACTTTCTTGGAAGACACTTGGAAATTATGTGATCAAATCTGAAAGTAACTTTTCAAGAGGTATGTGTGGTCTTTCTGACAAGAACTTTATATTTGCAACTGACTTAAAATCTCTGGCTGTAACTAATTAGTGATAAAATAGCAATAATGAATATAGAATACAAGCTAGAAGAAATCTTAAGACTCTAAAACACACGTTAACAGAATGAAATTTATAATATCTGCTATTATATCTCATCTATCAAATATAGCCAAGAATATGGAAGAAAAAAATTGTTAAAGATAGGCCTAGTAGGAATTTTTAAAAAACATCTGCTGAGACAAAGAAGGCTGGGCATACTGCATGTAAAAGTAAAAATACAGGCCGGGCGCGGAGGCTCACGCCTGTAATCCCAGCACTTCAGAGGCTAAGGTAGGCAGATCATTTGAGGTCAGGAGTTCAAGACAAGCCTGGCCAACATGGCGAAACCTCATCTATACTAAAAACATAAAAATTAGCCGTATGTGGTGATGGGTGCTTGTAATCCCAGCTATTCAGGAGGCTGAGGAAAGAGAATAGCTTGAACCTGGGAGGTGGAGGTTTAAGTGAGCCGAGATCGCCCCACTGCACTCCAGTCTGGGTGACAAGAGTGAAATTCCGCCTCAAAAAATAAAATAAAATAAAATAAAAATACAGTAAGTAAAATCAGGTGTTTTGAAAACGTATGGAACCTACTGAAATAATTAAAATATAAGCAGATGAAGCAGATTTAGCAGTGACAAAAATTAGAATTATTCAGGGATAACCACTTCTTAGTAATCATGCAGTCATACTCACTGCTTTAAGCTTAACTAAGTGCTTTAATAAACATTACATTATTTGGGTTTCACACCACCATGAGGTGGAAAGCCCTGTGAACTTATAAAGAGAATAGCAACAGTAATGAATTTGAAACATGGCAAAAGAGAATGTGAGAAACTGCCCAGGGACAGAGATTATATACACTTATAGTATAGTGGCTCTTGACACTGTGTAGGCAAGAGCTTAATACATATCTGTTGAACTGCACCAAACTGATAACATATTCAATACCACTTTTATTAAAAAAAATATATAAGAAAGAAAGAAAGAGGTAGGCAAAAAAAGTACAAAAGCATGTGTGTGAGAGAAGCACTATAGGAAAAACTATGGAAGGCTATAAGGTGATTTGTGATCAATGGTTATATCAGAGAAGTGGTGGCAAAGATGAGGAGACTTATTTTGACACTTCTTTATTGTCTGGATTTTCACAATAAGCATGTATAACTTTTGAAATTCAAATGAGTAAAACCAAAATAAAAATGTGCCAGCTAAATTTGTTAACAAAGAATGGGTATTGCTTTTAAAACAAAAAATTCGAATTATGTGTTTTTTAAAAATGAAAGATAAAACACCCTAGGATTATGCTATAGTTTGTGACTACGGGATCCTGAAAATAGAACAGTTAACTTTATGATCACATATACTTGACAGAGATCTTGGTGGAGAAAGAAATTTAGATTCCATTAATCTGTATTGAGCACCGTCAGGTATTAGACACTGTACTAAGCAACTCTGCAGTAACTTAGGACTTAGAAAGCACCTGTACTCAATTCATGCACAGCCTTCCTCATACATACCCAATTATATCCCCTTTCAGCTTTACACATAAGCAACCCCTATACTTTGAACACAAAGTCAAAGATAACTATTTTCTACTTGTCAAATACTTCCATTGATGACAGTCCATGGCATTATTACATTTAAGAACAGTTAACTTGTCCTTATTTTGCCTAAACTTGGAGGCACTTAGCTAGAGTAAAATTTGGCAAAACAAAAAGATGACTCGTTTTGTCAGGCATTGTAAACTGCCTATCAGAGTATAAGGTGTATTTCGCAACTTAAATTCTGAAAAAGGTCATTCTTCCCTCCCCTGCCTCATAAGTGACTGGCTGTTACTGACTACACCTAGCTTTCTATTACTATGTCTACTTTAAATTAAGAGGCCAAATCTATTATTTGGAAATACACGTGGCTCAATCAACTGAAGGTGCTCACAGAAATCTTCAACCTCTTTCAAGAACTCTTTACATGCCATGCAAACTATTGTTCCATCTGGGCTCTCCCACCCAACTCAGGGCCTCACTCTCCTCATTCTGGAACACAGTGCTGTCGCTAACACTGTGAGCAGCCACAGTGGCTGAACCAGGCTACTCTCTGTCTGTCTCTGCTTGGCACTGGAAAATTCCTTTGTCTTTATACTTAGCAGCAGTGTAATCTTAGAGAAAGATCTTTAATTGGAGAAGACTTTACTGAAAACTCACTTGGGAGTCCCTAAGGGAGTTGAAAACAGATCATTGAAATCTCTTCCGCAGTTGGGTTTGGTCAGTAGAGCCACTGGGCTGACTCGATCTTCAGCCCAAGTGCAATCCCAGTTCTTTTACTGGGAGGCACCTATACCATTCCAGACTAGACCAAACTTCGCTCTTCATTTTGATAAAACCAAACTGCTTCCTAAGATTCATTCCATACTTATTTCTTGAGTACTTTGTTCAAAGCAGACTACTAAATACTGTCAGGGACACAAAAATGAATCCAGTGCCATACTCAAAGAACTTATAATATCTAAGTCTTAAATTGGTAGGACACAAAGGAGAACATCTCAGTACTGACTTACATTTAAAGAATGATCAGAAAAACACAAAAAGCAGCTATTAATCGAAATAAAATAGGATATACCTTCCAAAACATCAGAGAATTTAAAAATGCAATAAAGTTTAGTCAAAAATGCACTTACAGAATTATTAAAATCAGAGTATAAAATAATCAAGGACAAAATATATCAGTGATAATAAGGGTGACCACATAGAGCTTATTGTCCAAGTTAGGATTTTAAACAGTGAAAGGAGACACTATTAATAACTTCTCCAAGATGACAGACATAAACCAGACGTCCTCAGCAACCCAGGCTGTGAGGCCTCCCTAGTTATGAAAATAAATAGCTTGCTTTACTCAAAACGAGACATGGAGTTAACGGGTTCAAATGCTCAGCTTCGTCTCTACTTTTCCACAGTCCTGTTTTTGGAATTAAGTAATCAATGAGGCAAAGAAAACAAAATAGGATACACAAAAAACTATATGATGAATACAAAGAACAAAACTATGGATCTGCTACATTTTAAAATAAATTTAAACTTGGTAATGATTTGTGGCCTTGGGAAATGTCAGCTTCTCTCTTCCTTTTGAGGAGCCAGCTATTTCTCCGCCTGTCCTTTCCAATGGTTTTGTCCCTTACAAAGTGAAAGACCTGGGTTCTAGATCAACTCTCAAACTATCAGCTGCCCAAGCTTGGAGGAGACCCAGCCTCTCTGTGAGTCTCTGATTATTTATAGGAGAAAGGGCCTACAGAATCTATGAAACTCAAGGGTTCTATATGCAGAGTGTCAAAAATCATTAGAGCATATTTTCATTTTTAATAATCATAGTAAGTGAGGAGAATCAGTAACAGTATTTCAAATAATTTCAGCTACACAACTATACAGAAAATAAAATTATAGCTAACAAGCAATGGCTGGGATACTGTAATTTGTTGAGCAAGTCAAAACCCTTTCAGTTTTTTAATATGCAAAATGAAGAGAAATTTACCACTAAAGTTTGTTTCAAGGCTTAAGAAAACAAACAAAACTGACTCAGTGAACACCTCGCATGCAGCTGGTACTAAATAAACATTGGTTAAATCTAATTTGATATATCTTTCAAGTGCATTAATCATTGTGGCATTGGCTGGGAGCAGTGGCTCACGCCTGTAATCCTAGCACTTTGGGAGGCCAAGGTGTGCAGATCATGAGGTCAGGAGTTCGAGACCAGCCTGGCCAACATAGTGAAGCCTCATCTCTACTAAAAATACAAAAATTAGCCGGGCGTGGTGGGTGCCTATAACCCCAGCTACTCGGAAGGCTGAGGCAGGAGAATCGCTTCAACCCAGGAGTCAGAGATTGCAGTGAGCCGAGACTGTGCCATTGCATTCCAGCCTGGGCAACAGAACGAAACTCCATCTCAAAAAAAAAAAAAAAAAAAAAAAACAAAACCAAAACTGTGGCATCATTGTTAGTATCAGTTAACAAAATATATGCAAATATAGTGAAACTGATTATGTAAACTGGAAAGTGAAAATTTACTACTGTCATTTTAGAAAATCAAAGGCCTGTGGTTTTGAAGAAAAACAATCATTATACAACAAATCTACTAATTGCTCATTTTGTTTAGGGCTAAAAAAAAATGTTCCTCTTTCCCTTCCACCCCTACCCCCAGGGGATAGAAAATTTACCTTTGAATTCCAAGCATATCTGATTTCTTCCAGCCATTACATAGTCAAATAATAAGACAAATTCAGATACAATGGTGAAGGAATAATGACTTTTACTTCAATTCTACACTTGAATCCATAGACTCAAATCCTTTGAAATATGATCATCAATGCAATTATGTGCTGAACTGCTAAATTAACAGTCATCTGGGAAACATAAAACAAAACTAGTGACAATGTGCTTCTAATTGCAGGGGGTTCAGGATATTAGTGATATTTTATATTCTGCTTCATTGCGCACCAAACAGCATACCTTTTCATAATAACGCTTTTTCCAACTAGAAACAACCAAAGGTGTCGTAACTCAATTTCCAAGATGAAGAGAAAACAAAAATAAAAGAAAATATATACAGTTGAAACAATGCCTTTAGTAGTTGGAAGAGGGGTAGGAGGGACAAGAGAACGAAAAACAAAGGGCCAAATTAAACTTAAACGACTGTTGTGAAGTCATTCTTCAGGGTGAAAGAGCAGGCTAAATGAATTTCAACTCCTCTATATTAATGATTTGGTCATCTCTAAGCCTCCAATAATAAAAAGTGCCTGCCTGCCTGCCTACCTGCCTGCCTGCCAACCTGCCTGCCTGCCTGCCATGTGTAAGACTCTGGGCCTGGCAGGGGGATATAGTCTATAACCTATACTGAGGCGGCCTTGATTGTGTTAACGGAACTTTAGCACAGTGAAGCCCAAAATCTACTTAGCATTCATATGCCCCTCACCCTACAGCTCTTTATAAACAGAATTATCGGCTAAACATTTTACACACAGGCACTGGTGTGGACAGAGCACAGGCTCACGCATGCGCTTACACTGAAATCGCACTCTTTGTTCCTTGGTGATCTGATGAAAATCTGTGGGAAAGGCTGCCCCCTTGTGTTCATCTCAGTGCAGTTGTGACCCTGCTAGAGCTGGAACTTTGCAGATGCCTTTTACCAGCCATGATGGCTTTAGAGAGGGGACTTCAGCCTGCTCAACTTCTACCCAAAATCAAGGCCAGTGTAAACGAGAAAGTGCCAATACTTCTGAGCTTGTTCAAGTCCACGAAAGCCATTCTGGATCTCTCCTGAGGCACAGCCAAGTGAGGCTAGTCCTCATGGATCCAATCAGGATAACTGTTTTGTTTTGTTTGAAAAACAAAAAACTCCTGGTTATGAGAAGAGATCTTTGGAAGGATGGAAGTGCTCTATGTCAAATGGCCTCTGGACCTCTGCCTGTCTGAATGTCACTTAAAGCAATCCACAGATAGAGAAGAGGGCACAGAGGGTACTGAAAACAGCAACATAACTAAGAAATAAAGGAAAACTCAAGACATGGGCAGTGGAAAAGGTGAGGAAGGATCCTGGAAAACCAACTAGGAGAGAAAGAAAGGCCATAGAGATTCATCTACCTCAACTTCCTTTTATACAAATGCAGATTCAGGTCTGGAAATTCCCACAAAGTGGCCAACTTGCCAGAGGTACCACCAGTAAAACCAGTGCTGCTTCTCCTATCAGAGGATGCCTTATTTACTAGTTTGTGATCAAAACTGTGAAGCACCTATAAATAATTTGGAAGACTAAGCACCGAGTATGAGAAATGTAACCTAGTGATTAATATAGAACCAAACAGTAAGCAAAAAATAAATTTGAGTAAATGATCAGGATACAAAATTAAGCCAATAAAGATTTCACTTTTCAGAGGAAAAAATAGTTCACTGCATTTAAAAAAACAAAAACAAAAACAAAACCAAAATCTGTTTTTTTCTTTTTAAAAATCTTTGGATCCTGACAAAGGAAGGCTTATAAAAGACACCTTATATTCCTTCCTCCCTCTCTCACATCCCTTCACCTCCAAATTCCAAGTTCAAAAACAGGTAAAATTAGGGAGAGGCTATGTCAACACAGGAAAAGGTCTTATCCAAAAGCCGAAAACTTTGAAAAATGGAACTAAAGGCCACCCAGGTATATTATGCCACTAAGATAGCAGTTTGTTGCTCCAGAAGTTGAGGGAGAGAGAGAGAGAAAGAGGGAGAGAGAGAGAGAAAGAGAGAGAGGGAGAAAGATCCTGGGCTTCACAAATATCAAAAAGTAAGAAAGTCAAGGGCAGAAGCCTTTGGAGAGAGAGAGAGGGAGAAAGAGAAAGAGAGATCCTGGGCTTCACAAATATCCGAAAGTAAGAAGGCCAAGGGCAGAAGTCTTTGTCTCAGGGAAGACCCTCAGGCAAAAGTAGTTCTGGCTGCTGCCTGCTGGCTCAATTGGAGATGGCTAGGAATGTGGTCCGCAAAATAAGACCTTGTATGAAAATGGAAAGGGCTGCTCCCCCAAAGAGACTAGTACTGGGATAATTTTAACTGTTTAAAATCATTTATTTGGTAATCATAAGGAAACCAGAAAAACATAATGCTGGGTTTAAGCTGCAGTCCCAGCTTTAGCTCCCCAGTGAACTTATTTAAATTCACACACATGAATTTATTTCTTACTATAGGAACATGCGTATGTATTATGCATAGAGAGAAGTCTGGAGGAATACACCGATAACACCTATAGGAACCAGCCCTAGCAAGGTAACTTACTTGGCTTTTTCTATATAATTACCTTTACAGTAAAAGAGTGGTCATAATTTACCTCTGTATGTAAGGTGTCTTAATATAGACATTTAATATATCACAAGAGATAAAATCATTTCAAATTCATATAGAATAAATGTTTAAAAATAGCCCCCAATTAAAGCTAAAAGTGAAAGAACCAGATTCAAAAATGAATTATTGATACCCTCAAAATCAAACAATACAGGCTGGCAAATACATCAGAATAGAAAACAGTGTCCAGAAACCAACTACAGTATGTGTGGGAAATGTGGTAGTGAAACAGTGGGGAAGGAAGCAGGGGCAGGGGCAAGTTTATCTGATATACTGTGCTGGCACAACACCTATGCATCGGGAAAAAAATTAACCTGAATACCTAGCTTAGGGGTTGCCTGACTCATGCCCCAGAAGGGCTTAGCCAGGCACATGAGAGTTATATAACATAAAACATTCAAAGAAAATTGCAAGAAAGAGTACAAATGCCAAAATAAATGGTAGAAAACAAGAGAAATTAAAAAAAAAAAAAAAAAAGAGGGAAAGCATTAGTGGAGCTTAAGTCTTTATACAACACATCTATGAGAATACTATACAAAACAACAACTTCAGGCAGAGGCAATTGAGTCTTGCCTTCCCTTGGGAGCAACCTTAGCTCAGGAGACTGGAAACTGGCTCCAAGTAGCTTCTGCGGGGTAATCTTGGCTTTACAAAAGCCTGGGACAATGTTCTCCCCTCCTGTTGACTGGACCATGGCACATAGAAAAGAACAGAAAGATACTCAGAATATTTCTGCTTCTCTAACATCAAACAGCCTTGTTTTTTTTTTTGTTTTCTGTTTTTTTTTTTCCAGTCCAGGATGTAGCTGGGAGCCTCCCAGAACACACTGAGGGCAGGAAGAACCAGTTAGTTTCAGTGTACTCTCTGGGCTAAACAAAACATCCCCAGTGATAACATCATCTTGGCTCTGGGAGCTGAATAATCTTAACATACTAAAACATCACTACCCTGATATTCTTTAATAAGAAATCTTCAGACTAAGAAATTATTTTGCTTTCACCTAAAATTCCAGTATATTTACACTGAAAAGCCAATGTGTTTACTTCTAAAAAAATATTTCTATACTCTCTATCTCCCTTATGTACTTGAGAATTTTTTTCCTTTTTAAGACAGTGTCCCGCTCTGTCACCCAGGC
>NW_012102632.1:215038-235983 GCF_000951045.1 Mandrillus leucophaeus | reverse complement strand
CTCTCCAGCACCTGTTGTTTCCTGACTTTTTAATGATCGCCATTCTAACTGGTGTGAGATGGTATCTCATTGTGGTTTTGATTTGCATTTCTCTGATAGGCCAAGTGTTTTTTAAAAGACTCTAATATGTTGTGTTCCAGGGAAGAATCTACATGCTTTCAACCCCTACTGCTCTTAACATAATTCTGGAGGTTCAGTTGAGGATTTTCCTTGTAAATGATATCTTAAAAAATATATATATATTCTTTTATTTTAATAAAACAAATTATACTGCAATTGTGTGGGCTGCTTTGTATTTGTGAACCATTACTTTGTTAGAATATCATTTTAGAAGAACATATGCCCATTTTTATAGTTAATAACTTCTTGCAAAAAAAAAAAAAAAAAAAAGAACTCAAACTTTCACTCTGAGTCTACCCCACACAGCTCATGGCTTTGTTGATTAGGACTATGGCCTGTCATAGAAGAATCTGGGACAATATGGTTACTACTGTTTCCTTCTCCACTTTGTCTCTAAGCTTGTATAACACATATGCTTCTCAGTAGAAAACTCTCTCCCTCCTCCTACTTTAAGCCACAGGTCCTGCATCAGCCACTCCTCCTTCTCCAAAACGTCTACTCGTGGAGTCACACTTCAACCCGAATCTGGAGTGGGGCTCCAACATCAATGTTGACAATTCAGGAGTTTTAAGGATCACTCCTTTTGCCTTGGTTCTCAGAAAAACTAATTCCCTCTATCACCTCTGCCATCTCAAACTTCCTCTTAAAAGCTATCAAAAAGTTTTGAATCTTTGCAACACTGAATAACTAGGAATGGAGAGGGAAAGTCAGAGTTTCAGCAACAGACAGTGAATCTGATTTCTTTTCTACATATATTGCTTGGAGGACCTCTTTCAGATCAACTTCACTAGAACAAAAGAATCCTTTTCCCCTAGAAAAGTACTCTTTTCCTATTTTTTTAGTAGCCTACTTAAATTCTTTGGATAAAAAAATTTGCATTTAAATAAATGACATATTTTTTAAAAGTGGAAAGCATTCTTTAATCTTCATAATTAAGTGCTTCACTTATCATTTTCTTTACGTGTGACTTTGGAGGTCTATTTGTTAATGACAATATTTCCCAAGGAAATCAATGATAACAATGATGTTGCTTAATTAACATTTTGCCTTTTGATATTTTTTTGAAACAAAATAATGTGATCCCACTGGATCTTCAGAGCTGACTTCCATGATCCTCACCTCGCAAATAAGAAACCAAGGATTGGTGAGGTAGAAGAGAGGTTGAAGAGAGGATAAGAGAGGCTTGTTGTCCAGGGCTACAAGGCTAAAAAGTTAGTTGAACTAGAATTTTAACACAAAACATTCTATTTCCAAATTAAACACTTTTAACTTCTCTACTCAATTATATGGGATAAATTCTGCAGGACACCACCAACAATCTCAGGGAAAGATATTAATATTGTTCCCTAATTTTTTTTTGAGACAGAGTCTTGCTCTGTCGTCTAGGCTAGAGTGCACTGAACTCTCAGTTCACTGTAACCTCTGCCTCCCAGTTTCAAGCAATTCTCCTGCCTCAGCCTCCCGAGTAGCTGGGATTACAGGTATATGCCACCACACCCGGCTAATTTTTGTATTTTTAGTAGAGATGAGGTTTCACAATGTTGTCCAGGCTGGTCTCGAACTCCTGACCTCGTGATCCACCCGCCTCAGTCTCCCATAATGCTGGTATCACAGGTGTGAGCTACCACACCTGGACAGTTCCTTAATTTTTTAAAGAAAAAATTCAACAATATTAAAGATATAAAAACAGGTAAATAATATTTAAGATATAAAAACAGCTAAAACAGACAATATAGGTCCACCACTCACCTTAAGAAAGAGACCTTAACCAATACTTGTGTATTTCTCCTCAGTCACGTCCTCTCTCAAGATAACCATTATCTTGTACTTACTGTTTATCTCTCTGTGCATTTATTTTTTATTACATATATGTCTGTTCTTAAACAATATATGGCATGTCCATGTTTTGTTTTGTTTTTCTTTTTTTTGAGACAGAGTCTTGCTCTGTTACCCAGGCTGGAGTGCAGTGGCGCGTGGTGCGATCTTGGCTCACCACAACCTCTGCCTCCCGGGTTTAAGCAATTCTCTGCCTCAGCCTCCTGAGTAGGTGGGATTGCAGGCACCCAACACCACGCCCAGTTAATTTTTGTATTTTAGTAGAGATGGGGTTTCATCATGTTGGCCAGGCTGGTCTTGAACTCCCACCCTCCTGATCCACCCCCGTCAGCGTCTCAAAGCGCTGGGATTACAGGCGTGAGCCACCGCGCCCAGCCACCTGTTTTTAACCTTTATATAAATGATAAAAGTTTTATAAAACTTGCTTGTTTTCAAAATTAATTCTATTTGTGAGACTGACTGTAGTTGATACATATAATGTATTTCATTCATTTTCACAAATGTATAATATTCCATTTTGCACCATAATCTACTTATCCATTCTTCTGTCAATGGATATTTAGGGTGCTTCCCTTTTTCTGTATTCACAAACAGTGCTACTATAAATATCCTTGTACTTGTCTCTTTGTTTAAGAGGGTACTTAAAGTTCCTCTAAGATATACACCGAGAAGTGGGATTGCTACACCCTGTGTCCAGTATTCCTTAAAGTGGTTGTATCAATTTACAACAACAGTTTACACATGTTTTCACTGCTCCATATCTGTAACACAGAATTTTGTTAGATTTTAACATTTCTGTCATGTTAATGGTTATGAAAGGACATCTCACTGAGATTTTAAGATGCATTTTCTTGATTACTTCACATCTAATGTCTGCCACATGTCATGCTTCAGGTCATACTAGAAACATGTTTCTCTATCCAATATCACCTTTCTCCTAATCATATACTTTACATTTTCTGGAAAGACCAAAAGACCTGTCAGGTCTTTACAATAACTGCCACTACTCAAAATTCATACTTACTGTTATAACTGAAAATCACCTTTCCCAAAAGCTATCTTCATAGCCTTTAAAAAATATCCTTTATTTTTGGAAATTAAAAAAAAAAAATCTACTTAACCAATTTACCCCTGCCTTACAACTTGCACTCCAACTGGACTAGATCAATTTATGGGCATAAGAGAGTATATTTCCACCTTCTTCAAAGCCCTTTTGACAATCACTTGCTTTTCTGTTGGAAAAAATCAAATCCAAACTTATCAACAAGAAGACTATTGTGTGAACCATCAAGGATATCTTCCCAACCTGCACAAAACCACGTAAAAGTCAAATTATTTCCCCATTCTGTCATGTGCTAAAAATACTAAGAATAGAGGTCAAACGTCTCACTATCGGTTCCTTGAGCATGACCTTTGCTTGGCCTATTACCACCCACTTACTCTTTCCGGCTTCCTATATCTGACATTTGACCTGCTAGTGTCGTATTAGTTTAGCTGAGTTCCAGGTTCTGGCCTCTCTGGCCTGCCCAGTGTTGGCATGACAACTATGCTGATAATTAAATACTCAACTCATGAAGTATGTTTCCAGCATATCTTTGGAAGAGAATATGATCTGAAGTCTATTCATTATTATATGTAAGTTCTAAATACAATTGTTTACTCTTTCAACTACTGTATCTGAAACAGTAGATTAGTAGGGCCAAAGCCACAGATGGAAATGAAGAAACTGCAACAAGTCTATCAGCTGAGTTTGCAGGAGGTGGCTCTATGGCAGGGAGACTGTCCTCTCTCTCCCAACAAGAAGCAAGAGGACCTAACACTTGAGAAAAGATGGCCTCATGAGCATTTCCTCCAAGCTTATAACTAGCGAAGCCTCAAGCTATGAACAGCCTATAGTCCCTCTGGCACTTGACTCAAGACAGTCTTATATTTGAATGTCTGTGTAATACTCACTGGACTCCTCATCTCCACTTCTTCCCAGAACCGCATTACTGTCCAATTTAGTCAAGGTATCATCTAATGATTTGCTAGCAAATGCTCGTTGTGGCTTTTCCACGCATCTACCAGTTTTCAGAATCTTATTCTTTCCCAAACCTTCCTTCTTCTTAGCAGATGGCTATGCTCTCTACATTGTTGAGTTGGGAGAGACTATAAACCTTGTATTATTAATCATTTAAGTTGTTCACTGCATCTTTTATTTTTCCTCTTTTCCTACCTGTTTTCCACTGATATAACAAGTAGAATCAAACTCCACTAAATACACAGACACGGACACACACACGCACACGCACATGAGCACACACACACACTCCCTTGACTCAACTACTCCTTCAAACTCTTAACCCATTTTGCTCCTTTCTTTAACTGACAAATTTCAACAAAAACTGTTCCAATTATCTCTTATTTCATCTTTCCTAATTATCTGGCCTCTACATTGTTAAATGTCATTTAAGAGTAAAAGAGGAATATACTCTTAGAAGATGGAGGGGAAGAAAATTCCCATTAAATAATCCTTTGTTCTTATATACTATCTATAGCAGCAATGGGCTTATTAGTAGATAAACAGTTATTAGATTATGAAGCTGTATTAATCCATGTATTCAAAAGAACTTATATAGTCATTGCCAGTTACTTCAGACAGTGAAAATGAGAATTAACAGACACATCTTAAGTTGTAAAATAAGCATTTTATCAACCTGTATGCTAACAACCTGTTCTGGGTGATAGACAAGGGGACTCCCATCTTCTCATAACCTTCTCAGCAGCTTCAAGGGCTGAAGAAATCAGTAGCATGTCACATCTGTAAAAGGCAACTGTAATCCTCTGGTTGCAAAGCGTTGAATTAGAGTACACATAAAAATATGATAAAGAGAATATAGCATATCAAATCAAAGAAATTCAGTTCAAATTATACTAAGATTCAGACCATAAATGATTTCCTTTGAGAAGAAAACAAATCAAATCTAAATTAAAAATTAAAATATAAAGCCATCTATGATGAGCAGGAACCAAGACTTAAAGATAATACATAATATACTAGAAGACTGTAATATATAAAGAATGGGTTCTTTAAGGGTAGAAGGAAAGATACAATGTAACAAGTCATCAATAAGACATCAAGAGAAAAGGAAAAAAATTCAAGTAATATGGAAACAGAGATTAAATAACTACAGATACAGAAGTAGATAAATATCGCGTCTTAATAAATATTATCATGGGATCATGGAAAGTTACTTAATCTTTGTGTCAATTTTCCCATCTGTGAAATGTATGTATCTCACTTGGCAGGGAATAAAGAAGATATATATCACTTCCAAATATTTAGTATAATTTCTAGCACACAGTAAGCCCTAACTGACATTAATTATTGTCATGAATATAATCAGTATTAATACTGGTCTCCATTACAAATAAACTGGATAGTCAATCTGATTATCTATGAGTGTGAAGTACCAAAACTGACATAAGAAGCAGTAAAAAGAACCTGAAAGGGACAATAACAATTAACAACTAACCAAATATAGCTGATTTCATGGGTGCTAATATCCAAAATTTTAGGGACCAGAAAATTCTTATGCCATTTAAACAGAATAGAGAACAATAAAAACCATCCCCTAATTTGTGACTTGTTTCATGTACCTGGTATAATGCTGATATCAAAACTCCACAAACACAAATATACACAAAAAACTACAGACCAAACTTACAAATATAAACATTTTACTAAACTACTGACAGACTGAGTTTGCTGCTCAATAACATACTTGAAATACACTCATCTAATACTGTATTCCAGAAATAAAAACTGGCTTAATATTAGGAAATGTGTTCATATGATTCACGGCATAAGTGGATCCAAAATAAAAACCTCATATATGTCACCTGAAAGATGTAGAAAAGACCATTTGATAAATCTCATTACCCACATTTAAAAAATTAACCTAGTAAATAGAAAAAGAAGGATACTTCCTTTTCATTATAAAAACTAGCCCTAATCTCAGGGTAACATATATATATATATATATATTTATGTGTATATATATGCATATATAACATATATAGATAACATGTATATATAAATTCCTCTAACTTAACAAATGAAACAAAGATTCTTATTGCATCACTATTTAACACTGTTCTGAAAGTTGCAGCAAATGCATTTAAATGAAGGCGGGGAAAGCTATATTCAGAGAAGGGATTGTCTCCAAGAGAAAAATATACAGGTTAAAAAACAGTACAGAAAGTATGATTTTTAAATAAAAAATGCTACTGAACTGTATACTTTTTAAAATAGTTAAGATGGTAAATTTTGTGTTGTGTTTTCTTACCACAATTTAAAAAAATATGCACATATATGGACAGAAAAAGACTGATGGTTACCCCTATAGTAAGCAATAACTCTTATTTAGCTTATCTGCTTTTTCAAAGTTGAGAATAATTGATTTCTTTTTTTTTTTGAGAAGGAGTTTCGCTCTTGCCACCCAGGCTGGAGTGCAATGGCGTGGTCTCAGCTCACTGCAACCTCTGTGTCCCCTGGGTTCAAGGGATTCTCCTGTCTCAGGCTCCTGAGGAGCTGGGATTACAGGCATCCACCACATGCCCGGCTAATTTTCTATTTCCAGTAGAGACAGGGTTTCACCATGTTGACCAGGCTGGTTTTGAACTCCTGACCTCAGCTGATCTGCCTGCCTCGGCCTCCCAAAGTGCTGGGATTACAGGCAAGAGCCACTGCACCTGGCTTTATCTGCATTTTCAAGTGGACAAATATTACGGCTTGCACTATACTGAAAGTTATCTTTTAAAAAGAACTTTAAAACATTAACTATATATACAACTGTATTAAAATAAAAAGACAAATTTTGTAATAAAGAAACCAAACAAGAAAACACAAATATACAGAACTGAAAATGAAAAAGATAAAGTTTACCAGATTGAAAGAATCAAGTATTTTATGCATCAAGCCCAGTTAGTTTTAAAGGTGAACTATTTCAAAACTTTTGAAGAAAAGGTAATTCTTACATCATACACAAATTTCTCAAGAGCAGCACTATACAATACGGTAACCACTAGCCACACATAGCTATTAAGCACTTGAAATATGGCTAGTGCAACTGATGGGTAAACTTCTAATATTATTTGATTTCAATCTATTTAAATTTAAGTAAGTGAATGTAGCTAGTGGCTACCAAATGGAGAGTGCAGCTGTAGAGGGTAGAAAAAAATTGAAAGCTTCCCATTTTAGTATTATGATACCAAGAAAAGAATGGCCATTTTAACTTATAATGCAAGAAAATGCTGGACAAAATGCCAGTACACTGAACCTAATAGGGGTTGAAAAGAATATGCAATGATCGAGTGCTATTTTTTTAACATAGGAATGCAAGGATGCCTTAATAATCAGGAAATTAAATATAATTCACGACATCAATTACAGTAAGGAGAAAAACTCTATAACTTTGTCTTCAGAGGCTAAGAATGCATCAATGAAATTCAGTATCCATTCCTGATTATTAAAAAAAAAAATTCTTTCCCAGCACAATAAATAAGAGATATCATGAATTGACAGGCATCAGCAAACCTGAAACTAAAACACCAGAAGCATTCCCATTAAAGTCCAGAAGGAACTAGACAAAATAGCAACTATAATTATTATTATTTACCATATTCTTATAAGCAATATGAAAATTAAAAAAAATATGGCACACAACTATAAGGAAAAAAGAGAATAAAATCATTATTATCTGTAAGAGAAAAGCCATTAAAATCAGTTGAAACTCTTAAAACTAAGAAATGACTATTAGGTTTTCACTGATTAAAACAGATTATCTCCAAATGGAAATGTTGATAATAAAGTACATTTAAAAGAAATTCACTACTAACTGAATTAAAAACATAATAAAAGTATCACAAAGTCTTAAGAACCAAATTCTACTGAGCTTTCCCTTGAAATAAATTAAATCAGATTTGCTAGTAAAAACCCTTCAAAGGTTTCTCACTCCTAGATTACCCCACGTGACTAAGGATTCTCTCACACACACACACAGATTATCAACACTGACAGAATTCCTACTGACCCAGCAACCAACCATGGCAGAACTAAAACCAGTTCAGAAAAAGGCTAATTAATATTTATTATTTTCCTCATGCTGTGAAAAGAAGAATATCATGTTTCCTCTCAGAATATGTCTCTCAACTTTTAAAGATTTAACCATATGGAAGAGATCTAAAGGAGTATATGAAAAGGCTAAAGATTTGGAATCCTAATTCAATTTCCCCTCACATTTTAATAGGAGCCTGTAGCAAATATTTATTTTTAGAGATATTCTCAGCAGGGAACTGAACAAAAGGCTATTGTGTGCTAAACATGGTGAGGTCTCTCTGATCCCATCTATACCAACTTTATAAACATCAGGTTAGAATTAAACAACTTTAAACTTTAAATCAACTATTTCCAGACCACAAAATCTATTCTACACTTATCAGCACATATAAATTCTCTAAGTGACTTATAGCTGAGTTCAAATGTGAAATCTGCATTTTTCAAGTGACAATAAAAGAACTTTCCTTTGGACTTTGACTGAATAATGCTGAATTGTCCAAGAAGGCCATATAATGTTTTCACTTCCTTTTCCAACAAAAATTTTCATCTGCACTTGATAAATTTACTGACTCCATATCAATTATGATGAAAAGCATATGGGTACTAATCATATTGGTCTCCACTATTTTGTTATTAAATAGGAATTACAACTTTTTCTCAAAGTTTAACAAAAGTAAAAAAGATGAAGTTTACAGGCCTGCCCTGATCGCTATGAACATCTCTTTATATATGTCCTGTCATAAGTCTGCTAAAATGCAGAAGGAAACAAGAAATTATCTACGATTAGCAATGTGGTTGTTTTAAAACATATCCACAAATACTCTGACACACCTCCCATCAAAAGGCAGAGTCAGTTCCCTCCCTTTGAACATGGGCCAGGTGCAGTGACTCACTTCTAATAAACAGAATGTGGCAGAAGTGGGGCTGAAGGCTTTGAAGGCTAAGTCATAAAAACATGATATACCTTCCTCCTGGCTCTACTTGTTGGGTCGCTCACCCGTAAAACTTAGCCACCATGCTGTAAGGAAGCCAAGCAGCCATACGGAAAGGCCTTAGTTCCACTCCCAGTCAAGGTTCCAGACAACAACTGGCATCAGCCTCCAGACATGTGCTTGAAATAGCCTCCATATGACTTTAGCCCCGGCTTTGGGCCATATTAATAGACATCACGTGGGGCCAGGTGCGGTGGTTCACGCCTCTAATCCCAGCACTTTGAGAGACAGAAGCAGGCAAATCACCTGAAGTCAGGAGTTCGAAACCAGCCTGGCCAACATGGTGAAACCCCATCTCTACTAAAAATACCAGCGTGGTGGTGGGTGCCTGTAATCCCAGCTACTCATGAGGCTGAAGCTGGAGAATCAACCAGGAGACAGAGGTTGCAGTGAGCTGAGATTGCTCCATTGCATTCCAGCCTGGGCAATAAGAGGGAAACTCTGTTAAAAAAAAAAAAAAAAAAAAATAGACACCACGTGGAAGAGACAAGCCATTCCCACCAAACCATGCCTGAATGGCAGATGCTTGAAAAAATAAGGACCGTCTTTATTTTAAGTCACTAGGCTTTGAGTGTTTTATTATGCAACAACAGGTAATTGGAATATATAGATTATTTCAGCCAAATGCAGCCATCTTATTCTTTCCATTTCAAAACTACCTGAGAAGACAAATCTGTTTCAAAGAAAAATAAAAACGTGCTGACATACCTGGTCACAGTCAACTCACCCTAGAAAGCCAAAAGCTGGAACCCCAGTATTTATTACCTGTGGCTGCCAGCTAGCCTTCTCTTGGGCAGTTTTCTTCTTACCCCTTAATATACCAGACTCTTGGCTGGGTACGGTCGCTCACACCTGTAATCCCAGCACTTTGGGAGGCCGAGGTGGGCAGATCACGAGTCAGGAGTTTGAGACTAGCCTGGCCAACATGGTGAAACCCCATCTCTACTAAAAATACAAAAAATTAGGCGGGCATGGTGGCGCACGCCTGTAGTCTCAGCTACTCAGGAGGCTGAGGCAGAAAAATCGCTTGAACCCATGAGGCGGAGGTTACAGTGAGCCGAGATTGTGCCACTGTACTCCAGCCTGGGTGACAGAGTGAGACTCTTCTCAAAAAAAAAAAAAAAAAAACTATATCTACACACACACACACACACACACACACACACACACACGACTCTCTGGCCTCTTTTGTTCTGTCTTAAACTGACTCCTAGCTTTGAAAAGTTCCTTTTTTTAAACACCCTGGCTTATGAGACTGCTGCTACTGCTAACATATGTTACATATTTTTAATCAAGGAACAAGTAAACTTTGCCTAAAAAGGTAATTCTATGACTTTGAGGCAGGTAACCAGTTCAAGATGTTTTAATGAAGCCATTAAAATGGGCTAGCAATCAAACCAAGCAATCATAGCAAAACATTTACTGTTCCTCCTAATAAACACTAGGGAGGGAAATATTCTAACTACTGAAATAAGGTTTTTCTTTAAGAAACACAGCTTAAATGTTAAAAGCTAGAAGCAATCTTGAAGATAATCTAGTTCAGAACTTTTTTTAAGTCACTGGGAAACTGACAAAATCCAGGGAAGATCTTCATGACATAAGTAAAAAAGGTTTACCTCACTCCATCTCCACCTAGGAGGTCAACCTGCCATCATATAATGACAATTTTAAACTTCAATTCTGTTTGTATTTTACCAAAAAAATTACAAATACAATTTTGTTGGTATTTTATAGCTACAGCAGAAAAATGTACTCCATGCAATGTTATTTAATGTTTTATCTTTAAAGTTTAGGATATATGACAAATCCCAGTTAGGACAAATAAAAGCATCCCTGGGAATCCACAGTCTTCTTATAAAAAAATTAAAAGTGGCTGTTCTATTTCTATCATAAGAAATATTAGTAATCATTGCTCTAGTCCAAATCACTTGGGAAAACAAGTCCAGCAAGGTTACATAACTGGCCTGAGGCCATATAACTAGTTAGTGGCAAAACTATGGCCATAATTTTGGTATACTCATCCTTTCTAGTCATGCCGGGCACTCAATTAGATTTTAATTCATAAAAGAAACACAATTACTATATGTTTCAATTCAAAAAGCCCCATCAAAGTGGCTGGTTGCATTCCAATTCCTTCAATGTTATGCTCAAAATCCTTCTGGTGGACTACCTTTCTCTTTAATGTAAAGAAAACAGAACCTTAATGGAGGCACCTCAGGCATCACCAGGTGAATGGAAGGCAAATGCAGCTCTAAGAGTGTGGACTGGCTATTCAAAAGCCATTCACAACCCCAATATCTTTTGCCTTAACTACACAGGCTGAAAGAGTAAAACACTCAATCCCAGGCCTCCCCGGCAGCTAGGAGCGGACATATGACAAAACTACAAAAATGAGAATATATACAGAAGTCACTAGAGAGGCATTTCTTTCCAAATAAAAACATTAAACCTGTTAGAAGGTCTTGACCCTTGTACTCTCTTCCTGTAAGGAATGTGGATATGATTCTCAGACATGTAAGGCCATCTTGCTTCTATGGGTACAAAAGCCACATGCTGAGCCACTGGCTCCCTGATGACACAGAAGAGTCATGACACCAGCCCTGGACTGTCCACCCTTGGGCTTCCTACTGAGTGAAGTTTAAGACTATGCAATTCGTTTTCTGGTTACTTGCAGCTAAATACAATCCTAACTCTTACAGGAAATAAATCTGGCTTTTCCCCTTCAATCCATTTTGTTCCAAAGTGGTTGGTTGTCCATCTGGCTCAGTCTTATGTAAGTCAATTTGGTAAACAAAGATTTAGTCACCTTCGTTCTTACCCCATGTTGTGCTATCATCTCACTTTTTTAAAAGGTCAATAAAAGACATCAAGGTATATCTCTTCTCCAAGAATAAATGAAAAATTTTAGCTTATAGTAGGTTTGTCTCTCCGTACCATATGGCAGAGCAAAGGCTGCCTTGGAAAACAGAAGAGAGAGAAATGGTTTCTCTCCTTATACATCACTTAACCTCAGTCCTGGACAGCATCTAGAAATTCAGCAACAGAAAGAAAAAAGAAAACCAGAAACTAATGCATGTCACATTCTCATCCTCTACTAGGGAAGGAACACAAGCACCAGGCCTTAATTAGAGAAGATCGTATAAAAACCATTCACTCAGCGGAATACTTTCTCTTTCCCTTGAGCATCATGCTGGAGATACACCTCATGTTCCATTTAATCTGAGCAATACAGTAATCTCAAGGAAGGCTTATGAACAAAAGTAGGGTGTTTTCCATTCTTCCAATGTCCTTTTCTGATAAAGCTGGCTGTGGCAGCTTACAAAGATACATCAATTGTTAAGGTTAAATGGCATTTTGCAAAGGGATAGAAGAAAATAGGTAACACTGATGAGAAGCTAAGCATTCTACAAATTTCATGCCAAAAAATTAAAGAAAGAAAAGAATATATCCCTGTAGGTGAATGGCAACATGCTTTGGCAAATTTCTTGGATTCAAGTCTATAAAATCCAGAGAAACCATTAGATATTCTGGACCAACAGACTAGATCTTTTTTTAAAAAGTTAAACCTTTTTCTAAAAAGCTGAGGATTCCCAAACCAAGCAATCACCCAATAAATAGCTCTATAGCTGACAATGACCCTAAGGGTTCAGAATCTAACAGTACAATGGGATACAGTATTCAATAGTATACTCTGGATCCAAGAGAAATTTCTTCATCTGAGTCTATAGGTTTGCACTAAGAATCTCAAAAAGTGAATTCTGCACATGAGGAGCAGAAGTCAAACAAGTGATAACATTAAGGAGATGAAGAATAATATTTACAGATATAAACCGACAATCAAGTAATCTTAGCAAAGCAATGCTCAAAGGATAAAAGCATTGGGAAAAAAGCAATGAGTTTAAATAGACCTTTACATCAGAATAGTTTCCAACAATTTAGAATCTAATCTGTAGAACCAGAAATGCCTTAGTCATCTAGATTGACTTGATGTGAACAGGAATTTCTCCTCTCACTCTGAAATAAATGGAACTCCAGCTTAGGCTAGAGCATTTACAAATTACTTAAGCAACACATTTTTAAAAGAGCTCCTATAATTCACAGAAAGTAACTGATCTCCATGTTAGTTACTCAAATGTACTAAGTTAAAGATACCAGAAACAAAAAATTATCAAACTAAATAAAGTTATTCCCTTCAAAAATTTCACTAAATTTTCAGTGACATGTTAGATAATCTCCTAGAATGGAATAAGGATATAATAAACAGCATCACCCTACCTAGCACGTTTCCTGGAGGTACCTCCTCTAGATATTCCAGTTCTCTTCCCATCAGAAGATACAGGTTTTCCAGAGCACAGTATGCCATGTGGGGGACTGGGGGGAGGCCATCTGGTGGAGCTGAGAAGCCTAATGGTACCTGGGCAAAGAAAAATGATTGAAGACAAGTTAGGAGGCATATGGAAGCATTAATTGGTATTTGTAAAGTTATTTTTATTCAACAGTAACATACGGTATAGCAACATTTCATGTAAACCTGAAATAAGAACATTTGAAATGGTGTGATAAAATATAAGTCTCACTTTATGAATAAAATTTGAAATACTGAAATTTCTCAAACACTAAAAAATTGTCTAGATTCCCATTTAATCATACGCTTTATGGCTAAGTAATATAAATTCTGTTGCGACCTGGTATTGTCACTTTAGCTGTTCTCCATAGCCCCTGGTTAAATTATTTATATGAACCACGTCATACACCAGTTCTGGTGACTACTGTGCTATTATTTGAACACTCATTATTACTATTATCATTTAAAGTTGTTTTACTCTTATGTACAATGTTCTTCAAGTATTCAACAAGGGCTGGTGCTAGTGCCAAGTAACACATAAAAATAACTTTGGAAGGGTAGTTAGATGTGATAAAAATGCCAAAAAAAAAAAAAAGGTCAGACTGTTATTATATGCTATATTGTTCATATGGAAGAGCATGCTGTGACATATTAGGAACACATTAATGAGAGGACAGAGTACATTTACAGCAAAAATATACAAGTACAAGTACATTAGATGTATTAGCTCCCCGTACATCATATTTATTCTTACGGAAACACTGTCTCAAACGATTCAAATTTTGCATTGTGTGAAGTCTTCAGAAATATATCTACCATATAAATGCAAGTACCCAGAAAGCATTTCAATTAACCAACCAATCAATCTTTGATGCTCATAGGCCTGGGGTGCTGCCCTAATGCTATGAAGAGAAAAAATGGCTGAGATACAACATGTACAAAGATTACTAACATCACAAGCACAGAGTGACCAACAAAAAGGTAGTATAGGCAAGTAAATCCATAAAGGTTTAGAGGAAGGTGAGGCCCCTGTGCTAGGGTAGACTCTAGAAACTTCATGAAAATGAAGGCACATGTTACATCTAAATGTATGTGTTCTGACACAATGACAACTCTCAAAGTAGCTCTAAAGATGGGCTGAGAAATAGAAAGATTATAAGAACTGAATGGAATTATCTACACAATATGACCATCCACTTAAAACAAGCTACAAGCTACAGATAAATTATAATTAGTAAGACAGCTTAGCAAGGTGGCAAAAATGCAAGATCAATATACAAAAGTTAATTATACTTCTATAATTAGGAATAGAAAATGCATAAATAGAATAGCAATAAATAGAAAATATGTATATTTAAAATGATTTCTAGAATAGCAACAAAATCTAACAAAAGTTCACATTTTTAAAAGAGCTCCTATAATTCACAGAAAGTAACTGATCTCCATGTTAGTTACTCAAATGTACTAAGTTAAAGATACCAGAAACAAAAAATTATCAAACTAAATAAAGTTATTCCCTTCAAAAATTTCACTAAATTTTCAGTGACATGTTAGATAATCTCCTAGAATGGAATAAGGATATAATAAACAGCATCACCCTACCTAGCACGTTTCCTGGAGGTACCTCCTCTAGATATTCCAGTTCTCTTCCCATCAGAAGATACAGGTTTTCCAGAGCACAGTATGCCATGTGGGGGACTGGGGGGAGGCCATCTGGTGGAGCTGAGAAGCCTAATGGTACCTGGGCAAAGAAAAATGATTGAAGACAAGTTAGGAGGCATATGGAAGCATTAATTGGTATTTGTAAAGTTATTTTTATTCAACAGTAACATACGGTATAGCAACATTTCATGTAAACCTGAAATAAGAACATTTGAAATGGTGTGATAAAATATAAGTCTCACTTTATGAATAAAATTTGAAATACTGAAATTTCTCAAACACTAAAAAATTGTCTAGATTCCCATTTAATCATACGCTTTATGGCTAAGTAATATAAATTCTGTTGCGACCTGGTATTGTCACTTTAGCTGTTCTCCATAGCCCCTGGTTAAATTATTTATATGAACCACGTCATACACCAGTTCTGGTGACTACTGTGCTATTATTTGAACACTCATTATTACTATTATCATTTAAAGTTGTTTTACTCTTATGTACAATGTTCTTCAAGTATTCAACAAGGGCTGGTGCTAGTGCCAAGTAACACATAAAAATAACTTTGGAAGGGTAGTTAGATGTGATAAAAATGCCAAAAAAAAAAAAAAGGTCAGACTGTTATTATATGCTATATTGTTCATATGGAAGAGCATGCTGTGACATATTAGGAACACATTAATGAGAGGACAGAGTACATTTACAGCAAAAATATACAAGTACAAGTACATTAGATGTATTAGCTCCCCGTACATCATATTTATTCTTACGGAAACACTGTCTCAAACGATTCAAATTTTGCATTGTGTGAAGTCTTCAGAAATATATCTACCATATAAATGCAAGTACCCAGAAAGCATTTCAATTAACCAACCAATCAATCTTTGATGCTCATAGGCCTGGGGTGCTGCCCTAATGCTATGAAGAGAAAAAATGGCTGAGATACAACATGTACAAAGATTACTAACATCACAAGCACAGAGTGACCAACAAAAAGGTAGTATAGGCAAGTAAATCCATAAAGGTTTAGAGGAAGGTGAGGCCCCTGTGCTAGGGTAGACTCTAGAAACTTCATGAAAATGAAGGCACATGTTACATCTAAATGTATGTGTTCTGACACAATGACAACTCTCAAAGTAGCTCTAAAGATGGGCTGAGAAATAGAAAGATTATAAGAACTGAATGGAATTATCTACACAATATGACCATCCACTTAAAACAAGCTACAAGCTACAGATAAATTATAATTAGTAAGACAGCTTAGCAAGGTGGCAAAAATGCAAGATCAATATACAAAAGTTAATTATACTTCTATAATTAGGAATAGAAAATGCATAAATAGAATAGCAATAAATAGAAAATATGTATATTTAAAATGATTTCTAGAATAGCAACAAAATCTAACAAAAGTTAGATTCAAAACCCTTTATAAATGAAACTATAAAACTTCATGAAAAACATTTAAAATGACCTAAATAGATAAATCAACCTAATACATTCATGGATGGAAAGATGCTGTATTACAAAATGTTGATTCATGCCAAACAGGTGTATGGACATAAAGTAATTCCAATTGAAGCCTCAACAGGGCTTTTCATAGAAGCAAGAAGCTGACCATAAACTTGATATATAGGAGCAAAGACTCAGGAACAAACAAGACACTAACAAAGAAAAACACGGTAAAGGGACTTGGTCTTTTTGACGTCAAAACATTGAAAAATGAAGACAGCACTGAACAGAGACAGTTAGAGACAACCAGAAAAAATAAAATTAGTCCAGAAACAGATCTATGTACATAGGTAATAATCTGATTTATGACAGAGTGGACAAAGCAAATTAGTGGATAAAGATGGACTATTCAATAACATTGGAACAGCTAGACATTTAAATGAGGAAAAAATGAACTTGGATCCCTTCTTCACAAACACTGAATTATATATTTAAACATGAAAGGTAAAATAATAAACTTTAAGAAGAAAACATAAGAGAAATTTTTGAGACTTCAATACAGACTTAGTTTCAATTTTCCTAAGATATAAAAAGCAAAACCCATAAAATAATGATAGTTCGACTACATTTAAATTAAGAACTTCTGCCTATCGAAAGGTACCAAATGGAAAGTAAAAACAAGTTTTACACTGGAGAAGAAATTTGCAAAATTCAAAACTGACAAGGAATTAGTATCCAAAATATACTAAGGACATCTGAAAAGCAGTATTTAAAACAATAAAGTAGCATAATAGAAAAACAGGGAAATGACTCCAAGAACTATTAATATCTTCACATAAGAACACAAGCTTGATCAATGAACATATTAAAAGAGTAATAAGGAAAATGTAAACTAAAACTGCAAAGCACCATATCATACCCATCAGACTGGCACAAATCAAAAGCCTAATAAAACCACATTTTGGGGAGCATGTGGAACAACTGGAACTGTTAAACACTCCTATTGGGAGTGTAAATCAGAACTACTTTGGACAATAAATTGGAATTATCTTGATAAGCAGAAGATTACCAAGGCAACTCCACTATAGGTATATTCCCCAGAATTTCTTGTAAATCTGCATAAGGAGACATATACAAAAATAATCAAGGTAGCATTGCTTAGATTTGAAAAACAAACAAACAAACAAAAAACCAAAAACAGCAAATATATAGTGACCAAAAAACTGTATATATAAAATGTACATTTAAGTAAAGGAATCCTATGCCACACTGAACAATAAACGAATTATGGGAGTAGGCATTACCATAGATTAAATTCACAATGTTAAGTTAAAAAAAAAAAAAAGGCAAGTTGTAGAATAGTTACAGTAAAATTCCATTTATACAAAGTTTCAAAAGCATGCAAATGTGACAATACTCTTTAGAAACGCACACTCAGGTTGTAAAACTATAAAGAAAAGTAAGAGAAGGATGTGGCAGACAGATGAAAGGTGCCCCTCCCATGATGCCTGCTTTCCGATGTTCACACCTTTGTTTTGAAGCCTCCTTCCCGAGTGTGAGTGGGACCTGTGACGTGCTTCTTCTAAAAAACAGAATATGGCAAAGGTGATGAGATGTCACACTGTGATTCTATACCATCATACAGGACCCTGTCTTGCTAGAAGACTCCTTCTAGTCTCTTATACGGCTTGATGAAGTAAGCCTCCAAGTTGGGAAGGTCCACATGACAAGAAACTGAAGGTGGCCTCTAGGAGCTGAGGGCAGCCAAAGGCCAGAAAAAATCTGGGACTCTCAGTTCTACAGGTGCAAATATATGAATTCTGACAACAACCTTTAGTGAGCTTGGAAGCAGGTTCTTCATCAGTCAGTCCTCCAGATGAGAATGCACCCTGGCCAACATTCTGGTCACGGCTTTGTGAGACCCTAAGGAGAAGATGTGGCTAAGCCATGTGTGGTTTTCTAACCCACAGAAACTGTGAGATGGTAAAATGTGTAATGTTTCAAGCTGCTAAATGTGCTGTAATCTGTAATATGCAGTAACAGAAAACTAACACAAAGGATGAACACAAATTCTGGGTAGGGGTTACTTTGAGGGTAGGTCTGAAATATTTCAGGTTTCTTTTTTAAGCAGTTAGAATTAGGTTTTATGGTGCTCTGATTACTGAAATAGGAAGCTATTTGAACTGTCAATGTATTGTATCATTCCTGCTTAAGACATGAGACACATAAGCAACTGATTTCAACCTGTAGCAAAGAAACACTATGCAGAGATAAACTGGATTGTTCATGGAATTTGTAATGCAAAATAAATCAATGTTTCACTAAATAAAAATTTCTTGCTCATTTACCTTTACAAAAAAAGAAAAAAATTAACTGATACTTGACCCTTACTGATAAACAGCAAACTATCAATTACGTCCAAGCCAAGATAATCACAGATAAGTTTTTATACATATTCTCACTTTCAGACTCCCATAAAATATAACCCTATACACACTAAGTGCTGTGATTTTTCTTGCTAAATCAGAACATGCTCAACAAGGACTGCTTAACTGCCATGCAGCACTGCACTCTCCAAGGATTAAACTGCTAAAACTCATGGAATAAGCATTCAAGGCAAAGAAAAACCGATGACAGATTTTCTTCAACTGCTACCTCCTTCTCTCTCACTTGTAGCCAAGTACCAAAGCGGTTTATCTACAGACAGGCTGCTTCCTGGACAGAGAGGAGCATGTGTTTCTCTGCTCATGATGCTCCACGGTGCCAGCTGACAATTTCCTAGCTTACTGCTTTGTGCTGATCCAGACTGGCTACTTGGACCTCTGGCACTGTCTTCATCCTATGACCTCTATTATTTAAATATAATTACAATGTATATATCTTGCTTACTTCCAAAAATGTTCTGAGACATCTCTAGCCTGTGATCTCTGTTTGCCCCTTGGCTCAGGCATTTTTAGATGCTGCCTGTTCACCTACTTACAGACCCTTCTGACCAGACTCAGGGTCGGTGTGCCATGCAACTCCTGCCTATCCCCTGCTCACGGCCCAACCTTTGGCCTGAGCCAGCTAGTTTTTCGATCTTCCTATTTCTCAAAGATTCGCCATTGCCCTGGCTCCAGCATGACATCTGCTCTTATCAGTCCTTTTCTCTAACCACAAGGTGATTCTTGCCTAGAAGAGAAAAGCCTTATAATTAAATAAGGCCTGAAAATTTGGTCCACACACTGATTTGGTTTCCTTAATGCTACTGAGACATACATGACAAACGTTATCAAAGCAACACAAACGGAGATACACAGTCACTCAAGTGTGCCTTTCCAGAGACAAAATAAATCTACCAATAAGATCATCGCCAGTCCCAACAAAATGTGAAAAGATATCAGACCCTTGAGAAACAATATCTAAATATTTTACTTTCAATTCTTACCCTTCGTAAAAACTCAAGAGGACTGTATTTGGGCCCCAAGACGAAAATTTTCTTTCCTCTTCGAGCCACACCACTGAACACTCGAGCAAATGCAATAAAAGACTCTTGGTTGTCTTCTTCCTGGAGCACAGGTTTAGAGGTCATACTTTCCACCTGTTGCTCGTCACCTGCCAGAAACAAAAAGATAATTAGTGCCAAGAATGCCCTCTTAATTCAAACACTGTCTGGAAACACGAATATGATATGTTTGGTCCAATTTCAGAAAAAAAACAAAACCAAAACACCAAGAATGGAAAGAATATTGATAAAAACGATGATTAAAGCTTAAAAAGCTCAAGAACTAAAGGATGAGTGTCCCAAGTTAAGCAAAAAGGCAAACACTTTGCAACAGAGCCTACTTAGGAAAGTTATACCTCTTGGCTCCTCTCCTTTTGGACATGTTTCAAGGGCACTGCCATCTTGGGTGGGCTCCAAGGGTGCCTGTCCCTGTGCTGCTGCAAGCTTCTCTGCATGCCTTTGTCTTGCACGCTCATGTCTCTGAGCAATTTCTTCTTGAGTGAGAGGCCTACAGGATATCACAAATATGTTATCATCTGGCAACATTAAGCATCTCTCAGTTTAGTCAAGCAGGGAAACACCAAGTATTGATATGGCTGGGTAAGATGAAGATTGGTCCCAGCTCCATTCCAGGCAGTTTTCTCCAAGTCCTCTCCCTGTCTGTAGCAACAGGAGAGGGCCTATCAGCTTCTCTCTAATAATGCTGTGTCCCAACTATTCTGAGCTTATGAACTGACATGCAAGAGCCCAAGTCCCTATCTGAAGCAATGTACAATAGTATGGAACCTTTCTCAGATGCCTATATTCCTTCTGGAAAAGGCAAAGAATAGGAAGAAGGAAGGGAAAGAGTGACAGATATCAGGGTTTGGAACAACCCTGGCAGGGAAACAAGCATAAGGCCTCAATAACCGGGGTTCAAGAGGAAGGGTTCAAGGTCAGGATGAGTACTGGCAATTCATCAGG
>NW_012102632.1:208461-209113 GCF_000951045.1 Mandrillus leucophaeus | reverse complement strand
AACAGAAAACTAACACAAAGGATGAACACAAATTCTGGGTAGGGGTTACTTTGAGGGTAGGTCTGAAATATTTCAGGTTTCTTTTTTAAGCAGTTAGAATTAGGTTTTATGGTGCTCTGATTACTGAAATAGGAAGCTATTTGAACTGTCAATGTATTGTATCATTCCTGCTTAAGACATGAGACACATAAGCAACTGATTTCAACCTGTAGCAAAGAAACACTATGCAGAGATAAACTGGATTGTTCATGGAATTTGTAATGCAAAATAAATCAATGTTTCACTAAATAAAAATTTCTTGCTCATTTACCTTTACAAAAAAAGAAAAAAATTAACTGATACTTGACCCTTACTGATAAACAGCAAACTATCAATTACGTCCAAGCCAAGATAATCACAGATAAGTTTTTATACATATTCTCACTTTCAGACTCCCATAAAATATAACCCTATACACACTAAGTGCTGTGATTTTTCTTGCTAAATCAGAACATGCTCAACAAGGACTGCTTAACTGCCATGCAGCACTGCACTCTCCAAGGATTAAACTGCTAAAACTCATGGAATAAGCATTCAAGGCAAAGAAAAACCGATGACAGATTTTCTTCAACTGCTACCTCCTTCTCTCTCACTTGTAGCCAAGTACCAAAGC
>NW_012102632.1:190279-206866 GCF_000951045.1 Mandrillus leucophaeus | reverse complement strand
GAACAACCCTGGCAGGGAAACAAGCATAAGGCCTCAATAACCGGGGTTCAAGAGGAAGGGTTCAAGGTCAGGATGAGTACTGGCAATTCATCAGGGCTAGAAGGTCAAACTGAAATATCAGCCACTGTGTTACACCCAAGAAGTACCACCACAGAAAAGGCAGGGTGTGGGTGTGTATATGTGGTTTTCCCTGGGGATGAGAATGAGAGGGCGTGGAGAAGGTAATTAAGCTATTTTTCCTGAAGAATTACCCTCATGTCTGTCAGGATATAGAGAAGGCATTCAGAGTTTTAATACCAGAAAGTTGTTGACAAAAGGGGAGCACTAAGTCGAACACAAATTCTGTTTGGGAGTTTGGGTTTGGAAGGTAGAAACCAGGCAGGTAGACTGTTTCCTAGGACTTGGCTCCCTTCCCATGTAGGGGTCCTTATGAACCTACCTGCATGCTCAACCCCAGCACATGAACAAGACCAATCCATGTCCTAAGGCTGATAGAATAACAGCATCTTTAGCCTCCTGATACTCTGGGACTGAGCATCAAAGCACTCAGGCTAATCCTATGGTCCTAACTTTATGCTCCAGCTCTGGAAGCTAGACAACTCTTCCTGGTCCCAACACTTTGTGCCTCTCTCCCATGTTGTCCTTCACCTTTTACATTATGATTCCTGCTTTATTTCCCAAGCTCAGACTTCACACCTAACTGATAACCTTCATCCCCATCTTGCCATGCCATATTCCCCTCCCCTCTCTGTAAGCCATGGAAGCCATGCAGGTAGCCATTCTGCCTACTTGCCTTCCAAATGGCCACATACAGGTAGGGCTCCTGATTCAAAGTGGCCTAACTCCTACCTTTCTAGTTCATGTAAGCTAACCTGGAAGGTGACTGCTTAAATCGTTGACTGTCCACTGCTATACTCTTCAGATATCTTCCTGCTAGACAAGACTTCTCTAGTCCTAGTGTCCAGGACTAGACACTACTTCTGCCTTCCTTAGCACCTGTCCCTCAAAATCAATGGTTTAGTTCCAAGAGCAGGCCCTTCCACTCACACCCACTCTGCTGCAGGTCACTGGGCTGTGCAACAGAATACAAAAACATGAGAAACAATCCTTGAGCCTGGTTTGGTCAGGTGCCTCATTAGGCAATAAAAACTGCTGGCACTAAGGGGCCACAATACCACTGCAAGAGACAAGCTCCTCATTACAGGAAGCTCTAAATGTCAGAACTTTCAAATACAGAATGAACCCTGCTTCCTCGCAATTTCTAGCTATGGCCGCAGTTCTCTCCTCTGGAGCAACATCTAACAAACCTACTTCCCTCCCCTTTCCTTTGAATCACCTGCATTCATGCCTTCCCTGCCTCCCTTCTTTTCCCCAGGCTGAGCACTCTAGCTGTTCCTTCAACCAATCCTTAGACAACTTTCCTTGTTTCTAGACTTTTGCTAAAAACTCATAAGAATATCTGAAAAATGTGAATTAAAATACAAATGCAGAACACATTTTTATTGTTAGAGTAGAAGGGAAAAAATACCAGAGGTATCTGCTAGTATCTACAGAGAAATGGTCTCTTCCAACGGGTTTATCATTATGATCCAGAGACTGTGTTAATCACTTTACATATTATTATAGCACATAATTTATCACAACCATTCAATGAAGTAGATATCATATTCCTATTTTACATACAAGAAAAGGGAGACTTTGAAAACTTCAGTAACTCGACCCAAAGTCACACAGATTTTAAATGGAGGAGCCATCATTCAAATCCAGATCTGTATGACTCTAAGGTCTATGCTCATTATCACCAGGTTATGTCTTTCCTTCAGGAGGAATTAAAGATGATAAAATCGTCATCTTACATAAATGTGATTTCACTTTAGTTTTAGTGAAAAAGGAAGTGTATTTGTTCACCTTGCAGATTAAATCCTCATGTGCCCAAGTTCATGAAGTGATCTGGAATAATCAGCATGTACGGTCATTAAGTAAGCATCAACTGTATAGATGCTTGCTGTCTGTCTATGTTTCTATCCATCCATCCAAGTAACAACTACTGTGTGCCACGCACTGCTGTGGGCACTGGGAATGATGGTAGAGGGGAACAAAGCAGATAGTAATCAGCAAGGATGTGTAAAAAGTACCCACTGTGTATCCAGCATCTGCTGAGAACAAAAAGAAATGTAATTACAAGAAAATGGGGCCCTACTAGTGAGGAAACAGCTGTGACTGGGAAGTTATTTAGGCTATAAACTAACCATGGACTTCTTGAAGGGACAATAGTCACTAATACTGAGATGAAGGAGACCAGAGGTGAGAATGTTGACTGAAGATTCAAATGTCATGTTGGAAGGTGAATTTGAAGAAGCAAAGAAAAGAGGCAAGAACACAAGAACAAAGGATAAAGTCCTGTAACAGTCCCACACTTCATTTACACCCAAAGCGGCACTGTTGAGCAGTGAGTAAACGTCAGTGTCTTCAGTAAGTTAGGGAAAAATTCTTAGGCTTTGCGGATGTCGAATCCCATTTCCTGCCTTACTTTTCTCCCTGGCGCATATCACTAATACATTGTACTCTATACGAAAGGAAAATAATACTCTGTTATTCCTGGCTTGGGTATCTAATACAATGGAGATGAAAACGCTATCAAACCAACTTTCCAAGGTACATTTTCCTAAATTTAAAAAATAAAACTTAAATGAAAAAAACTATCAGCTAGAAGATGGAAAAGAACAGAGTAATGGTGATGACCTTACCCAGGTATACCTGAAAACACTGTATTATTACGTAACAATTGTTGAACCTGATATACTGGTTAAAAAACAAATGACAAAAATAAAATCAATAAAACAACTTCATGGAATAGAATGGATTGCACTATCAGAAATATACTAAAAATCAGAAAAACATATGATGAATTATTAAGAAAAATGTTTACAGAAAATGTAATTAATAGTAGAGGCATAATAATACTATTATTCATCAGCAAGAAATGAAGGATAGGTAGAGGTAGGAATTTTAAATGATATAAATACATGTATTTCAAATCTTAACAGCAAATTTTCCAATTCTCTGATATTCCCTATGATTCTACTGGAATCTCTCAGATACTGCCAATGGCCAAAAAACATTCAGTATCCTAAAATTGTTAGCACAAGAAATTGCTACTACATGTAGCACTGAAATATTATCTGGGAGTAGCCTAGATAGATATTTGGGCATTCATTCGTTCCATTATTCACTCATTTACTTACTCATTTAGCCATTCATTCACCCATTCACTGACCTGTTCATTCCCCCATTCAGATATTCACTCATTCATTCTTCATTTACTCACCCATCTATTCTTTTACTTATCCCCAGGGCAAAAATTATTGAATACACCTATGTCCAAATCACTAGGGAAGTACTAAAACACAATGCATAACCTTTCTGCTGAAGGACAAACAGAATTTTATCAGAAGAAAAGAAGCCTTCTCAGATGGAGGAACAGCACAAGTAAAGATATGACGTTTGTTCAGACACTAGTATATTAGAGAAACAGAAATAAAAATCTAGTCAAAACATGTTTTGGGGTCAGGTCACGGTGGGTCTGAAATGCCACTAAGACAGCTCAAGTTTATTTCACAGGCTGATGATCTGACCTTCAGTCACTCACATATTATTTTCATGATTTCTGCTATATCTGCATATTATTTATTTAATGCTTATTTAAATGCACAAACATTTTGAACTCAATAAAACTTTAAAATCTCATCACAGTAAAGGCTTTATCACTACACATACACAGGCAATGCACACAAATAAACATTAAAATAAATATGCCAACTAAGTAAACTAAAACTTGTTTCCCTAAGTACCACTGAAATCATCACCAACACTTCACACTTGAATCAAAACTGCTCAAAGCAGTGAGAATCATTAAGGGTTTTGAGCAAGAGACATATCTTCATAGCTGAGTTTTATAAAGATCACTCTAAAGGAAGAAAGGCAAGTGCATCGGTGGAACTAAAGATGGGGCAGGAGAACCAGCTAGGAGGTTGCTGCAACAATATCCACAAGACATGATCAGAATCTAAACTTGTAGGGAAAGCAGCAGAGACAGAAGGAGGGGAACTCACACAAAAAACAGGAAATGTAGAAGAGACAGATTCCCCAAGACTCTGGAACTTGAGAAATATCCCTCTCCTACACCCACCACACCCGGGCACACATAATACACACGGGGAAGCAGAGATACTCATACATTCATAATCTCTACTGAGGTAGACAGAATTAGATGAGACAAGGCAGGAGGCTTAGATTAGAACTCGCCTAACATGTTCAACAAAAGTTAACTGTTGCTACTGCTACTAACGCCACTCTTCAAACTTACATCACTTCAATTCAAAATCCCAGAGCTGCTTTCAACAGCTTTCTCCTACAGAGGTATCACAAAAGGATATATTACTGTACAAATTGTATGTTACCCTGGGGGTTGGCTTGAAATGAATTCTGGGTTAAGGAGGAAAAGCATTATCTGTGCCCCACCCCCATCCACACCCCAACTACATCCTACCAAACATATACCATATTCCTAGCCCAGCCCAACTTTCCCACTTCCCTTACCTTGGCTTATTCTGAGGCAAGGCCTTAGCATCAACTGCAAACATTTTGGAAACAAATATGATAACTGGAGCAGTCTCCTCACTTCCACATTTCATAAAAGCTAAACAAATAGGAAGTAAAAATGTCACTATTTTTCCCATTACTAAAAAAACACATATTTTTCTGGAAAACAATTAAAATGTTTAGAACATCGCATTATCTAAATGCATCAGAAGTCCATAACTTTTTCCAACTATGATAAGAATTTTAATTAGAAAAGGGTAAGATTGCTAGGAAAGAATAGCAGAGCAAAAGCAAACAGAATTGGCAGAAATAAGGAAGGAAAAGCAAGCAAATTTGATGGGGTGAGGGATCCCACATGAAAGTTAAAGCTATGCAATGAGGTTAAACACCTACTATAAGCACTAATACATTTTTCACTGTATCAAGTATAGAAAAAATAGAATTGAGGAATGTTACCAAAGGCCAACAATCAACAAGGTAGCTTGTTAATAAGATATATAAAAATCAATAGCTTTTCCAATCCCCCACAATAACAAGTTAGAAAATAAAATGGACAAAAATATTGTATTATGATATTAACAAATTCTTAGAAATAAATTAAGATTCAATATTATTAAGATACCAATTCTCCTTAAATATACAAATTTTAACGCAATTACGTATTAACATATGAACATTTTCCTTAACCTATATTGGAAGTAAAAAACCATTGATTACTGAATTTTTTAAAACAACTCCATCACCTCACGTTAAAATAATTTGTATACAAAGAATTCAACAGTAAAATTTAAAGAAGGAAAAAGAAAGCCACAGGAAGTAAGAATCAAACATATATCAGAAGTCTTGCCAGTGGAAGCTTTGAATGAGGAACAGAATGACATGCCCTGACTTTTATCTTAAGAGGATCACTCTGTTTTGTCTGCACTATTGAGAAAACACTAACAGGAATCAAGAGCAAAAGCAGGGATACTAGTCGTTTTGTTGTTGTTGTTGTTTGTTTTCTCAGACGGAGTCTCGTTCTGTCACGCAGGCTGGAGTGCAGTGGCATTATCTCGGCTCACTGCAACCTTCGCCTCCCAGGTTCAAGTGGTTCTCCTGCCTCAGCCTCCCAAGTACCAGGGACTACAAGCGTGTACCACCACGCCCAGCTAATTTTTGTATTTTTAGTAGAGACAAGGTTTCACCATGTTGGCCAGGAAGTGAAAACATTGGGAAATAGCTGAATTCCATATTTCAAAGGAAGAATAAACAGGATGATGGACTGCATGTTGGACTGTGAGATAAATATAAGGGCCATTGATGACTCCAAGGTTTTTGGACTGAGTAAATGAAAAGATTGAGGTCCCCCTGAGATGGGAATGACTAGGTGAGCAGGCTTGGGGATAAGATAAAAAGTCCAGTTTGGGATATGTTCAGTTGAGATGTTTCTTAGAAAACACAGTATAGGGGGAGTTCTAGATATCAGTTCAGAGTCCAGAAAACAGACATGCTCTGAAGATACACAATTGTGTGAATTATGAGTATGTAGTTGTCATTTAAAGTCTTGAGATTGGATGAGATTATCAAAAGAGGGACTGCAGGTAAAATAGATGAGGATCAAAGACTTGAACCTTACTTGGGGCACACCAAAGTTAAAAAGCCAGGGAGATGGGGAGGAATCACAAAAAGACCTTATTAAGTATAAGCAGCCAGGGAGACAGGAAGAAAAGCAGAAGCAAGGGAATGGAAGCAATGGAAGCCTAGAAGTCAAGGGAAGAAATTGTTTCAAGGAGGAGTGATCACCTGCATCAAATGCGAGTGGAAGATCTAGTCCTATGAAGACTGAAAACTGGTCATTAGATTTAATGAACCAAAAGTCAATAGTGATGCCAAGAACAACAGTGTAGTGGTTTGGGGGCAGGGTTACAAAAGCAATAGAACTGGAGGAAAAGAATTAGAGAAAAGAAAATACATAGAGACAAATTTCATGGAACCTACAAAGTCCAGAATGGGAGCTTCTTTTCTCACGAGGAGCATGTGTACAGGAAGTCGCTGGTCTCTCATCGTACTGGCTGAGCAAAATGGCTGTAACAAGAAAACCTTTGGGGTGGGGGTGGGAGGCAAAACTGGTGAAATGGTCATTTGTGAAACTGTTCATCTGTGGAAGTGGACATTTGGCAAATTGGCCATTCAGCAAACTAGCATTCAGCAAATTGGTCTAGAGCAGCCTGGATGGAGGACAGTCAATGACATGGTATATTCCAACAGGTCCATCTCTCCTTACCTGCTTTCAGTGCTTGAGTTTCTGGTGGAAGAGAGTCAAAGGTTTGTGATCCTGTGCACATCAGTCTCTCCACTCTCTCGGCTGTAATATCAAGGGGACTAGGAAGTTTCTGACACACCATCGCTGAAGTCTGTTGTTAAGGACTCAAAACCTTGAGCCAGTGCCTCCCACCAAGGCGAAGATTCACTGTATGTTCTAAATATTGAGGTAACAAAGTCTGTCCATACAGAAAATGCCTGTGCCATATGGCAACACTGCTTTATGCATCACATCTCAAAACATGCACACGATTTCAGGGAGTTCACAAACTCCTAAAAGCTCAGAAAGGATCCTCATGACAGATACTTTAACACTGAGACCCATGGAACAAATGAGAACAGAGCTTAGCAGGTTGGCTATCGGTGACCTTGAAATGAAACAGTTATCTAACACAAACATCTTTTTTAAATCTTAGTGTAAACATTTTTATTTTTACAGTTTACTAAATAAACACAAAAAGAAATGTCTTCTTAAAGAAGTTCACTATTAGTAATGTTAACATAAATTAGTATTAGTGTATTAATTATTAAAGTATTTAATACAGTTTCATGGTAGAACACCAAATAAGCAGAGAAGACTTATTTTGGATTGAATGTTATTTCCACAGAATTTCCTGGTTGCCATAACGCATTGTTTTTTCTTGCTTTATCAAAACTATTTCATTAAAAACCATTAGAATAAAGGATACCAAGAACAGCATGGGATATGGGTAGCCACTGACTGCAAATGGCGTTGATCTGAACTTTAGGGTCTGAATGTCGTGCCTCCCGGGCTCCAATTTTTAATCCTAAAGAAGTCACTATTTTATCAATTTTGTCTTTGTCCCTATAGTAAACACAAGATTGGAGGGCGGAAATGTCATATGCACATAAAAACAGGCAGTGGGGAAAAGGAACCCAACATTATCTGGCATATTTTTATCCTAATGTGTTACTTTTTCAAAAAAAGCTAAAAATGATTGAAGGGAATTCTGCCACAGAAAAAGCCTCCTCAACTTCTACTCTTACACTTTCAAGTGAATCCTTCTTTAAGACTTCCCAGGAAGTACTTCTCCCCAATCTCCTCAAGCAGACTATATCAAGTGGTAAAGCAGTCTTACAAATAAGTACTAATAAGTCATTATTCCACCACAGGAATAACTCAGAAAGTAAATTTACTAAAGCAAACTTATACCAGAAAAGTTATTTCTCCACTTCCCCATTAATGATCCTAGCTATCAAGCACCTTTTCTACTTTAATAACTATTTTTTAAACCTGGGTTTGCATAAAAAAAGACCCAATGTTTCTTTTTATCCTTTTATCTCTTCACCTCAGCACTCTATAAAATATTGCTATCCTGTCCCTTCAACATCACCCTTTAGCTGGGTTACACAGACTTCTTTAAATTGCTTCCAAGCCCTGTAATCAACTCATCTGTAGAAGCTCTGTTCACTTTCTCAGTCCATCTCAGCTTTCTGAAGTATGACTCATCAAACTGGAAAGTGAGACAAATTATACTGCCTAAAGATGCCTAAAGGTAAACAATGTCTTAAGAGTCTTACTTTTTCAAGACAGCATCATACAAACTCCATATATTTTCCAGGATCAACTGTACAAATAAAGGTTTCTTTCCTTTGGCCTGTACAAAAGAATATACGGGCTTAAGTTCCTGAACATTTAATAGGCATTTATATATTCCTTCTTGACATGCTTTTATTCTCAATGTGTTTCATTTCTACTTGAAAATAATTATTCAAAAATAAAGTAGATGAAAGTAGTTATAAGAATGCACTTAAACAGCCAATAATCCACAATTAATAATAATCCATTGTTCTTTCCTCTGGGAACCATAGACTTTACAAGTGACATGACCATTCGTGGGTCATATTACCATGGCTGCCATCAAACAAATACACACAGCACCCAAGCCAAGAGCTAAAACTTCACTCTGCACGTGCAGGCTCTTTCCATGGACTTCAGTCTAAAATTATGTTAGAAGAAACATAAAGCATTCTTAAACATATTTCTAAAAGTTCACAAGGATAGGAAAATTTTGAAAACCCAAAAAACTCCATCATTTCTCTTACCAAACTACGCAAAAAGTTACTAGCAAGAGCACCTTGAGGAGTATACTCTCCCATATACATGAAGGGGGATATATTAATAAATTGAAACCTCCTTTCTGAAGAACTACGGGCAACAGTATTAAGAAGTTAAAAGTCATTGGCTTAGAATGCTCAGTTTAAAAAAAAAAGCATCATGAAGACATAAAACTTATCCACAAAGATATCTATTGTACAATATCAAAACATTTGGAAAAAAACTATGTCCAATCTTAAGAGAATGATTACATAAATCATAGTGGTCTCACAAAATAAAATAACAGAGTGCTTACTGAATTATTTCATATAATCATCATAACTATCCTATGAGATAAGTGCTATTATCTTAATTTTACATATGAAATAACTGAGATAAAAGTCATACAGCCAGTAAGTGGTGGAGCCAAAATTCAAACACAGAGTCAACTCTCAAGGCATGCTCTTTTCCACTTAGCTATATTCATTCCCTTTAAAATATATGGTTTATAAAAAAGCTTTTAATGGCAAGGGAAGATGTTCATGATATGACAAAAGCAAAAGGGCAGCTACATTGTATAAACAGCATAATCTCAACTGAGGGATGTATATATCCATGTAAAAAGAATGAAAGAAATTACAAACATCTACTAGCAGTGCTGGCTTCGAGTTTTTTGTTTGCTGTGGCTTTATACTTGTGAGTACTTTCTAAAAAGAAATGTATATGATTTTCAGTGAGAATAAATTTATGAAATCCTGGTTTTATATCAAAAAATAAAGCTCCAAGAAAAGTATCCTTTGAGGGTATATGACAGCATTCCTACACCACCTCTATCTATAGAAGGAGTTTCAGGGAGCATCCACCTCTCCCGATCTACACTGCACGATGACCAGCATGCAGGGAGATAAGGCTTCAACTGAGACTAGGACAGTGTGAACCATACAGGGATGTCTAGAAGAGACATCTCTTTATGGTGACAGAGACAAACAAATGCACGGCACAAAACGTGTGTCTTCAGGTGCCCAAGATCTAAGATTTTTGGTCTTCTGAAAAAAAAGAAAAGAAAAGAAAAGAAAAAGCAGTTCTTTGCTCACTATACTTAAAAGGACTAAGAACTCTATATGAATAATACCTGTATATGAGACGTGTAAGCCTTTCCCAATTATATACAGTAAAAATTCCCTCATGAACTCACCTGAATAAATTAAAGCTGAATTACATTTATTAAAGATATTACAGGATAGATTTTCATAGGGCAAGAACATGACCAGCAATCAAAAGGGACATACACCACATTACCTGATCACCCTTCATGATCTTTTTAGCCTTCATATTTATACAGTAATCTCCCCACAAGGTTTTCATAAGAACTTCCTTTTTGATGCCAATTTTTTGACTGTAGATTCTGGCGAAGTGCTCAATTCTGAAAGAAGACCAAATGTTCACGTTATTAATAACAACGATTAGCATAGGTAACATTTGAACATTTCTGTGACAGGTACTGTTCAAACTTGTTTACACGTGTATTACTAAACTTAATCCACTATCCTACAGAACTTCCCCATTTTACAGAAAAGGGTAATGAAGCACAGAAATATCATGCAGGGAAGAAGTGAGGTGGGGCTTTAAATCCAAGCAGTCTGGCTCCAAAGCCCATGTTCAGGTCTACATTAATATGAATTGTAATACATGCTATAGCTTTGTTTCTTAATTTTGCATGTGTAAAACAAGATAAAACTAGGGCCAAAGCCAAGAAAATGCAAGCTCCAGCTGCCTGTCACAACTATGCCAGCCATAAAATTTTATTTCAGCTACTCACTGCTGTGACAGTTGCTCACAAATGAAAGAAACTCTTGAGCCACAACCTGCCAAAACAAGGTGTTTATTATCCTAGATTAATGATAAACATACACACACTGACTTAACTCGCATCAGCCCACAGAGAAACCAGTTACCACCATGACCTCCCATCACAGGAGGACAGTCAACAACAACTAAGGGTGCTACATATAGCATCTGCGTTGTCTGGATAAAGGACCTAAGAAACGCTTTGTCTTTAGAGAACAACCTAATTTAATCTAAGGTTTGAGATTAGAATTTTCAAAGTACCAGCATCTTAAAAGATGCCTGCTCAGGAAAAAAAAAAAAAAAAAAGGATATTCCCAGTTTTTTTTCCACACCATACTGAAAAGCCCAACCTAATGCAATCACGCAAGAAAAGGAAATAAAAAGTATACTGATTAGAAAAGAATAAATAAAACTATCTTTGTTCACAGGTGACTCTTTAATCACTCCTCCACAAATGAACACAATCTGAAAGGCTGACAACCACTGGTAGAGTTCCTATGCCTCAAAAAGAAAGCAGGCTCTGCCTTGTTGCCTAACCAGTGGATCGCTAAAGAGTCAGGCCTCCTCCTGGCTTCCTGTGTTTCTGCACACCCAGAATGGCGCACAGAGCCTTACTTCCAGATGTTAAGTCAGGATACCCTTATCTCTGCGGCTTTTCATTTGTCAACACCCAGTTTTGCTAGGCAGGCTGCAACCTGCCATGCAGATTTGCAAATCCAATTCAGGACCTACAGGCAGGTCCAAGGTCTACACGTGGAAGGAAACAATAGGAGGCAACTACTATGGACTGACTTCCCAGGCATTCTCCAACCTAACTGTAGAAGGGAGCCCTATTCTTTAGCAGTGATGCTCCCTGGGGCCTCAACAAATACAGCTGAAGCTTTGCTCTCCACATTGGCAACTTGGGTCCTTCTTAGATGGTTAAAACCGGAGCTAATGACTGAGTGATGAACACATGAAACCTGTGACATTTTCTTTCTTTTAAATTTGAATTATTTTTTCACCTGATATAGAACCAATTTTTTTATATCTTTAACTGACACTTACATTCTGACTTTAATTATTCTATTCATATGGTTCATGTTCCTGTCTACTTAACCTGTGAAAATCTCCCCTAAACCATGTGCCTGCAGAGTTCTACTTATAGTTCTATTTTTGTCTCATGCACTTTGTTGTTCTGATAATTGATAGCTAATCTCTTCACTAGTAAATGTGTCAATTATCTATGCGAAAATGATCCTTATGCCATAATTCATTTACCATAAATCCTATTTTATTGTTAATGTTGCCAAACCTCTCCCTTTTCATTCACATTTGGTTGACATAATCTGATCTAAAGCTTTGGTATTTAGCCTCTGTCCATTACGCTTTATGTTTATCTCTTTTACGTAGTAAACGTCTGGATTTATTTTTTTAATAAAATTTCCTTTCTAAAAAATATCTCCTTAATAGGGGATTTGATACATTTATTGGGGCAATCATTTATCGGTACAACTGTTTTGATCAGTTAGATTTCCAGTGTGGTTTCTATTCTTTCAGGATTTTTTAAAAAAATGTTGAGTTGTGTTACCCAGACTGTATTATACATTCTTTTATCTTTTATAATGATGTCAGATAAATACCCTGCTCTTAATTCTGAAAGTGGTAAACTTAAAGATTTTTATAAATACTCTAAAACCCCTATCAAAATCATAAATTATAGTAAGACATTTGCCCATTTGCTTAGGCTAGGCTCTTCTAGTCCACCACATAAAATATTCACACCTGTGTACACACATGGGTACATAAATCTTTCAAAATCTTGTTTCTTATCCTTTTCAATATTTTTTATTCCATAGTTACCACAAAATTTGCTTAACACCAACCCATTCCCCATTACTGCTAGTGCTTTTATTTATTTTTGTCATTAAACAGTTACAATTTTTAAACACTGACAATTTCTAGCACTTCTCCATTCTTGAATTCTATTTTAATTCGTTTCCTCTACAGAGTAACTGCAAACAAGAGTCTAAGAGACCTGCAGACCGATTTATATTCCAAGACTACTGATCTATTCGTTGCCTATCTTCATGAATGACAACTCAGTCAAGTATGAAATTACTGAACCACACACCCTTTTGCCCTCCAAGCTACAAAGTGGATTACTGTTAACTACAGAATTCTAAGACACTGTACCAAGACACGGTTACACAAAGACAAGTAAATCTATTACAAAGGGCTTCTCATTGTCTCTTTTCTCCTGTCCCTATGCTATAAGTTTGGGGACTCAGTTCTATGTATCTAAAGCAAGAACTTAGATTCTTGCTGCTACCCATCCAAGTCAATGTGCTTCTGCTTTTCAGAGCAGACTCTCCCAGATTAACATCAATTAACAGGACAGATTTAGGCAGAAGACCTAGGTTCAGCCTCTAGTCACACTTCTTAATCCTTTCCCACTGCAGAGAGTTTATAGAACCATCTTGCAAATTCTGAAATGTGCTCATTTTCCACTTTTGTGACACATGCAGCTGTCAACTTGGCCTATTCAGTGACATTTTAGAGGAAAAAGGGAAGGAAAAGTCTCTGGTGCTTTCATTTCCACCACTACTTTCCCATAAATTCACATATCAACTTGTTGAGAACAGACACTAGCCGATCTCTAAATCTGACCTTGTCTAACACAGGGGAACATTCATTTATTGGCTGACAGTATCTAAAAATGTCAGAAGTAAGAGCTCTGTAAATTACCCTTATTCTATCCATTCAACTTTCTCCCCATTCCTTTTCCTTCCACAATAAACTTCCCCCAATTTGTGTGATTGACTAAAATTGACATAAAACATTAAATTACTTATGAAAATCACTGTAAGAAAGGGACAAGCCTCCCACCTTGTGGTTTACTACCAGAATGCTCACAAATCAGGAAATCAACAGGTCTGACCCTATTACACGACTGAATGAATCACTGTGAATGAATCTGAAGAAAGTCTTGAAATCATCTTAACCCAATATTCTTGTTTTTTCAGATAAGTAAACTGAGGCCTAGAAAGGTGATAATGACAACCCATCAACCATATATGAAAAGTGCAAATTCTCAGCAGGTTCACAATTTCTATTTTTATCATATACACATTACCTCAATTTATTTAAGTCTGGTATGACCTTTCGGGCATCAAATGGACTAAGGTATCTATCATTTATTATAAACAGAAAGTTATGATATTATATTACACTGCCCAAGACAAAATCTGGTCAAAGGGAAACTGGAGAACAAGTTCCTGTAAAAAGGAAAATATATTTTAAAAAATGAAGCCAGAGATTTGTTAGGCTACTCCAAGCCTTGCATTCTAGTCAGCTCCTGATCCTTTCTTTCTTTCCAATTCTAAGTCATACTGATACATGTTTCATGAAGAAACTCTGTTTTCTCCTACTGCATCAGTTTTAGTTCTATGATTCCCGTAAATTACATGCAATATCAAGCCCACAACTAAAGTAAAGGTCGTTATGGTCCCACTATTACTTATCCAAAACACAGACATTTTTCTCAAAGTAATAATCTTTTAACTACATTTGGATTTTTTGATTCCACAAGTCAGAAATTGCTATAGTTAAAAAAACGTGATCAATTACCTACTCCATTCTGAAATCTAATATCACTGTTAACACGGCCTCAGCATGTACAAATCCGGGAGAGGCAATAAGAAGAAATAAGAATCCTTATACCCCATAGGGCAGACACTAGAGAAGAACCATGTCAAAAAAAGACAGGATTCAGAGTCAGGCAGACTTTAATCTTAATATCAGCCTGCCTCTTATTAGTCGAGTGATGTTGAACAAAATTTACTCAATGTTCTTGAGACTTAGATAATAAATAGTAGTATCTATTTCAAAGGAGTGTTGTCAGAATTTGGCGAAATAATTTAAATAAAGTGACTAACTCAATATCTTGCACATGTACATCTTCATTAAAGCTAGACTAACTTTTGCTACTGTTGGTATAAAAGTTGATATAAATATATTTGTTCATCTATGTATAAATAACTCTAAGAAGATAAAAAAAACTGACAGGAAATAAACTGAGCTAAGGAATAAGGTGGGATCCATTTGTGGTACACATTTCAATTTACTCAAGAATAAAGTTAAAAATCAATTGTATATAAAATCTGTAAAGAAATGCAAGACTGGCTCAATATTCAAAAACATCAATCAATGTAATATACCATATTAACAAGCTAAAGAAGAAAACTCATACAAATATATTAATCAATACAGAAAAGGTATGTGACAAAACTGGACACATTCATAATAATGACATTCAGAAAAATATTAGGGGACTTCCTCAACTTGATAACGGACATCTAAAAACAGCCTGCAGACCTAACATTATTTCTAATGGTGAAAGACTTAATGCTTTCCTCCTAGATCGAGAACAAGGCAAGGAAATTCTCATCACTGTCAGTCAAATAGTGCTGGAAATTCTAGCTAATGCAATCAGCAAAAGAGAAAATAGCATGGAGATAGAAAAGGAAAAAAAATACAACAATTCCTATTTGCAGACATGATTGTCTCGCAGCAAATTCAAAAATATCTACAAAGAACTTCAAGTGAGTTCAGCAAGGTGACAGTATACAAGATCAACATATAAAAATTAATTGTATTTCTATATACTAGATGTGTGAACACCAAAATTAAAAATATCACTTATAATCATTCAGAAAAATGAAAAATTAAGTGTAAATCTACCTTAACATGTACAGCACTTGTATGCTGAAAACTACAAAATGATCACAAAATATTTTTTTAAAATGTTAAATAAATGGAGAGGTATAGTGTGAGGCATGGAATAGAAAAGATTCAACACAGCAGAGATGTCAAAATTCTCCCCAAATTAACAGGTTTACCAAGCAATTTCCATCCAAATCCTAGCAAGATGTTTTTGTAGATATAGGTAAGATTACTATAAAATTTACATGGAAAGGCAAATGCCTTGAACAGCAAAAGTAATTTTGAAAAATAAAAATAATGTGGACAGAAATAATCTACCTGATTTCAAGACTTATTAATGTAGCTATACTAATCAAAATTATGTGGTACTGTTGGAAAGACAGACACATAGATTAAAGGAACAGAACAAAACACCCAGAAACAGACCCACACAAGTATGCCCAACTGATTTTGACAAAGGCACAAAAGCAATTCAACAGAGAAGAGATAACCTTTTCAACAAAGGGTTCTAGAGTAAATGGAAATTCAAAGGCCCTCTTCTCCCACAAAAGAAAACCTCAATCCAAGCCTCACACTTTATACAAAAATTAACTCAAAATGGGTCACAGACTTAAATGTAAAAAGTAAAACTAAAACTTTTAGAAAAAAATGAGAGACAATCTTTAGGATCTAGAGCTAGGCAAAGAGTTCTTCAACTTGACTCTAAAATCAAGATCCATAAAAAGAAAAAATGATAAAGGACACTTCGGTCAAATTAAAAACTTTGCTCACTTTGATGGTTGGGAGTGGTGGCTCACGCCTGTAATCCCAGCACTTTGGGAGGCCGAGGCGGATCACCTGAGGTCAGGAGTTTGAGATCAGCTTGGCTAACATGGTGAAACCTCGTCTCTACTAAAAGAAACACAAAAATTAGCTGGGAATGGTGGTGTGCACCTGTAGTCCCAGCTACTCAGGAGGTTGAGGCAGGAGAATCACTTGCACCTGGGAGGCGGAGGTTGCAGTGAGTCAAGATTGCGTCACTACACTACAACTTGGGCAATAAGCAAGACTAAAAAAACCACAAAAAACTAGCC
>NW_012102632.1:176186-190119 GCF_000951045.1 Mandrillus leucophaeus | reverse complement strand
AAAAAAACAAAAAAAAATCTTTGCTCACTTTGAAAAACACTATTAGAGGATATGAAGTCAAACTATAGACTGGGAGAAAATATTTGCAAAACACATATGAGACAAAGGACTACTGTTTAGAATAGAAAAAACTGTCAAAATTCAGGAGTACGAAAAAACACAATAACAAAATGGGAAAAAATGTGAAAAGACATTTCACTCAAGAGGACCTACAGATGACAAATCAGCACATGAAAAGATGTTCGAGGTAACCAGCTATTATGAAAATGCAAATTAAAACCACAATAGCATATTAGTACACACCCAACAGAACTGCTAAAATGAAAACAGTGACAACACCAAACGTGAACATTTGGAGAAAACGGATCACTCACGCATGCATTGCTGGTGAGAATATAAAATGGTACAGTCCCTCTGGAAACAGTTTGATAGCTTCTTTAAAAACTAAACATACAACTACCATACGACTCAGCAAATGCACTCATAGGCATTTATTCCAGAGAAATGAAACATGTTCATACAAAAACCTACACATGAATGTTTATAGCGGCTTTACTCATAATGGCCCAAAAAGGAAAAAAAAAAACCAGATGTCCTTTAATGGGTGAATAGTTATACTGGGCTACATCCACACCATGGAATACTACTAAGCAACAGAAAGGAACCAACTACAGTATTAATGCATGCAATAACTTGGATAAGTCTCTAGAGAATCACGCTAAGTGAAAAAAATCAATCCAAAAAAATCATATATTTTTTGGTTCCATTTCTATAACACCCATGAGATGAGAAATTTGGAGATAAGATAAATGGTTGTCAAGGGTTAAAAAGGGTTTGAGGGAGGGAAGGAAGTAGCTGTGGCAATATAAGGGCAACGTGAAGGAGCCTTGCAGTGATAGAAATGTTCTGTATATTGATGGCAAATGGCAAAGTCCTGGTTGAGGTATTGTACTACAGTTATACAAGATGTTATTATGGATAGGAGGCAGTTACTGGGTAAAGGGCACCAGAGAACTCTCTGTATTATCTCTTACAACTGTAGGTGAATCTATAATTATCTCAAAATAAAAAGTTTCACTAAAAAAACCAATGGCATATAAAATCCACAAAGAGATTTAATCAGATTCAAACAGACTTACCCAAAGCCCCACCCATCTATTGCACTGGTAAACACCACATTTCCCTGTTCTGGAGAGAAGTAAAGCTGAGAATCATCTGTGTCCTCCAAGCCAGTGCTCCAGTCATATACTTGCTCTCCTTGTTCAGAATGTGGATTCACTTGGGATTCCGTCTCTCTCTCTGCTCTTTCTTCTAGGACTTTAGAAGTAAAAAGAGTTCCTGTGAGTGCATTAATCTAGGAGAGATGGTGAAATGGCAGAGTGTCATTCAGATGCTTAGCACACTCACGGAAGGATAAACACTGTTTAACCTGTGTTAGGACTAGAATCATCAGTCAGTTTGGGCTCATTAAGCACAAACGAATGGAGGTGGCATTTACAATCAGTAAATAACTTACATGTATCCATTCTCTAAACTCAGCATAACTAAATTCTAAGGCTTTTGGAAGGTCATTTTTTGATTATTATTAGTTTAATGTAAATGTTAATATCATACCCTTAATTTGTTTTTCAGCACTGAGGCCTACTATCACAAAGTACTCATGATTTCCAACCCCACAATCCTAGTTTGTAACCTTAGTCCACTGCCTTGCCATTTCTCACATCGGTTGTCTGAAATGTTCACTACCCTCTTCAGGCCCTCTTCCCAACTCCTAATCCTCAACTACTTTCACTCCCAAATAGGCAGTAATCTTATGTCCTACCTCAGAAAGAAAATGGAACCTATTACTCATATTTCCTTCAAGTGCCCCACATTCCAATCTACAAGCTCACTTATGTCTGCAAATACCACTGACCTTTCTCCTGCCAATGCAGGGCAGGAGTTATTTTACCTCTTCCTATTTCATGGTTTTTTTTTTTATTTTCTGAGGTGGAGTCTCGCTCTGTCGCCCAGGCTGGAATGGAGTGGTGTGATCTTGGCTCACTGCACGCTCTGCCTCCGGGTTCACACCATTCTCCTGCCTCAGCCTCCCGAGTACCTGGGACTACACATGCCTGCCACCAGGCCCGGCTAATTTTTTGCAAATTTTAGTAGAGACGGGGTTTCACCTTGTTAAACAGGACGGTCTTAATCTCCTGATCTCGTGATCCACCCGCCTCGGCCTCCGAAGGTGCTGGGATTACAGGCAGGAGCCACCGAGCCCGGCCTACCTCTTCCTATTTCTACAGGGAATGATATCCATCCCTCATTCTTTTTCACAGTTCTGCTTTTATTGTTTCCTGCCTTTAGCAAATAAATATACTCAAGCTGTCCTCATCAATGGCTTTCCACTATGTTGAGGAAAAAATTTCAAACTCTTACGCATGGCATACAAGGTTCACCAACATCTAAATCCTATATCCTTTTTCCCATCTCTTGTCACTGTTTAACATAATCTAATTCTTCAGCTAAAAAACAATTTGTAGTCCTTAAATGAAACACTGTACTGTGCTTTTTCTTGCCTTTATGACTTTGCCCATCATATTCCTTCTCTTTTGAATGTCCTTTTCCTCTCTACCTGGCAAACACCTACTTTACTTCCATCTCAAGGTTTCCATTGTACGACTTCTAACTCATTCTTCCCTCTTGACCCAGACTGGGTTAGATGGCCCTTGTGCTGTCATATCACACCCAGGGCTTATCTCATTGTTCTCCAAGTATCTCTTTGTCTCCCCTACTATACTGTGAGCTCCTTGAAAATAGGGATTCTGACCTGTCCATCTTATATTCACAATCCCTAATGCACAATGGACATTCAATAATTCATTTATTCAACATATATCTAGGAAATATTTGCTGAATAAATAAATGAATGAATGCTTGGGTAAAATTTCCTCTAACGACAGGTAATAAAATACTATAGACAGGTAATAAAATCCTAATATTGCTTCACTTTGGAACCAAGATACAGTTTTAAACAAGAGAGTCTATTGTCTAAGCTTTATATGATGGGTGATTCCAAGAGATGGAAGGGACTACTGAGAACATGCTTATTCTGTAGCCACTGTTGTAGAATAACACCAACATGTATGAATATGAAGTGGAAAAGTTCATTTTTCTGTAGCAATGGCTCATACCAAGCTTAGTAACTTCCTTATAACTCTTCTTTGAGACTAAATTTTTTAAATACTAAAAATTAAAATACCTGTTCTAAAATATTCTTGAGGTGAGAATAGGCCTCTTGTGGGGTGAATTTCAGTTCCACTATCAAGCGATCTATCTTATTAATCACTAAAACTGGACGGATGTTTTCAAGCCAAGCTTGTCGCAGAACTGCTTGTGTCTGATAAAAACAGAAAGAAGAATGTAAAACTCATGATTTGAATTAAGTAAAGCACATTAGAAAATACTGATCAATAACCACTCTAGACAACGCCAGTCAGACAAAGGTATTCATTAGGCATTCACAAACTATGTATACAGCACAGTAGCAAAGAACTATAGGCAAGAAATCATCATTGCCTTTACACAACTGACAGTTATGAAGGATAAATAAGGCCAGGCATGGTGGCTCACACCTGTATCTCAGCACTCTGGGAGGCTGAGGCAGGTGGATCGCTTGAGGCCAGGAGTCCAAGACTAGCCTGGCCAACATGGCGAAATCCTGTCTCTACTAAAAGTACGGAAATTAGCCAGGTGTGGTGGCACATGCCTGTAATCCCAGTTACTGTGGAGGCTGAGGCATAAGAATCACTTGAACCCAGGAGGTGGAGGTTGCAGTAAGCCAAGATCGTGCCACCACACTAAAGCCTGGGTGACAGAGCAAGACTGTTTCAAAACAAACAAAAACAAAAACAAAGTATGTTAAATTAAAGTCATCATCTCTAAGATTCCTTCAGAACTCTGGTGATTTAACTCCATCACAGACTGGAACGTTACCAAATGTGAAATATAAAACCAACGTTCTGATTGTCAGTGAAATGCCTAAAGTCAGTCAGTTCCTCCTCTTTCCTCACCCTTAACCATTTAAGTATTTTCTCATCACAATCCACTACCTGTGGACAGACTCCTTCCACAGCATCTACCACAATGATGCATCCATCACAAATGCGAACAGCGGTTGATACTTCTGAGGAAAAGTCCACGTGTCCTGGAGAGTCTATCAGATTAATCAGGTACTCCTCATTACCTAAAACACAATTCGTAAACACACATTTTCAGTTCTCCAGGTATACATTGTTCTTCCTCAGGCATTCTAGAATAAGAAAGCTGAAAGCTTCTAAGAAAAAACTGGACAAAGCTAAAGGAGTTGAAAGCTCAATCCAGAGCTACCATTCCAAGTTTTCCCACTGATGGGACTACTGATTCCAAATAGCATCTATATAAAATGTTAAAGGACTTCATTATTCTAATAGTTACCACTTAAGAGCTTAATGGGAGCCAACCACTATGATACTCACTTTTAATGTGCTAATCACATATTATTGAATCCTTACAATATCCCTATGAGATACATATTACTATTCTCCTTTTACAGATTAGGAAATTGAAACTGAAAGAAATCAATGCTCAAGGGCCTAACAGTAAGAGCTGCTCAAAGGGCTAACAAAGCAGTTGGCCAACTTCTTCCCTACAATTTGTCAAAGAGCAGTGTATGAATCTGCTCAATCAAGATTTAGACTCAAATCTACAAAAACTTAAGGAGCAGTTACTATGTGCCAAGCAGTGTGCTATGTGCTTGCCCATTAATATCTCCTTCAATAGTCTCAACAGACAAATGTATTAAACTTATAGTAGGGTGATGACACATCCTGAGTTGTCTGGTTTTAACACTGAAACTTCCACATCCCATCAAAGCCCTTAGTCCCACGCAAACAAGAAAAAAAAAGATCATCCTAGGTTATAGAGAGTTATCATTAAACATAACTTAGTATACCATGCAGAAAATTAGTAATGCTATAGAATTCTATACTCATTCCCCATTATTGATAAATTTGATATAATTCTCTTTTAAAGACAGAATAATTATTTGAATGCTCAAACATATACTTCACTTTTGCTCCTCCCCTTAACTCAGAGTTTGTCAACTTGAATGTGCTCAAGAATAACTACAAGGTTGAGTATCCTTTATTTGAAATCGAAAATGCTCCAATGAGCATTTCCTTTTTGTGCCATGTTGGTATTTGAAGAGTTTTGAATTTGGGAGCACTTCAGATTTTGGATTTTCAGATTTGGGATGCTCAACCTGCAATGTATGGGACAGTTAAAGAATTTTCCCCCAATATAATTTTAATGACTTCGCTTGTGCCCTAGGTGATACAGATGATAAAACACCACCACAACAATAACCACAACCAGAACTTAACATCTGTGGACTGCCTATTCACGGCTGGCATTGCTCTAAGCATATTACAGAAATTATCTAATGTTTACTTACAACAATCCCCTGTAGTAGTTACAACTATTAGCCCAATTTTATACAGTAGGTAACTAAGGCACAGAAAAGTTAAGTATTTTTCTGAAGGACATCCAGCTAGAATCCAACTCTGAGGTTAACTGACTAAGATCACACAATTCAAAATGATAGAGTAGAAGTTCAAATCCATTTAACTCCAAAGACCATACCTCTAACCACTACACTCAGAAGGCAGTAACTTTTACTACACATGCCAAGATTCCACTGCTAATGAATTCCTAAAACACTGGGTGAAGCATTCCCAAGTGTACTGGGGCTCAGTGGGAAAGACTGCCATCAGTTAGCAACAGACTGTCTTCTTCAGAATCACTCCTCCCGGCTGCCTCCTGGTCTTTTCATGCAAACTGCTTTATGAGGAACCATTGCTCTGCTGAAACCACCAGAGAAGGCTCCAACCAGAGAAGACCATGGAGATCTCCAATGAAAATCCAAGAAGTCAAATAATCAGAGCCCTGGAACAATGGTCCACTGGACCTCAATTGAGCCTTTCACTGTCAGATCTCACACCAGTTTTCCTAGCCAACATTTTCAATAAGTACCATGGTCTCAACCAAGTACACCAGAAAAAAAGGAGCATGTCTAGTGGTGGTCTAGGGTCCTAGTATATAAAATTAAAGTTGTGAGATTCTTAGAATCACTCAGCATCTTCTCAGCCTAAGCCTTTATTTCATAGAAAAACATGCTAATGCCCTCAAAAGGTAAGAGACTGACCCAAGGTCCCAAAAGAAGCAAGCCAGAAATACACCCCGGGCTATCGAATGATCTTAGTCATTTCTCGGGTCTTAGATGCCTTCATACTTTGCAACTGGGGAAACCACACTAGCCTGTTCATTCGGCTGAACTCCAGACTTGAGAGTGGGAGAACTTCAAGCACTTTCCCACCCTTTGTGATACGACCTGGACCTGATACACAAGTTTCAGAGACTGGGTCTCCAGTCAAGTCCTTTACAGAGTCTAAAAATGCACTCGTACAGAAATTTCAGGCTTCCTGTATAACAGTGCTCTTACCTTTTATTGGAGTTAGACCTTTTAGGGAATACTCAGAAAAATGAATACCTATCTACCTATCTATGCTCCTCTAATTATGTATCCATTTCCAGATTCTTTGAAATTCATTCAGGAAGGGCAAGTTCAGATCTACAGAGGAACTGAAAAGCTAGAGATATACCAAGTGTTTCTGTCTGAAAATCTACATCCTAAAAAATAAGTGTCTGATCAAATAATACAGCTGAGAAATACAGCCGGCCTTGGAGCTCACATCACACATACATATTAAAGGTTCAGAGAAGCCCTGTGACAGAAGTCTGTCCAACTCTATTTAACCTGGAGTTTCTCAAATATATTTAACGGTGAGAAAGAGGAAATGCCATGGTCAGTTACACAGCTGACAAAGGCTTGGCTCAGCTCTGAGTCAGGCCTCCCAATTCCCCTTTCAATGCCTTTTTCTCTTAACCCTTTGCAAACAACTTTAACCTAAATTTTCAAAGGTTGGAGAAAGAAGTCCCATATCCATTACAGAAAAAAAGTCCACAAGCACAGCTCTTCTGCTGTGACTTCAGCTACATTATGTATCTTTAAAAAATGCCACTTACCACTTTTGTGTGTGTGTGATCAAATTTAAAAAAAATATAAAAACAGTTACAGGGTTTATCATGCTAGATATTACTATTGCTAGTGGAAATTATCTTAAAAGTAGAGAACGCATAACACTTTTCAGGAGACAAAATTTTTTACATGCTAAATGATCTTTCCAATTTGTAACAAAGTCCTGAAGCTATGTGTTGAATTAATCCCTGTAATAGCATTCAGGGACAGAAACTTCTGCTGCTTTACTTCCCAGGCATTCCAAACTAAACCGCTTCATTTCAAGGCACAGATATAATCAGTCAAGCAACAATCCAATCTTTTCAAGTTCCAGGGGGCTGAAAAAAAAGTTGGAAGAACCAAAGTTAATTATGGGAGATATCTTCCAGACAATTTCTGCTGCTAATAGGGAGTTACGGGAAAAGAATTCCTCCCTTGCCCATGGTTTTAAAGTGCCATGGATAATCGTCTCACAGAAGGTGCACATTTGTCCTAGTACCTGCCAAAACATCTCTGTATTCAGTAAAACTTCATATAAGGAATTTAGCGTTCGACTTCCAAAACATTGGAAATGTTCACTAACACATACATAGAAAGCTGATGAGAGAAAACTTTTCGTAAAATAAAAAAGAAAAACTGAAGTTATGGATGAAGATCTGAACCTCCTGAAAGTGTCTTTTGTTTCAGTGTATTGGTAGAATATTTTGCCTGACAACAAAAATAACAGAAATACAGGCAGAACCTGAGTTACCTGAAGATATGTTCCTAAATTCCTTATGTATGAACTTATAACAATTATATACATAAATTGTACCCCAACTATAAAGTAATCACAAGTCTCCCTCCTCAGGAAATACTACTTTTTATTTTTTATTTTTTTTAAGAGATAGGGTCTCACTATAACATTCAGGCTGGATGCAGTGGCACAATCACAGCTCACTGCAGCCTCAAACTCCTGGGCTCAAGCAATCCTCCTGCCTCAGCCTCCAGAGTAGCAGGGACTGCAGGCACACAAGGGTAATTTTTATTTTATTTTTTGTAGAGATGGGGTCTCACTGTGTTGCCGTGGCAAGTCTCAAACTCCTGTCCTTAAGTGATCCTTCTGCCTCAGTCTCCCAAAGTGCTGGGATTACAGACGTGAGCCACTGCACCTGGTTTCCTTTTATATCTTAAATCACTACTATCCTTTTATATTTTAAGTCAATATATAACATTATAAGTTATAAATCAACTAATACGGCTTATTATTTGACAGAATTGTAAAGCACAATTGTAAAGCTGACACAGGTAACAGGGTAACTATCTTTATGAGAAGCCTGCCACAAGGAGAGGTGAAGGGTGGTTGACTCTGATGGTATGTGTCAAAACTGAGATGGGGTCAGGCACAGTGGCTCACACCTATAATCCCAGTGCTTTGGGAGGCCAAAACAGGAGGCTCACTTGAGCCAAGATCAGCCTGGACAACATGGTGAGACCATCATCTCTACAAAAAATTTTTAAAAATTAGCCGGGCATGGTGGTACATGCCTGTAGTCCTTGGTACTCGTGATGCTGAGGCAGGACGACTGCTTCAGGCTAGGAGTCTGGGCTGCAGTCACCTATGATCACCACTGCACTCCAGCCTGGGTGACAGAACAAGACTCTTAATCTTAAAAAAAAAAAAAAAAAAAAAAAAAATGGGTTAGAAAAGAAAGAGGGAAAAATTATCTAGAAACAACTATGAATAGCAAACTGATTAAGTTTTCTTTTGCTGCACAAACCCAACCTGAAGGCCTCTCCAGACCTTCCTCCAACATGAAACTAGACCACATACAGACCACTTCTGATTACATTTTGCCTCACCCACTTTTGGTTTTTCTCAGTATGATGCCAGTCCACATCTGCCACCCAGTACTGTGGCCACACCCTGAACTCTGACATTACTGAGAACTTCTCCACCTTTGAAGGCCTGCTGCATAGACAGTAAATCTAATACATCCACATTGTCTTGATTCCTTTGATCATTGGCAGTTTTGCTTGGAAGGGTGTAAGAACCAGAATAAGAAACCCTGGAGTTAAAAAAAAGGTTGATGTTTACTTCTTATAATCTCTCTATGCCTAGCATCACCCTGGGGAGAGGGTCATAGATCAACGACCAATTTCACACTGCTAATGCATGTCATTACTATAAGGTGCAGGTCTCATTATCAGAGTAATTGAGAGACTAATTGTAGTATAACTTTGACTAAGAAGGGGGGAAGAGAGAGAACATGCAGAGGAATGTGGGGCTGAAAGGATTTATGTATTTTTTAAGACAATAAAGACTTGAGCATGCTTAAAAGCTGATGGATACAAGCCAGTACAGAGAGGTGGAAGATACTGAAGAAAAGATCGTTAAGTCCAGAGCACAGGTTTTTGCCAGTGACAGGAGGCAAGCAAAAAATGCCCATACCATTACGCTTTAAGATACAGTGGCAAGCAGGTGAGAATTCTTTCCTTTTCTGAGAAATAGAAGGTAAGAATGTCTGCTGAGATTGTGGAGGAGGGGATGACAGATAGGCTGAAAGAGACCAGAAGATTCAAAATAGCTGTTGGGAAGAATGAGCAAGACCCAACAGGGACAGATGGAAAGTCTGCCAGCAGTTTAGAGGACCACTTGAGAACCTAGTCCAAATACAAGGACAAAGAAGTGTAGAGAGTTAGCTTTATCAAGAGTTCAAGTTTTGTTAGGAAAAATATGACAGAAGGTCAAGAACCAAAGAGACTGAAGACGCTGGCAAGACTGTCAGTGAAATGACAAATCTGGGCTGTACGAGGCAGGAAGTGAATGAAGAAAGAGGCTGTTGGGAGCCAAAAAACTTATGAAGTCAAAGAATGGGTACCTCATTAGTCAGGTGAAAGAAAGAGCTGGGAGAATCAAAGACTGTAGAGAAGGAAGTATTTAAGTTTGAAATGTCGAAGATGGATAGCTCAAGGTGATGCTAAAATCCAGAAAGCAGTCATGACAATGGGTAGGTGAAGTGGAGAATCAATGTTGTTGAGAGGATAAGATGCTGAAGAAGTCATTTTCAGGGATGGTAAAAGCCATCTTAGAAGATTCATGAGGCCGGGTGCCAAAGTCATTAATGAACAGGAACCATCACCAGGAGCTGACAATGATTGGAAAGGTGAATAACCGGATGGTCTGAGTCTTGAAAGGAGAAGTTTGAAAACAAGGGTAGAAGAATTAACTTTTGTCATCAGATCTGGGAACAAAAAGAATAGCAATCCCGTATCCTAACCCAGAGATTCATGGAACATGAACGGATGAGTAGCATTCACTTGAAAAAGGTACACGGTAGGCAATGCCATCAGAAGACAGCCAGGCAGAAGGAGGAAACGTCAATAAAAAGACATTGAGGATGCAGGGATGTTTATTTACGTTGGAATGTTTTTAGAGTAAGTTTTGGTAAGGAAGGGAATAATAGAAGATTGAAAGAGGGTGTCAGAATCACAGAGAAACATGGGGAAGAGACTACAAGAGAGGCCAGATCATGTGGCCCACATCGTGGGCAATGACTGAAGACCACAGGGATGTAGGTAGTGCTGGCCACAAGATGTCCATAGCAATCCCTGGTGGAAAGGAGATACTTAAGCCTCAGGAGAAATTATTTGTGGCCTAACTTCCAAGAGACTAATGGTCCAAGTGAATAGGCTGGAAATGTTGGTTCTAGGACTACTACCACATGCTAGAAATTACTCTGTCCTTGGGAAAGTATCTTCACCTCCCTGAACTCCATTTTTGCACATGTGTAAAGTAAGAGTAATACCCATCACAGAGTTGCTGTAAAGATGAAACAAAATCAGGCATATGAGACACCTAGCTCAGAAGCGAACTATCGTGTACCTAGTTTCTTAGGCCTGGCATCAACTGAATGCTTCACAAAGCAAAGCATTCACTGTCTAATGAGAACAAAATCTACCCTTCCGTCAAATGAGGGGTAATGAAACTCTTCCCTCCCAGTCTCACTCTAGAAAGAATAAGGCAAGTTAGGACCATGGGTAAACATTCACACAGCCAGAAGGAAAGGGAAGCTACTGCCTCTGAATGAAAGAGATGACTTTCTGGTACAAGCTGGCCTTGTCTGTAACTAGATGGCATGAGTCAGTGTCTCCATGGCCTGGTCTTTGGAGTATAAAACCAGAGAGCCACAGAGCTGAAATCAACACATGCATAAATCCTCCATCTGCCCACAACCACTAACCCTAACAGAGGTATTTACAAAGTGATCAACTTGCATATGGACTTCTTTGCGGAAGGCTGCTGTATCCTTGGTCTCCACGTTTGGAGGACATCCTCACTGCATATGGCTGACTCTTGGTGAATCCCAAGTGTACCACTGACCCAGGCTAATAACTAGACTATATGCTAAGGTTACACACTAAAAGTTTATAAGCTAAAGCCCACTGCAGTGTGTTCCACAAGGTGTTTTACAATTTTTAAATAAGTTGGCAGCATTTTGATATTTGGAAGATTTTGCCAAACATCCTGATGCCAACTTTTCTTAAAAAAAAAAAAAAAAAAAAATTCCCACTGTGTATCAATCAATCAACTGGAGTTGAATGATACTGGCCCTTACCCCAGGAATCGGGGGAGGTATTCCATGGGTGGGCATAATTCACTCTCTAGTCCTTAAGAGCCCCACCCAAACTGCCTCACTTGTGCAGAGGTGTCAACAACATGTCAGGAACTAATAATATTGTACTTAATAATCACATCTGACAGGTATTAGAATAAGTAAGCTATTGGGGGGAGGGAATAAAGTTAGATATTTACCTCACAGCGTGTGCACACGCATATAACTTGCATTAAATATAAAAATTGAAATTATAAAATAACTGGTGGTGAACTGAGAGTGATTTTTATTTCATTTTTGTGTTTTACTGTATATTCTATAACACACACTAAATTTTCTATAGTAAATATAAACTTGGGCCAGGTGTGGTGGCTCACAATTGTAATCCCAAAACTTTAGGAAACAGATAGAAGGCTTGACCCAGGAGGTTGAGACCAGTCTGGGCAACATAGCAAGATCCCATCTCTACAAAACATTTGAGATATATATAAAAATAAATAAATTGAAATATACATACATATATACTATATATGCAACATATATAATATGCACATATGTACATAAACTTTTACATTTATCTAAAATATTTTAAAAGATGAATTAGATAAAAAATTCAAAAGTTCAGGAACAGCAATATTTGCTCAGATATAAAAAATGGTTATACAGTAGAAATGACAGCAGTATTCCTTTCGATGAATTTCATATTATTTAACCCATGTGAATCTATTTCTGTCTTATGTATCTGGATTCTAGGCTAAAGGATTCAAAGGCATTACATCCCCTTAGGATATTTTACAGAACGTGTATTGTTAGGAATACTTCCTAACTCTTGAGATGACAAGATAAATGTATGGTATTCTTGTGGGTGGGACACAAAGAGAGGTAAGAAACAGGCAAATAATATTTAATAATATGATCCCAACATTTGCAGCAAATTTTGGTCACAAACGTAAAGATAACAGAGGCTCCATTTTCTCAAAGAAGAATTAGGTTCCTGGAACATGCTAAGATAGTGTGTGACCTTGATGGTTTTCAATACCACTTCTATAACATGCATGATTTATCTGTTTACTTTAAACTAGAATAAGACCCTATATTTCAACCCAAATAAAGATTTGAAAATACTTTTGAAAGCTTAGTAAACTAAGAGTCAGAACCAGAGAAAGAGATTAATTTGCATAAGAGGGCATTCAAAGTGGGTGAGAAGAAGGGGAAGGCATGGTATAAATAAAAGTCACCTGTGGAGTTTCTTCAAACATCAGGTTTCTCTTTTTCTCCCATCTAGGTTCCCCTTCAGGCTGTCCCACCTTCATAGCAGGAAATACCCCATTCTGGAGAATCAGTACTAAGATATCTCATCTCTCAGGTGATCTGAGAGGATATGTCCCAGTCAACATTCCTAACTTCTATCCCCATAAGGCTCTGAATTGTCAAGTGTGTTGACTGCTCAGCCCAAATTCCTTTCTAGGAAGTCATCCCATGCTCACAAGAAACATATCTGACACTTTGTGACTCCACTCCAATCACCACTGATTGGACTAGGAGATGACCAACCAACTAAGGGCAGCCAATCCACAGCTGCAATCTCTGTGATGGGTTGGCATGAAAAGATAAGCAGAGCCGCATCCTGTTCTTAAGACTGTGTGTTTAGAAACACAAGAGATCGAAGCAGTAGGCAACAGAAATACGGTGAAAACAGACAGGATAATAGGGTAAGAAGTCAGGGCAAAGTGAATGCACAAAGATGAAGACACGACAGTAGGCAAAAGCTATGAGACAGAGAAAAGACACACAGGATAATAGTGGAGATACAAACAGACACTCAAATCCAAGGACAACAGTGGAGTTCCAGAGGAAGGATCCATAAACTTTTACTGATGTGGTCTCTAGAGCTATCTTGGATCCATAATCAAAATCTGGCTCCAATTTTTATGAGACACCACTCCAATAAGACTCCTGTTTTTCAATTTTCATGGATATTATTTCCAATATCATTTCACACATATGCTTTCAATAATCTATCCCACCCCAACCCAAGCTAGCTTAAGTCTCTGGTCTATGCAATCAAGAAAGCATACCCGGCTGGGCGCAGTGGCTACGCCTATAACCCCAGTCCTTTGGGAGGCCCAGGCGGGCAGATTACCTGAGGTCAGGAGTTCAAGACCAGCCTGGCCAACATGGTGAAACCCCATCTCTACTAAAAATACAAAAATTAGCCAGGCATGGTGGCATGCATCTG
>NW_012102632.1:172564-176136 GCF_000951045.1 Mandrillus leucophaeus | reverse complement strand
AGGAATACTTCCTAACTCTTGAGATGACAAGATAAATGTATGGTATTCTTGTGGGTGGGACACAAAGAGAGGTAAGAAACAGGCAAATAATATTTAATAATATGATCCCAACATTTGTAGCAAATTTTGGTCACAAACGTAAAGATAACAGAGGCTCCATTTTCTCAAAGAAGAATTAGGTTCCTGGAACATGCTAAGATAGTGTGTGACCTTGATGGTTTTCAATACCATTTCTATAACATGCATGATTTATCTGTTTACTTTAAACTAGAATAAGACCCTATATTTCAACCCAAATAAAGATTTGAAAATACTTTTGAAAGCTTAGTAAACTAAGAGTCAGAACCAGAGAAAGAGATTAATTTGCATAAGAGGGCATTCAAAGTGGGTGAGAAGAAGGGGAAGGCATGGTATAAATAAAAGTCACCTGTGGAGTTTCTTCAAACATCAGGTTTCTCTTTTTCTCCCATCTAGGTTCCCCTTCAGGCTGTCCCACCTTCATAGCAGGAAATACCCCATTCTGGAGAATCAGTACTAAGATATCTCATCTCTCAGGTGATCTGAGAGGATATGTCCCAGTCAACATTCCTAACTTCTATCCCCATAAGGCTCTGAATTGTCAAGTGTGTTGACTGCTCAGCCCAAATTCCTTTCTAGGAAGTCATCCCATGCTCACAAGAAACATATCTGACACTTTGTGACTCCACTCCAATCACCACTGATTGGACTAGGAGATGACCAACCAACTAAGGGCAGCCAATCCACAGCTGCAATCTCTGTGATGGGTTGGCATGAAAAGATAAGCAGAGCCGCATCCTGTTCTTAAGACTGTGTGTTTAGAAACACAAGAGATCGAAGCAGTAGGCAACAGAAATACGGTGAAAACAGACAGGATAATAGGGTAAGAAGTCAGGGCAAAGTGAATGCACAAAGATGAAGACACGACAGTAGGCAAAAGCTATGAGACAGAGAAAAGACACACAGGATAATAGTGGAGATACAAACAGACACTCAAATCCAAGGACAACAGTGGAGTTCCAGAGGAAGGATCCATAAACTTTTACTGATGTGGTCTCTAGAGCTATCTTGGATCCATAATCAAAATCTGGCTCCAATTTTTATGAGACACCACTCCAATAAGACTCCTGTTTTTCAATTTTCATGGATATTATTTCCAATATCATTTCACACATATGCTTTCAATAATCTATCCCACCCCAACCCAAGCTAGCTTAAGTCTCTGGTCTATGCAATCAAGAAAGCATACCCGGCTGGGCGCAGTGGCTACGCCTATAACCCCAGTCCTTTGGGAGGCCCAGGCGGGCAGATTACCTGAGGTCAGGAGTTCAAGACCAGCCTGGCCAACATGGTGAAACCCCATCTCTACTAAAAATACAAAAATTAGCCAGGCATGGTGGCATGCATCTGCAATCCTAACTTCCCAGGTGGTTGAGGCAGGAGAATCTATGGAACCCAGGAGGCAGAGGCTGCAGTGAGCCGAGATCGCGCCACTGCACTCCAGCCTGGGTGACAGAGCAAGACTCTGTCTCAAAAAATAAAAAAGAAAGCGTACCTAAAACAATCTGATCTGTGAGCAGCCAAGGTCCAGGTCACAGAGCTCAACAAAATAGAGGTCAGACCATTCAATTCCCAGGGTGCTATAGCAAATTCTCCTACAATACTACACCAGGAAGACAAATGTGAATTGCAGTGGGTGAATTTTATGGTATATAAATTAAACCTTAACAAAGTGGTTAAAGGGGTCAGGAGAGGGGGACTAGAGACAAAGTATAGAGCAGAACAACTAAAATTGACACCAGAGAAATCTTCAAATAAAAACAGACTAATAGTCTGAGTAAGGAAGAAGGCAGCCTACAAATCTCTTGAAGTCTATAAAATGAGATAAATCAATAGACCCTCGACCCCATTCTCTGGACCACAGGATGAGAACATAGCCTTTAAAATGTGAGAAGTGGTTTAAAAAAAATGAAGCGTTAAACATTAAACATTGAGAATTCATGTGCCTAAGACCTTCAAAACGGGTTTGGCACAACAAGCCATGCCCCACAGAGTACATCTTTTGGCGGCAGTGCCAAAGATATGACACTTGTGAAGGATGAACCACAGGTAAGTCCATTAGGGAAATAAAATTTATCTTTATTATTTTCTTCTAATTACAAAAATATACATTTTGTGTAAAATTTTCAAATACAAATTTTGAAATTGTGTAAAAATTTCAAAATAAATATTTTGAAAAGTGCAAGTTTCGCCATAATCTAGCCCCTGCAGAGAGCTACTGTTAAGGGTTTGGTAAGTATCCTTGCAGACACCTTTATCCGCATATATATTTTTATTACCCAAACACATTCATATCTTACAAAAATAGTCTGCAATTTGTTTTCTGTCTCTTAACATACCATTCTTCCCTATACAATGGCATATATATTAAACAGTAGGTTTAACAGCTGCACAGTATTTCACAGCTTGGATGTATCAGTTTATTTAACCATTCTCCTACTGACATTCAGGTTGTTGGTATTTTTTTCATGAATATAAACATTTTAGTGAATATCAGTGACATGTATCTCACACACTGACATGACTATTTCTGTCAGATAAGTTCCTAGAAGTGTTACTATCAAAGTAGCATCCTCATTTGAGGACAGCAAGCTGGTCCTGATCATGCCAGTCTACTTTTAAGTAAATAAGACTCCAAATCTAACATGCAGGCTAGGCCATGAGGCAGAATAGTAGGGCTGAACCAGCTAAAGTCCTAGGGCTCCTGACTTTCCTTGTGAAGAAATCCATACAAGCACCTGGTGGAGGGGGCCAGTGTGAACTGCCAGTTCTTCTGCCCTCAAGCCAGTCAGAGGTTTCCATTTGCTTCCAAGCCTGGACAGCCTGACTCTGACAACAGATCATGTGGAAAGGCCAGAATAAAATATGTAGAATATAAGCAAAGAAACTGAGGCATGCAATTAATTCAGAAAGAGAGAGGAGGACATGAAAGATGCAAAGCTGTGTTTCCGTAAAACAGATTGATTTACCTGTTGCATAATGTAGTGAAATGGCACTGGATTTCATAGTGATCCCTCGGATCTGTTCATCTTCTCTGCTGTCCATGTACCTTAACTGGAAAAATGCAACATATGCATCTTCACTTTCCAAAGAATTAAAATGTAACATTAAAATTTGCTAATTTAGATTTTTGTTTTAAATATTTAAATTTTTATTTTTATTTATTTTTGCACAGACAGGGTCTCGCTATGTTGCCCACGCTAGTCTTGAACTCCTAGCCTCAAGTGATCCTCCCACTTTGGCCTCCCAAAGTGCTGAGATTACAGGTGTGAACCACCATGCCCACCAATGCTTAAATTTTAAACTACATAGAGTCTATTTTTTTTTTTTTTTTTTTTGAGACAGAGTCTTATTCTTTTGCCCAGGATGGAATGCAGTGGCACAATCTCAGTTCACTGCAAACTCTGCTTCCCAGGTTCAAATGATTCTCTTGCCTCAGCCTCCCAAATAGCTGAGATTACAGGCATGTGCTAACATGCCTGGCTAATTTTTGT
>NW_012102632.1:168514-170214 GCF_000951045.1 Mandrillus leucophaeus | reverse complement strand
GCCATTCTCCTGCCTCAGCCTCCTGAGTAGCTGGGACTACAGGCACGCACCACCACGCCCGGCTAATTTTTTTATATTTTTAGTAGAGACGGGGTTTCACTGTGTTAGCCAGGATGGTCTCTATCCTCTGACTTGGTGATCTGCCTGCCTCGGCCTTCCAAAGTGCTGGAATTACAGGCGTGAGTCACCGCGCCTGGCCGAAAGGTTCGTCTTTTTCCCACAGATCTGAAATTCCAGCCTACTATTCTAGGCTTACTATTCTGAGCCATCCAGTCAATTTCATGCCTCAGTCAATTCCAGGCCACAGGTTACAACACATCAATACATTCACAGTAAGTCTTGCCAGTGGGTAAGACATATTTCCATACCCTACTCTTCTTTAGCCATGTCCCAGCTATTAATTGGTTTATTTGCTCTTCTGTATATATTTTAAAATCAGCATATCAAGTTGAAATTTTTAAATATCTGTTGGAATTTTTACTGGAATTCCTGAATCTATAGATCAATATTTTTTAAATGTCATTTAAAAAATACTGAGTCAGCCAATACATACATACGGCATATCCTTCCATTTATTTAAGTTTTCTCCAATATCTCGTAGGTGTTGTTGTTTTGTTACTTTTTAAGAGATAGGGTCTTGTGCTATCCACCAGGCTGGAGTGCAGTTGCTGTCACAGCTCACTGCAGCCTCAAACTCCTGGTTTCATGCAACTGTCCTACCTCAGTTTCCTAAGTAGCTTGGATTATAGGCACGAGCCACCATGCCCAGCACAGGTACATTTATTATGCTATTTAAATGGTTTATGTTTTTAAATAGATAATTTAAATATTGATCTATTTATTGCTCATCTATACTTCTTTTCAACGGTTTTCACATCCTGAAACCTGCCAAATTGTTACTAATATCCTAGCAATTTATCTACATTTTTGTTTTCTTCCTTTCCAAAATTCACACTTTTTATTTTTCTTTCCAGCTTTATCACTGCAACTAGAACCTCCAGTACAACGTAAAGGAGAAGTTATAACACAATGAGCAAAAGGGTGTGATGGCCATTCTTCCCTTATTCCTGGCTATGAATAGAAAAGCTTTTTAACACTTCATCATTGAGCTCAATCTTCATTCTAGGTTTTTTATAACTATCCCACATCAGATTACAGAAGTTCTCTTCTGTAACTACGTTGCAAAGAGGTTTTATCACAATAGATGTTGAATTTTACTACATGTCTTTATTATCTGTTGAAATGATCATGATTTTCTTCCTTTAATCTATTAATATAGTGAAATTACATGTTAAACCAATCTTGAATTCCTTGGGACAAACTCAATTTGGATATGAATAATCATCTTTTTATACTATGCTGAATTCTGTTTCTTAATAGGATTATAATTTTTGCATCCATAATCATAAGGTTGGTATATAATTCTCCTGTCTTGTATTATCCTTAACAGACTTTTGGTATCAAAGTTACGCTATCTTCATATGATTTGGAGAATACTGCCAATTGTTGGGCTTTTCTCTGCTATATTTTGAAATGGTTTAAGTAGGACTGAAATTATTCCTTGAATGTTTGGCAGAACTAGAGAGTTAAACCATATGGGTCTTTTCTTTATGGAAAGATTTTTGCCAACCAATTCAATTTCTTTTTTTTTTTTTTTTGAGATGGAGTCTCACTCAGTCGCCCAGGCTGGAGTGCAGTGG
>NW_012102632.1:156303-166778 GCF_000951045.1 Mandrillus leucophaeus | reverse complement strand
TTTTTTTTTTTTTTTTTTTTTTTTTTTTTAAGATGATGGGGGTCTGAAGAAGTGAAGTTGGTTGAGGGGAAGGGAACATGACAAATTGAAAAACATTACCACTAGGAACTCATAAATGTATTCAAATACTGCATACCCTCCCCAGAGTATTGCTCATCCAAGTATCAGCAATGAATGATGGGGCAGGTCAAGAACAGCTTACAAACAGCAACATTTGGGAGAATTCTTTCTAAATATCAAGAACATAGCCATTCTTTTCCTATTTACAAGCTGTTTGACAAATTCTGAGCAGAGACTGAAACAGAGGTCTCTAGAGGCAAGAGAAGTCTTTATTCCTTTCCCAAATTAATAGATTTTGAATACATCTTTTTTAAAAAAAGAATACAGTAGAAAATATTTGTAGTATGACCATTTCGTTGATGACTTTCATAACACCGTAATATCCACCAATGAGGATCTTCATCTCATTCTCTAGACTTTGCAGTGCATCAGTATTGACAGTGGTTTTGTTTAAATAAGATTCCATCCCTTTCCAATTCCTCAGCCCTAAGCACCAGACTAACTTCCTCCTCCTTTCTCCAGAATGATTTTCCCTTACCCTACCTCATTCTCTCCACTGTCAAACTTTTGAAAAATTTTTAACCTTTCTATTTACTCCTTTCTTTCATTCAAAAGCACTGAGAATTATCTGTTGATATGAACTGCCACATGTATTCATCCACATTAATTCTGAAATTTTCAGAAAGGCTTCCATTTCCGCAGCTCTGGCAAAATCAAAGCCCTAAAAGCTATCAATGACCTCTGGCCAAACACAGTAATAATTGTCAATCCTCACTTTTCTTGATTCCAGTGCAGCGTAACAGTCACCCTTTGTGTGCATGTGTGTTACATGCATATGTGAAATTCTTCCAAGAGTCTGAAATATCTTAATTTACCTCCATCTCTCCTTAGATCCCATTGCTGGTTTCCCTTCACCTCTCCAACCTCTCAGTCCTTCAAAAAGTTTCAGTCCCTTATCAGTCTTCTATAATGTATGTTTTTAAGCACTGGGTTGGTATGAAACATGTGTAATACATAAATAACAACACAATGAACCCCTATGTATGCACCATCCCATTTCAAAAGGAAAAAAAAAAGTTTGTTACTTTTGAAGTACCCTGTGCTCCTCCTGGCTTATAGGTAACCACTATCCTGAATTTTATCTTGATCATTTCCTTATTTTCTTTATAATTTTTAAAAATGAGTGTGTCCCTAAGCAATACATCATGTAGAGTGGCAAGTTTTAAGCCTTCTATAAGACTCATGCTTACTCTATTATACTGTCACTTTTTCTCTGCTCGATATTGTTTTCCTGAGATTCACCCATATTGATGTAATTCATTCATTTTTATTACTGTAGGACTCCACCTCACAAATCTACCACACCCATTCATCCATTGTATTACCGGTGGACATGGAGACGGATTCCAGTTTTCTGTAACTATTACTGAGCTGATATGAACAGTTGTGGGTCTCTTGTACACTCCCTACCAGTAGAATTTCTGAGTTATTAAATCTGTACATCCTAAACCTAACTTGATATTTCCAAATTATTTTCCAAATAGTTTGACTGATCCACAGTGGAATATTACTTTTTTTGATTCATAACCTCAACAGCTGATATTGCTGGACTTTATTTTTTAAGATGGGTGATAAATAGCATCTCATGGTTTTAATTTACATTTCTCCTATTATTAATGGGATTAAGTATCCTTTTACAAGTTTCTTGTATTGGCCATTTAACATTCCTTTTCTGTGAACTGCCTATACAAGGCTTTTGTCCGCCTTTCTACTGGTTGTAATACAGATTTATTTTGTTTTGAATAAGAGTTATTTATAGTCTCTAAATTATAGTCCTTTGTCAATTACATCTGTGTTATTAATATTTTTCACAGTTACCAGGCTTGTTTTTTCCATTTCTTTCTGGCATATTTGATAAGTATGTTCTAATTTTAAGTAGTTTACTAACCTTTTATAAAAAAGTTTGCACATTTTTGTCTTAAGAAATCTTCCTTTAAAGTCATAAAAATATTAGCCCATATTATTTTCTAAAAGCTTTATAGTTTTGCTTTTAAATAAAAATATCTTAACCATGCAATTGATTTGTGTGTGAAGTAGAGGTCCAATTTTTTTTTCCCACATGGATAACCAATTGCCCAAGAACCATTTGAAAGGTTCATCTTTTTTTTTTTTTTTTTTTGAGATGGAGTCTCGCTCTGTCGCCCAGGCTGGAGTGCAGTGGCACACCTCAGCTCACTGCAAGCTCTGCCTCCCAGGTTCATGCCATTCTCCTGCCTCAGCCTCCTGAGTAGCTGGGACTACAGGCGCCCGCCACCACGCCTGGCTAATTTTTTGTATTTTTAGTAGAGACAGGGTTTCATCAATTTCTTAAACGACTATAGAATAATTCAAGTTTCCTATTTCTTCTTGACTCCATTTTAGTAAGTTATGTTTTCCAGACAATTTTCCAGTTTAGCACTTTTAAGTTTTAAGTTTACTGGCACAGAGTTGTTCATTATATCCTATTAATACCTTATTAACTTCTGTAGCATTTTTCTTTCCTGGTATCATTTATATCTGCCCCCTCTCTTTTCTTCTTGATCATCTTGCTGGTATTTTGTCAGTTGTATTACTCTTCTTTAAAGTCATTCATTCAAAAATATTTATTTATATATACTATGCTTTGTATATGTCCAAAGTACAGTGAGCCACACTAGGAACATTAACAGGTCAAAAGTGTCAAATGTTCCTCAACAATGTCAATGAAAAACAAAACAAAAACGTTTCCTAGTCAAGATAATCAAAAATTATCTATATTGCTAGTAACTGTTTCAATTAATAACATTATATTTTTAGAGCAACTTTAAGTTTACAGAAAAATCGACTGAAGGTTCCCACATACTCTCTCCTTCCACCCACACGGTTTCCCCTATTGTATCTATCTTGTATTAGTATATGGTATGATACACTTGTTACAACTGATGAACCAATATTGATGCATTATGATTAATTAAAGCCCATAGTTTACATTAGGGTTCACTCTTTGTTTGTTAGCTGGGTTACTTTTTTCCAAAAACAAACTTCTGGCTTCATTGATCCTTTCTATAAAATGTCTATTTACTATTTCATTAATTTATGCTTTACTATTTCCTTTCATCTACTTATTTTAGAGTTACTGTACCTTCTCTAAATTCTCAAGTGGGGAAAATATAAGTATTTCATTATTTCACTCAACCTAGTTTTTTCAGCCTCCTCTAGATAGTACCTTGGGCCAGCTTCCCTCCCAACCCACACATCAATTCCCAAATCGACCTTCAACTCTACTGGGTCTACTCTGTGGATTCAATTTTACTTCTCCATCTCCTCTTCTCTTTGTTCTCTGTCACCTGATAAACCCTATTGATCATATCCTAAATTCATTATGGAAACGAATACATCTTCATTTTTCTACTGGCAAGTAAATTATTCCAAGCCCTTAAAACTCATAGCTACAAATAAAGATCTCTTCAATTTTATTTCCTCAAACACTATTTTCAGGCTAGGTGTGGTGGCTCACATCTGTAATTCTAGCACTTTGGGAAGTCAAGGCAGGAGGACTGCTTGAGCCCAGGAGTTCAAGATCAGCCTGGGGAACACGGCAAAATCCTGTCTCTACAAAAAATTAGCCATGTGTGTTTGTGTGCACCTGTAGTCCCAGGTACCCAAGAGGAGGAGGTGGGAGGATCACCTGAGCCCAAGAGGGCGAGGCTGCAGTGAGCCGTGCATGATCACACCACTGCACTCTAGCCTGGGCAACAGAAAGAGATCCTGTCTCAAAAACAAAAATCAAAAACCCACTATTTTCATCACAATCCTCAGGCACAAGCAGCTTTCCTTTGATACTTAGGTTACCTTTTAAGGTCTTCTATAATCTATTCTCCCTGCCAGTATGTTTTCTCTGTCACTAGCCTCTAGGCAAATGCTCCACTCAAATAAAGCACAACACACAAGTTAGCCTTTATCTGTGTTATTCCTGACCACCTGGTAGTTTTTCTGTCTTCTCCTCAAACCACGCAACTTATTCACCTACAAGGAATCTCTTTCACTGTGAAATCTTCCAAAATTGTGTATCATTTGCTTGTTGCAAAAACTCACTTTTGCACTTATAAAATATTAATATAAAGCAATACAAAGCAATATAGAAGTAACTATTTTCTCATCAGCAATTTAATCTTGCAAAATGGATTGGCAGCTTTTAGATGCAAGAACAATGTTTTATACCCTTTTGGATCGCTAAAGAACACAGGAAATGGTTCATTACATTGTTGACTGAAATGCGACAAGTATTTATAAAATAAGAACATACCTTGCCTGCTAGGCGGCTGGAGATGATTCCATTGCTAGATATAAGACAGTCAGTCAGAGTAGTTTTTCCTGTTAAATAAAATAGGGACATCAATTCAAATCCATGTCTTTCTTAAAAGGGGTCATGGATCATACCTATAGATTTTAAATCTGGTCAGAAGAATTAGTTTAGTAAAGATTTTCAATTTACCTATGCTAGGTAACAAAAGACAAAAGAGATTTATTAGACTTTTGAACAGAATATCATCAGGAAGGACATAGATGCTAGCACTCTATAATGCTGTAATCTTATCTCCAACCCTGTGGATCTAATCACCCTCATCTGAAGAGTTGTGAAGCAACTTAAAGCCATTTCAAAAACAAAAAATTCAAGTTCTGGTTTAAAAAACAACATGACATACTATAAAGAAGAATGCTACTCACTAGGTAACTGTGTTCATTTCAAACGCTTTAGAGCAAGGCAGGCTTCCCCAACATCACAGAAAACTTTTAAAGGAAAGAAGACTTGCTTCTTAGCAAACACCACTCTCAACTGCCCACAGCTTCACTCCACTGAGACATACAGAGACACACCTCCCTTATTTATCAAAACAAGCACTTAAAAAGGATTCTTACCATGGTCAACGTGAGCCAAAACACAAATATTCCTGATGTTGGCAGTGTTTTTCTGGAGATGAATCATCTTATCCAAACTGTTGAGCACCATGGTTACTTATTTCCTGTGACTAAAAATTAAGTAATTATTAGCCCAGAGGCTAAAGGTCGGGGCAAAAGAAAAAAAATAATAAACGCTAGGAGGTGGCAAGGCTTCTCAAACCCCTTAAACTAAGAACCCAGTGAATGTTTATTGATGAGACACACCACCTAGGCCTAAGTCCCGTTCGAGCACCAAAGTCAATATCCTAGCACGATTACACTTAAGGAGTTTGCTTATCCTTCCGGATCCGAAGGCTGCGATGAATCACGCAGCTCGGGGCGGCTGGGTGCGCAGTGACACCAGTAACCCTGTCGGTGGAGGAGTACTCGGGTAAACTTCTCCAGGCCAATGACCACGTACAGGAAGGGTTGCATGCAGGAGGGAGAGAAGATGCTGAAGAAGATGCTCCCTTTCTCTCTTCAGTCTTCCCCCAAGTCCCTCATCCTGACATTCTCGCTAGTCCTCGCGGGAGGTCGAATATCCAGCTTTATCCCTGCCCACGGAGCCCGAACAAAGTTTTGGGTCACGTGCTTATTATCCAAGCAGGTGCACTGCCGGTCTTTCATTCCTTTCTAAACAAAAAGGAAAAACCTCTACACTACATGCCCTTCATTTCGGCAGGGTCCCGGATTCGTTCTCTTTGAGAATCGCTGGTCCACACAGACAGGCCACCGCCCCGGCCCCAGACTGGAAGCGACACTCCGGGGACCACCGCTCCCAGCCAAGGCTCGGCCCCAGGCCCCGTTCCCGCCTCAGAGCCGCAGCGAGCGGAGTCCTCCAAGCACCGCCCAGAGGCTGGCCGAGGAGGATGCAAGTCCCCAGCGCGAGCCCGCACTCACCGGCGGCAGCAGCCCCACCAGCCCAGCTTCTCCTCTCGGGTCGCAGCCAGCCACACCAAGAGCTTCCGAAACGCAAAGATCTCCGCGGGTTCCGCAAGCCCGCGCGCCAGGGGGCGGGGCCGGCTGACGCTCGACCTTTCACCCGCGTGTCTCTGACGCCACCGGAAGCCGGCGCCGGGTCTGTCACCAGGCATTCCTCTGTTGCCTTGACTACGGCGGGCGTTGTGGGAGTGGAGAAGCCGCAAGTGCTGAGGCAAGGTGGAGGAAGGCATGGCAGCCAAGAGCATGAGGAGCTGGTGTCTGTGTCAGATTTGTACCTGCGGGTAAGAAATGGCTGGTGGAGTGGCGGGCCGGGGCTTGGGAGCCGACCTAGGGCCTAGGTGCGCGCAGCTGGCTCCTCGGGAACCCTGAGAATGGCCGTCCCCCGCAGATCAAGGGACGAGGACGCAGCGACATCCCCACTTATCCCGTTCCACGAATACTCGCTCCGCACCCGCCGGCTACCTGGGGGTAAAACGTTTCTTCGTAGCCCCTGAGACTCCCAATCAAGGATGCAAAGTAAAATGCCACCCAGGCCGGGTAAATAATATATGTGAAGCAGCGACGGGATATAAGACTGGTGAGTAGTGGGATGTGATCCGACTGGGAGAATGCATTTCCACCCCGTCATCCCTCACCACAAAGATGAGAAAGAACAGTGCTCAAGGCCCTGAGTCTGCAACCCATATCACACTTTCTTTCATCTGCTTTCTGTCCTCCCAGCCAGACCATATTCGCATTCCCGTCCCGTTCTTTGGGATCCGCCTGACTGAAAAGGCAGTATAGTAGTCCCCACCCTGAAACCTAGAATCCAACTGAGTCTTGCCTAACAACCTTCCATCACCTAGAAACACAGTCTTCTCCTTCCTCAGCTTCACTGTTGACCCAGGGATTAGATCATTATTTGCTAAGTAAATATGAAAGTGTCAATCCCTTCGTATTTGGAATCCCCTTCAAAGAAAACACCTGCATGTTGATGGAAAGCAGTTTTTTTGATAGTCTCATAATAAACACAGTTCGTAATTAGAAGTAGATTAAAATATCAACAAATTAACTTTGGGTGTATGAATCTGCAGACTGGTGTGCAGGAGACAATTTTTACTTTTTTCCTAATTTACATTCAACGCAAGTTCCTTTCTCATTCAACTGTTAGGAAATTCGGTCTTCATTATGTTGAGGGCTACCCTTGGAATGCTGTGATTTTACTTTCTGTTTGTTTGTTTTTGGTTGTGGTTGTTTTGTTTTTTAAGGGTTTTATCTTTATTTTCTGATAATGCAATAAATAAATACACATGAGGTATCATAAAAATCTGAGCAAAAATATATTATAAAACGCCTTCATAATTCTATCTTCCACAGATAACAAATGTTCTTTAAGACTTGTTTTACATGTGCATTGATTTTTTTTTTTTTTTTTTTTTTGAGACGGAGTCTCACTCCGTCGCCAGGCTGCAGTGCAGTGGCCTAATCTCAGCTCACTGCAATCTCCGCTTCCCGGGTTCAAGCAATTCTTCTGCCTCAGCCTCTCGAGTAGCTGGGATTACAGGCTCATGCCACCACACCCAGTTAATTTTTGTATTTTTAGTAGATCTCCTGACCTCATGATCCACCCGCCTCGGCCTCCCAACGTGCTGGGATTACAGGCGTGAGCCACTGCGCCTGGCCTGCATCGACTTTATTTTATTTTTTTAAAAAGAGAATATTCTGAGCATACTATTCTACAATCCAGTTTTTTACTATTTACAATCTCACCATCTTCCAGTGACCATGCGTAAAGGTCACCCTCATTCTCTTAAATAACTGTATACTATTAGCTTATATGATATATTGGTCAAGGTTCTCAGTTATGGATAACATAACCTCCTTTCATTAGTTTAGGCAAAAAGGAATTTATTAAGGCGTGTTTATAGAGAGAGAGAGAGTTCACTTGGAAGAACTTAAGAAATCATTTTCAAAATAAGCTTCCAGGAAAAACTTCCAAAAATTTTACCACAGAACAGGACTGACAAGAGGCCACTGCCTCTGCCATAATCAGAAAATTGCAACAGAGCTGTAGACTCCAGAATCACTCGTCTCTTCCATGGTCAAGAAGCTGCCAAGTTAGGAAACCAGCTTGCAAATCAAGATGCCACCTAACAACTTCTAACTCCAATTTCTTGTTGCCTCTATTACGTTCATGCAAGCAAAAAAAAAATGTTGTGCCTTGACTCTCTCCTTATGTAGCTCTGTTCTGAGTCAAAGTATCATGTGAATACATGTAGCAGGTGAAACCTAATTTCTATGTGGAACCTTTCTGCAAGAGCCTGGGAAATTCCCTATTAGTTTTTCAGCTTCTATAGTGTAACAAGACACTAAATTGTTATGAGACACTTAATTGCTGTGCTTCCACCACATAGGGATAGACCATTATTTATAGATTGTTGTTGTAAACATCATTACAGAGGAAACAGTTTTTGGGTTTTTTTTGTTTTTGTTTTTGTTTTTTTTCAGACAGAGTCTTGCTGGGTCGCCCAGGCTGGAGTGCAGTGGCGCGATCTTGGCTCACTGCAAGCTCCACCTCCCAGGTTCACCTCATTCCCCTGCCTCAGCCTCCCGAGTAGCTGGGACTAGAGACACCTGCCACCAAGCCTGGCTAATTTTTTTTGTATTTTTAGTAGAGACAGGGTTTCACCTTGTCAGTCAGGATGATCTCGATCTCCTGACTTTGTGATCTGCCCACCTCAGCCTCCCAAAGTGCTGGGATTACAGGCGTGAGCCGCTGCACTCAGCCCAGTTTTTGGTTTTTCAGTAAAGCTCTAGAATTTAGAAACTGTGAGTTTATTGGAGGTCTCTGATTAAAATGCAATTACAACACAAAATGTTTTTTGAGGTTAATCTTTCCATTGATTTTTTGCACAGGCGACATCATTGTCCACATGGAATCACAAGGATTTATGAAAATTCTGGGGTGTTTTGCCCTACAACTGAATATTTGGAAAAATATCCTATGTATGACAATGTTCTTCCAGCTCAGAGTCTTAAACCCAAGCAAGAAATTCAAGCATGCTGTGGTAAAATGGAAGGAATAACTACATTTAAGTAAATATTTAGTAACTATTTGCTTTACTTATTTTTCTCCCAACTCTTCTGGTGTCAATAAAGTTTTCTAGCTATTTAAATTACTGTTTACTTGATTTAAGTTGAACCAATTTAATAGGCAACAGACTAGTGAAGTCACAACTTGAAAAAAAAAAACAGAAAAATACGAATTAAGTTAGGTTGACAAAGTGTGAGAAGAAAAAAGGGATATAAAAAGTTCTATTTTTTTTTTTAACTTCCTAAAATATCTCATATTTATCTACTTTCCACTGTTACCACCACCTAGACCAGGGTATCTTATCTTTTGGCTTCACTGGGCCACATTGGCAGAAAAATTGTCTTGGGCCACACGTAAAATACAATAACACCAACCACAGCTGATGAGCTAAAAAAAAAAAATCACAGGAAAATCTCATAATGTTTTAAGGAAGTTTATGAATTTATGTTGGACCTCATTCAAAGCCGTCCTGGGCCGCATGCAGCCCATAGGCTGCAGGTTGGACAAGCTTAACCTAGAGGTTATAATAATATCTGAATCTATTCTGGTTTTTGCAGTTTGATCTGTTTTCAATACTTCAGCCTGCCCAAATGATTTTAAAATGGAAACCAAACCCTATCACTTCTTTGCTTAAAATACCCTTAAACTTTCCCATTGTGTTTAACACAAACCAGAATCCTTATCAAAACCATGTAGAGGCATGGTTTGCTTACTACTTAATTCTCTAATTCATTTTCACTGTAGTGCCCTTTTCACTTTTATGCTCCATCCCATGGGCCATTTTTCATTTCCTTGAAAGTGCCAGGTTTCCCTTATCTCAGAGTCTTCCAAGATACTATTTTCCCTACCTGCAATTTTCCTTCCCTCTCTTAGCTAATGCTCATTCAATCTGTAGATCTCAACTAAATTATCACTTGAATAAGCCTTCTCTGACACTTTATCCAGTTTTCAGATTAGGTAAAATTCTTCTATGTAAGCTCCCAAAGCACCTTCCTGTTATTTATCATTAGATTGGTTTCAGTGTTTCATGAAAGCAGGAACTAAGTCTTTTGTTATCTCAGCATTCTATTTTTAGAAAACTAATAACGATGCCTACTAGCACATAGTAGGTACCCAATATTTGTTCAGTGAGTGATGAACACAAATCTTAAGCCTATACTTTTCATTTGGACTGACCTTTTTTGATCTCTCTGTACTTTTGTCAGTTAGCTAGATTATGTATTATATTTACTCATTATTTTATTTAAACTCTTAATGTATATACTATATTCAAGGTACAATCTTGGTGTTAAGTATAAAAATGTCAATAAGTTTATGAACCCCAAATATCTGAAGTAGGTCTCAGTTAATTTAGAAAGTTCATTTTGCCAAGATTGAGGGTGCGTGCTGGTGACACAGCCTCAGGAGGTCCCATTAATATGTGCCGAAGGTGGTCAGAGCA
>NW_012102632.1:137965-155063 GCF_000951045.1 Mandrillus leucophaeus | reverse complement strand
CCTCCCAGGTTCACCTCATTCCCCTGCCTCAGCCTCCCGAGTAGCTGGGACTAGAGACACCTGCCACCAAGCCTGGCTAATTTTTTTTGTATTTTTAGTAGAGACAGGGTTTCACCTTGTCAGTCAGGATGATCTCGATCTCCTGACTTTGTGATCTGCCCGCCTCAGCCTCCCAAAGTGCTGGGATTACAGGCGTGAGCCGCTGCACTCAGCCCAGTTTTTGGTTTTTCAGTAAAGCTCTAGAATTTAGAAACTGTGAGTTTATTGGAGGTCTCTGATTAAAATGCAATTACAACACAAAATGTTTTTTGAGGTTAATCTTTCCATTGATTTTTTGCACAGGCGACATCATTGTCCACATGGAATCACAAGGATTTATGAAAATTCTGGGGTGTTTTGCCCTACAACTGAATATTTGGAAAAATATCCTATGTATGACAATGTTCTTCCAGCTCAGAGTCTTAAACCCAAGCAAGAAATTCAAGCATGCTGTGGTAAAATGGAAGGAATAACTACATTTAAGTAAATATTTAGTAACTATTTGCTTTACTTATTTTTCTCCCAACTCTTCTGGTGTCAATAAAGTTTTCTAGCTATTTAAATTACTGTTTACTTGATTTAAGTTGAACCAATTTAATAGGCAACAGACTAGTGAAGTCACAACTTGAAAAAAAAAAACAGAAAAATACGAATTAAGTTAGGTTGACAAAGTGTGAGAAGAAAAAAGGGATATAAAAAGTTCTATTTTTTTTTTTAACTTCCTAAAATATCTCATATTTATCTACTTTCCACTGTTACCACCACCTAGACCAGGGTATCTTATCTTTTGGCTTCACTGGGCCACATTGGCAGAAAAATTGTCTTGGGCCACACGTAAAATACAATAACACCAACCACAGCTGATGAGCTAAAAAAAAAAAATCACAGGAAAATCTCATAATGTTTTAAGGAAGTTTATGAATTTATGTTGGACCTCATTCAAAGCCGTCCTGGGCCGCATGCAGCCCATAGGCTGCAGGTTGGACAAGCTTAACCTAGAGGTTATAATAATATCTGAATCTATTCTGGTTTTTGCAGTTTGATCTGTTTTCAATACTTCAGCCTGCCCAAATGATTTTAAAATGGAAACCAAACCCTATCACTTCTTTGCTTAAAATACCCTTAAACTTTCCCATTGTGTTTAACACAAACCAGAATCCTTATCAAAACCATGTAGAGGCATGGTTTGCTTACTACTTAATTCTCTAATTCATTTTCACTGTAGTGCCCTTTTCACTTTTATGCTCCATCCCATGGGCCATTTTTCATTTCCTTGAAAGTGCCAGGTTTCCCTTATCTCAGAGTCTTCCAAGATACTATTTTCCCTACCTGCAATTTTCCTTCCCTCTCTTAGCTAATGCTCATTCAATCTGTAGATCTCAACTAAATTATCACTTGAATAAGCCTTCTCTGACACTTTATCCAGTTTTCAGATTAGGTAAAATTCTTCTATGTAAGCTCCCAAAGCACCTTCCTGTTATTTATCATTAGATTGGTTTCAGTGTTTCATGAAAGCAGGAACTAAGTCTTTTGTTATCTCAGCATTCTATTTTTAGAAAACTAATAACGATGCCTACTAGCACATAGTAGGTACCCAATATTTGTTCAGTGAGTGATGAACACAAATCTTAAGCCTATACTTTTCATTTGGACTGACCTTTTTTGATCTCTCTGTACTTTTGTCAGTTAGCTAGATTATGTATTATATTTACTCATTATTTTATTTAAACTCTTAATGTATATACTATATTCAAGGTACAATCTTGGTGTTAAGTATAAAAATGTCAATAAGTTTATGAACCCCAAATATCTGAAGTAGGTCTCAGTTAATTTAGAAAGTTCATTTTGCCAAGATTGAGGGTGCGTGCTGGTGACACAGCCTCAGGAGGTCCCATTAATATGTGCCGAAGGTGGTCAGAGCACAGTTCGGTTTTATACGTTTTAGGGAGACACACGTCAATCAACATGTATGAAAGATGAATATTGGTTCGTTCTGGAAAGGCGGGACAACTCGAAGCTGGGAGTGAGCTTGCAGGTCATAGGTAGATAAGAGACAAATGGTTGCATTCTTTTGAGTTCCTGATGAGCTTCTCCAAAGGAAGCAATCAGATACACATTTATCTCAGTGAGCAGAGGGGTGACTTTGAAGATAATGGGAGACAGGTTTGCCCTAAGCAGTTCCCAGCTTCACTTTTCCCCTTAGCTTAGTGATTTTGGGGCCCCAAGATTTATCTTCCTTTCACAAGTTGAAGTTCCTGCTTCCTAGTGACTTGTACATCGTATTTCTATAATTTAGAGTTTTAAAAATGCTCTAACAGCTTTAGATTTTGGTGTTAGCCATTTTCATTTCAGATGCAGCTCATTCTTATATAGCAAAGATACAAACTTTCTTTTTTATTTATTTATTTATTTTTTTAAATTATTATTATACTTTAAACTTTCAAACTTTTAGTCTAATATTTCTATTTTTAACACTTCAGGCATTCCCTGCAGTAATAATACTTTGGTGACTCTAGTTACTTGTGTAGGTGTATGGCTCTTCCACAGATGGAAGATTTTACTTAGTCCTCAGCTTTTGGTATGCAGTAGTGCCATCTAGAAGTGTTACAATTGCAGATTCCAGGTCTCCATCTAAAAGAGCCAGTAGATAATAGAGTGGGTCTCAGGAAACTGCATTTTTAACCGGCATTGCTAGTGATTCTGTTGCCACTGATTCAGTGCAGTAGGTCAGGAACTGGACTGCTCACTGAGGATAACATGGAACATAAAACAGAGACGGTCTTTGCTTTACTGTTGTTTATAGTGTTGTGGGAAAGTCCAGATATGAAAATATCAGATAAATAACTAAGATAATTATGGATTATAATAAGTGAGATGAGGATATTCAATAACTGGTTGAGATTGATTAAATGGGAATGGTTGCTCTTTTTTCTTCACTTTATTAATGTTTCTTTCTTGATGCCATAATGGTTCATATTAGAGATTTGAAATAAATTTTACAATATCTGTGTTTATTGAACAAAGATTTTGCTTTTAACCAGTTCTAAATGTAGAAATTGAGAAAATTTAACCTGCCATATCTTTCTTTTAAAAGGCAATTGCTTTTCAATTCTGAATTTCCCCAGTTGACTTACTCAAATAAGCTTTAATAATTATAAAAAAAAAAGCAAAAAATGTCCCAAAGGTCCAAATATACTAATAAAACTAAAATATTCATTTCTTAAATTGTCATCTCTTCACTTAGTATGACATTGGATCTTTTCTTTATATTTTCACTGGGAAACTAGCAGTATTTCTAAGAGTCATAATCTAGAAGCTTGAAACTCTTGCTTGACTCCCTCATGTTGACTGTGTTGACTATGCAGTAGGAAGTGGATTTATCTGTACAAACAAAGAAGCATTCTGTACCTTTGTATAGTACAGGAAGTGACTGTGTAAAGAGGTGTCTGAACTTGTACAAGATTTTGGATCCTTTATAGCAGTACTGTTGTAGCTCACTTAGATGACTGCCAGAGTTGGCAGGAAGCCTGCCCTGAAGGAGTAGGAGTCTAGACACATCAGATGTTTCAGGATATATCAGATGAATAAGACTGCATTCACCCTCTGCTACTACATAGAAAGCGGCTTTGGGTTTGGAGGTGTACTTTCTAACACTTAACTAGTCTAACCAGAGAAACTGAGAGTTCTAAGCTTTTGCTTTGCTTTTCCCTTCCTGATTCTCTCACTTCCTGACTGCATTTTAGCCTATTCCCCTCTAATTAGTATTTGGGGAGAGCAAAGAACAACTGACATGTCTTGGGAGGCAGGGGTATGTGATTTCTACTACTCTTCATTCATTAAATAAAAAATTATTAAGCATTTGTTAAGCATCAAGTACTATACTAGACACCTGGGATACAGTGGTGATCAAAAGCAGTCATGATCTCTGTGCTGACAGATGTTGCAACCTATTAGAGATGGTAATCAAAAACATTACTCAAAATAAATCTAAAATTGCAACAGTGATAAGATCTATGAAGGATAGGCACAGGTACCTTGACATCCAGAACAAGAGTTTGACTTTATCAGGGAAATAAGAAAAATAAGTCAAAACCTGAAGGATATTAAATTAGCTGGATTAAGAGGAGGAAGGAAATGCATTCCAAGCAGAGAGAGAGAGAGAGAGAGAGAGAGAGAGAGAAACATGTAGCAGGAAGGAGCATGGAAGGGAGAAAAGTATCAAAGAGGGCCAGCTGGAGCAGAGAAAGCAAGAGGAAGCGTGGTGAGAGCTGAGGCTAGTGAAGGAGACCAGGCAGAGCCTTTAAGCCATGTTCAGTGTCGTCTATGTCCTTACAGTAATAAGAAGCCATGAAAATTTTTCTGCTTTGTTTTTTTGGTAGAGGGTAGAGTTGGGGAGGAAGGAAGTTAAGGAAGAGGCCAGGGAGATAAGGGCAAGAATGACCTGATCAGATTTACAGGGGAAAGAATTACTCAGGTGCCATGTGGAGAAAAGATTGGAGGGAGAACTAGAGTGGATGTGGGTAAATGAGTTTGGAAAGTTATTGAAGTGATTCAAATGAGCTGTTGCAAAAACTTTGCATATTATAGTAGTGGCAGATGTGGAGAAAAGTGGTTAGATTTGAGAGAGATTTATGAGGCAAAATTGACAGTAGTTGACGATGGACTAGATAGGGGAGAGAATTGAAGTATGAAGGGCGAGTCCTAGATTTCTGACTATGTGTCTGAAGCGATGGTGATAGCATTCACTTAAATAGAGAACAAGCAAAAAGGACCACATTTATTAAGGGGAAATAATGAGTTGATTTGGGACATATGAAGTTTTGAGTTGCCACTGAATATCCAAGAGACCATCATAGATGCCGGTATGGAGCTCAGAGAAGAGGTCTAAGCTGAGATGTAAATTTGAGGGTTATTTCAATCTAGGTAGTAATCGAAGCTGTGGGAGTAGAAGAGTTATCCTCAGGAGTGAACAGTGGATGAAAAGAAGTATGTGTAGGTAGGTCCAAGTCTTGAGGAATGCTAACATGTATTTAATGACCGAGTAAAGGTAGATGAAGTTGCATAGGAGACTGGCAAGAAATAATAAGGAAGTCAGGAAGAGCAAGTTTCCTAGAAACAGACAGTGTGGACAATAATGTCAGTTACTACTGGAGAGGTCAAGTAAGATGAGGATTAAAAATGTTCGATGAATTTAATCACATGGAAGACATGGTGAACCTTAGAGCTGTATTAGGGAAGTGGCAGTCCTGGAAACCAGAGTGAAATGGATTGGAAGTGGTGAGAAAACAGTTAATTAGTCTAAGAAGTTATGTTGTAAATAGAAGAATTCAGTGAGGGGTTTGGGTTCTTTGGAGAACTTCCAGACATATGCAACAAATATTGATTAATACAAGATAGTTTAATCACAAAATGAGTGATGTGCCAATAGAATCCAGAAGAAAAAAGCAATCCATGAAGTCTTGGGGTAGTAACAGTAGTGGCTACCATATTGATCTTACTATGTACCAAGCAGTCTTAAAAGCGTGTGTGTATATCCTTAAAAACAACTCTGTGAGATAGAAGATATTATTGTCCCATATTATATATAAAGAAACTGGGGCATAAACAGGTTAATGAAGTTATCCAAGGTCCTGCAGCTAGTAAATGACAGAGCCAGGATTTGGACGTAGGCGGTCTGATCAGTCTAAGTTTGTGTTCTCCATTCCTCAGTTTTTACCTCAGTGTCTGCAGTACTACTTCTGTAACATAATGTTATATAGCACCCAGGTTGGCTGCATTACCAGCTGGCATCCATCCATGACAAGGAATTCTGGGAGATCCAAAGATGAGGAACATTCATATCTATAATCTGAATGTGATTTATGTCTAAAGACCAGAGTTACTAATCATTTAACAATAAGCGAGAAAACAGCATGAATTCAAAAAGAAGAAAGTATGCCAAAATAATTTGCTGGAGACTTTAAGTAGGATGAATAAGGACTTTGACAAAGTGGACTCAGGGGGAATATATTTTTTAAACTTTTCAGGTTTAGTAAATTTTACCTGAAATTTCCTTCTAGGTTAGAAAAAAATCAATTACTTGAGGATATTGTTTACTGAAGATCCAATTAACTGAGATCTATTGTAATGATGTTTTAAAAACTAGGATTTTTGATATATTTACTTTTCTCAAGATATTTAGTCACTGGATAGGACCTTATGAAAATTCATTTACTTCTTTCAAGTAGTTTATCAACTATTATGATTTTAATATCTTCTCAGACTTTCCAAGTAAAAAAAAAGCCTTGACATTTTCCATACTTCATTGAAATAATTAGAAATAAAAGAACTTGTGAGGCTATGTTTCAAATTCATATATTTCAGGTTGGATTATCATCCTTATGAAATAGTTAAACAGCCTCACCATGTGCCAGAAGAATATAAACCAAAACAAGAGAAGATTGATCTTGGTACTACCTACAAACGGGATTTTAATTCATACAAAGTGCAGCCTGTGGCAATAGTCTGGCCTTTGGAGAGACAACAAGTTAAAAAAGGAAGGTTGGACACTGTCCCAACTTATAAAGGTAACTTGCCATTTCATAAATGACGGAGCCAAAAAACTAAAATTCACTTCCAGGTTTAACATCTAGTATCAAATTATAACTTTGGTGTGCTGCCAAACTTAGCCTCCATGGCTTAGGAAAGAACATTTCTCTCTTTGGCAAAATAGTGTTGTATAGTAACAAAAGAAAGTAGACCATTTGTCTGATTCAGAGGTAAAAGACCCACGTTCCCATCCAAATTCATCTACTTTATTAGTTTTCGCTGTCTCAAAACGTGAAAAACAAAGAATGCCATTAAACAAGCATTATGTCACATTTGTCACTTCATGTCACATTTAGTTGGCATTGTTCTTTTCTTCCTATCCTAGAAAAAGTTGAAATGCTTCCGAGAGTATTGGGATCTTTGAGGTCAAATAAATATCAATGCTTTTCTGCATTCAAGTCCTGAACCAACCTATAAAGCAAAATAGTTACCAGATAGAGAAGCAAAATGTTACTTTTACACTGATAAAGGATAAAATAGAGAATGAAGCTTTCATCTGTATGCAGGCGATTCCTGATACTGAACCTCAGAATTAGATAGGCTTATCTACCCCATGATAGACAGTGCCAAATGGGGTCCTGCTCCTCTAAGAATTCTGGCATGGTGGAAGGGTGTGAATACTTTCTCTTTGCAGGCAACTGACTTACAGGAGTACGAGTTGAGCCATGTATGTTTTTCTTTCCAGAAACCTGTTTTTTTTTTTTTGTGGTTGTTTTTGGGTTTTTTTGAGACAGAGTCTTGTTCTGTCACCCAGGCTAGCGTGCAATGGCATGATCTTGGCCCCCTGCAACCTCCACCTCCTGGGTTAAAGCAATTATCCCACCTTAGCCTCCCAAGTAGCTGGGATTACAGGTGCACACCACCACACCCAGCTAATTTTTTGTATTTTTAGTAGAGATGGTGTTTCACCATGTTGGCCAGGCTAGTCACGAACTCCTGACCTCAAGTGATCCACCCACCTCAACCTCCCAAAGTGCTGGCATCAAAGGCGTGAGCCACTGCATCTGGTCCAAAAACCTGATTTTAAAATACTCTAATACTTTTGAGGAGTGGGGTCTTTGTTTTTTTAAAATAGGCTTTTTTTTTTTTTTTCTCCCCAAAATGGAGGCTTACTCTGTTGCCCAGGCTGGAGTACAGTGGTGCAATCTTGGCTCACTGCAGCCTCTTTCTCCTGGGTTCAAGCAATTCTCCTCCCACAGCCTCCTGAGTAGCTGGGATTACAGGCATCCGCCACCACACCTGGCTAATTTTTGTACTTTTAGTAGAGATGGGGTTTCACCATGTTGGCCAGGCTGGTCTCGAACTTCTGACCTCAAGTGATCCACCCACCTCAGCCTCCCAAAGTGCTGGGATTAACAGGCGTGACCACCGCACCTGGCCTAAAAATAGGCTATTTTAGGCTTATATTGATTTTGATTTATGATAGTAGGTATTATTTTTATATCTTTTTATTAATAATATAATTACATATATAGGATTACATTATTTCCATTGGTTATGTAAAATAGCTGAATGGATATGTCCTAATATAAAACACTTTTGTAAGAGTGATACCATCAATAATCAAAGTAATGATTCATACTTTATTTAGGTAATAGTTAAATGCATACTTTTTCTTTAAATTTCATGCCTACCTGTTCAACGAGTAACTAAAGTGCAGGATATCAATATACTTTCATCTATAAGCCTACCCATTAGGGAGGTCAAGAAAATGTTTTTTCTGTTTTTTAAATCTTTGAGCACATAACATACTACACAAAGAACAAATTGTGAAGACTGTGAATGTTGAAGAAGTATAATTAAATGTAGCATAGAGCAATTGCTGATATAGATTGATATGCACAGGAGAAAATGTACTGTGTAAAATTTGACATAAAGAATAATTGATGAAGATGAATTTGGTCTTTTTTCATTTGTTTGTTTTTTGAGATGGAGTCTTGCTCTGTCACCCAGGCTAGAGTGTAGTACCACGATCTCGGCTCACTGCAACGTCCGCCTCCCAAGTTCAAGCAATTCTCCTGCCTCAGCCTCCTGAGTAGCTAGGATTACAGGCATGAGCCACCACGCCTGGCTAATTTTTATATTTTTAGTAGAGACAGAGTTTCACCATGTTGGTCATGCTGGTCTTGAACTCCTCACCTTGCGATTCACCTGCCTCGGCCTCCCAAAGTGCTGGGATTACAGGCATGAGCCACGATATTTGGTCTCTTATACAATCATATTAAGATTTTCTTTTTTTCTACAAGATCCATAAGAAATATACCAGTAATACTGTTGTCCCCTGATGCTGGGAACATGTACACACAACACACGTACACATTTATACCAACACTACTAGCTTTCCATGACCTGAGTTTCCTGTAGATTCCGATACTTCCACTCCTGTGGTTATAGTTCAAGCATAAGGAATTTTGAGTTCCTCTGGCATTCTCACTACTGAACTTTCTTAGTCAGCAAAGGTGATGTTTTGTATTTCAGGTTTTCAGGCATGAGACAACAAAAACACTAAGAGCCAAGGTTCTACTTCCATACTCTGTATGATTGTACTGCAGGTTTTGTAGATAACCTATTTAAGAACAATTCTGCAGCTGAAGAGAAGTCACAGTGGGAAGGTACTCTCACTGTCCTCCTTTGGGAGGCCAAGGTGGGTGAATCACAGGGTCAGCAGTTCGAGACCAGCCTGGCCAACATGGTGAAACCCCATCTCTACTAAAAATACAAAAAAATTAGCTGGGCGTGATGGTAGGTGCCTGTAATCCCAGCTACTCAGGAGTCTGAGGCAGGAGAATCTCTTGAACCTGGGAGGTGGAATTGCAGTGTGCCAAGAACGCACCACTGCACTCCAGCCTGGGCAACAGTGCGTTACTTTGTCTCAAAAAAAAAAAAAAAAAGCATTTGAAATAAATGAAAATAGAGTCACAATATACCAAAACTTCTGGAATGTGGCAAAAGCAGGGTCAAGAGGAAAGTTTATAGTGCTAAATGCCTATATCAAAAAGATAGAAATAGCTCAAATTAACAACCTAACCTTGCAACTAAAAGTACTAGCAACATAATAACAAACTAAACCCAAAGCTAACAGAAGAAATAATTACAATCAGAGCAGAACTGAATGAAATGGAGACCCCCAAAACCATTCAAAGGATCAGTGAAGCAAAAAGTTCATTTTTGAAAAGATAAACAAGATGGATAAACCACTAGCTAGATTAACAAAAAAAGACATCCAAATAAGCACAATCAAAAATTACAAAAGTGGCATCACAATTGATCCCACAGAAATACAAAAGATACTCAGAGAATATTATGAACATCTCTATGTACACAAATTAGAAAGTCTAGAGGAAATAGATAAATTCCTGGAAACACAAATTCCCAAGATTGGACCAGGAAGAAACAAATCCTGAACAGATAATAATGAGTAAGGAAATTGAATCAGTTAAAAAAAAAAAAAAAAAAAAAAAAGAGCCGTGGACCAAATGGGTTCACAGCTGAATTCTACCAGACATAGAAAGAACAGCTGGTACCAACCCTACTGAAAGTACTCCAAAAAATTGAGGACGAGGGACTACTTCCTGGCTCACTCTATGAAACTAGTATGATCCTGATACCAAAATTTGACAAAGACACAAAAAAGAAAACTACAGACCATTGTACCTGAACACAGATGCAAAAATCCTCAGAAAATACTAGCACACCAAATCCAGCAGCACATCAAAAAGTTAATTCACCACAGTCAAGTGGGTTTTATTCCTGGGATGCAAGGATTGTCCCACATATGCAAATCAATAAATGTGATTCACCACATAAACAGAATTAAAAACAAAAATCATATGTTCATCTCCGTAGATGCAGAAAAAGCATTTGATAAAATCCAACATCCCTTCATGATAAAAACTCTCAAAAAAACTAGGCATTAAAGGAACATACCTCAAAATAATAAGAGCCATCTATGACAAACCCACAGCCAACATCATACTGAATTGACAAAAAACTGGAAGCATTCCCTTTGAGAACTGGAATAAGACAAGGATGCCCACTCTTATCACTCATATTTAACATAGTGTTGGGAATGCTAGTGTTGGAAATTATGTCTCTTCACTGACAATGTAATTTATACCTAGGAAGCCCTAAAGATTCTACCAAAAGACTCTTAGACCTAATAAATGAATTCAGCAAAGTCTCAGGATAAAAAAATCAATGCACAAAAATCAGTAGCACTTCTATACACGAGTAATCTTCAAGCTGGGAATCAAATCAAGAACATAATCCCGTTTACAACAGCCACACACACTCACAGTACCTGGGCATACATCTAATGAAGGAGGTGAATGATCTCTGTAAGGAGAAGGAAATCATAAACTATACAAATGGAAAAGCATTCTATGATCATGGATAGGAAGATTCAATATCTTTAAAATGTCATGCTACACAAAACAATCTACAAATTACATATATATATATATATATTTTTTTTTTTGGCAGAATTAGAGAAAAACTATTCTAAAATTTGTATGGAACCCAAAAAGAGCCTGAATAGCCAAGGCAATCCTAAACAAAAAGAATAAAGCCAGAGGCGTTACATCTCCCAACTTCAAACTGTACTATAAAGCTACACTAACCAAAACAGCATGGTACTGGTACAAACATAGACACATAGACCAATGGAACAGAATGGAGACCCCTGAAATTAAGCCAGACACCTACAACCACCTGATCGTCAACAAAATTGGCAAAAATAAACAATAGGGAAAGGACTCCGTATTCCATCAATGATGCTGGAAAAACTGGCTAACCATATGCAGAAGGATGAAACTGGACTCCTACCTCTCACTGTGTACCAAAATTAACTCAAGATGGAGTAAAGGCTTAAATGTAAGACCCCAAACTCTAAAAATCCTAAAAGAAAACCTAGGAAATACTCTTCTAGACATTGCCTTAGGCAAAGAATTTATATTTTAAGTGCTCAAAAGCAAATGCAATAAAAATTGACACATGGGTCTTAAACTAGAGAGTTTCTGCACAGGAAGAAAAACTACCAACAAAGTTACAAACAAGTTACATAATAGAAAATATTCACAAACTATGCATCCAACAAAGGACTAATATCTAGAATCTATAACTAAGTTAAATAAATCAACAAGAAAAGATAACATTAAAAGATGGGCAAAGGACATGAGAAGACAGTTCTTGAAAGAAAACGTACGAGTAACCAACAAACACGTGAAAATATTTTCAACATCACTTATCATCAGAGAGATGTAAATGAAAACCACAATGAGATACTATCTCATACTAGTCAGAATGGCAATTATTTAAAAAGTAAAAAAAAAAAAAAGAAAAAAAAAAGAAAAAAAAAAGATGCTGGTGAGGGTCCAAAGAAAACGGAACACTTATGTACTGTTGGTGGGAATACAAATTAGTCCAGCCCCTTTGGAAAGCAGTTTGGAGATTACTCAAAGAACTAAAGGTAGAATTACCATTCAACCAAACAATCTCATTACTGGGCATATAACCAACGAAAAATAAATCATTCTGTCTGCACTTGTATGTTCATTGTAGCACTTTTCACAATAGCAAAGACATGGAATCAACACAGGTGCCCATCAATGGTGAATCATATAAAGAAAATGCAGTATATATACACAATGGAATACTGTGCAGCCACAGTAAATAAAACCATGTTATTTTCAAGAACAAGGATACAACTGGAGGTCATTATTCTAAGCAATTTAACACAGAAACAGAAAACCAAATACTGAATGTTCACACTTATAAGTGGGAGCTAAACATTAGGTATACATGGACACAAAGATGGAAACAATAAACACTGGAGATTCCAAAAGGAGAGAGGGAGGGGAGCATGCAAAGGTTGAACAACTACCTGTTGGGTACTGTATTCACTAATCGGATGATGGAATCATTAAAAGCCTAAACCTCAGCATCACGTAATATACCCAAGTGATAAATCTTCACATATAATCCCTGAATCTGAAATTCAAATAAATGAAATAAATGGTATGGGGAAAACTGAGTATCCGCATGTGAAGGAATGAAATTGGAGCCTTATTCCGTAAACAAAAATCAATTCAAAGTGAATTGAAGTCTTAAACACAAGACCTGAAACCATAAAATTCCTAGAAGAAACCATGGAAATGTCCTTGACTTTGACCTTGCCAGTGGTTTTTTGGATATGACTCCCAAAACACAGGTAACAAAAGTAAAAATAAACAGATGGGTTCATCCAAACTAAAAAGTGTCTGTACAGCAAGGAAACAATCAACAAAAGAAAATTGGAACTTATGAATTGGCAGAAAATATAAGCAAACCATGTATCACATAAGGGGTTAATATTTTTAAAAATAAGGAACATAGACAATAGCAATAAAAGTGAGGGGGGGATTAAATATTGACCAAAGTACCTGAATAAACATTTTTTCCAAAGAAGACATACACATGGCCAATAGATATATGAAAAGATACTCAACCAATCACCGGATAAATGCAAATGAAAACCACAATGAGATATCATCTCACACCTGTTAGGATGTCTGTTATAGAGAAGATAAAAGATAGCAAGTGTTGGTGAGGATGTGGAGAAAAAGCAATCCTTGTACTCTGTTGGTTTGAATGTAAATTGGTATAGCTATATGGAAAACAATATGAAGTTTTCTCAAAAAATTAAACATGGAATTTTCATGTGATCCAGCAACTTCTGTAGTATATATCCAAAGGAAATGAAATGAGTATTTTGAAGAAGTGTCTTCACTTTTATTTATTGCAGCATTATTCACAATAATATAGATAAGAAACAACCTAAATGTGCATCAATGAATGAATAAATGTGATGTGTAAATATTTGTATGAACATATATGTAGTACACATATATTCTATTATATATTAAGTAATAATATGCATAATAATGTGTAAATCTAAAAGAGTTGAATACATAGAAACAGAAGATAGAATGATGGTTACCAGGGGCAGGGAAGTGGGGGAAATGGGGATATATTGGGCAAGAGGTATAAAGTTGAAGTTGTATATGATGAGTAAATCTAGAGATCTAATGTACAGCATCATGACTATAATTAATAATACTGTACTATATACTGGAAATTTGCTGAGAATAGATTTCAGGTGCTCACACCACACACACACACACACACACGCACAGACGCACACGCATGCACACACACAGGTTACTGTGAGGAGATGAATATGTTTCTCACTTTAGTAATCATTTTACTGTGTGTGTATACACGTTAAAGACCAAGTACATTTTAAATATATACAGTGTTTATTTAAAAATAAAATTGACTATCTAAAAAGAAACTTTATAATTGAGAATTTAAAAAGCAATAGCATGAAAAATGAAATTGCCATACTAGACACCAAAATGAGATATCCTCAGGGGAAGACATTATTTACTACAAAAATAGTGGAGCAAACAGTGCTTCAAGAATTTATACTTGGTAAGTTATCACTTCAGGCCAGCCTGGGAATGCATCAGACACTAGTCGGTATTGATATGTAGAAAGAGGAGGGATATTCTGAAAACTGGTACGAAATGAGTAAAAAAGCATAGAATCAGAAAAATAAAACAGTTATTCAGTAGACATAGTGAGGACCAGAAATTTTCAGGCATGAGAGATTGGGGTGTAATTCCATGAAAGTAGATTGAGATCAGTTTGGGAAGAACATTGAGTGCCAGGCTGAGGGGACTTGACATAAGTATAGATTTTTAAAAATCTTCTTGGAAGGACATCAGACAGCTGTAGAAGCAAAATACAAAAATTTCAGAGAGCTAGGAGCCCTTCCTCAGTGAGTTGATATGGCCAGCGATTTACTTCTCTGGGAACACTTGTCAAGTCCTAGGCCTGTGCTGAGGATTGAGCTTGGCATAAGTAGATAAACTCTAGTAGAGGAAAAAGAAAGCAGTGGAACACTTGAATTTGGGCTGATAGGACTAATTGAAATCTAGAAGAGCCCCAGATACATGGCTGGTTTTCAATGTGAGACATTCACTGAGAGTTTGTAGGGGAGGGGGCATGGTGTGCTGGGAGACTGGGCCAGAAAAATTCCAGAGGAATATCCCACAGTCTTTTTTGGGAGCAAATGCTTAGGAGACAAAGCTCCACTAGAATGAGGGCCTTACTACAAACACACCTTGTGTCTTGCTCTTGAGACATTTGAAACTAGAGTAAGACTATGTCTAACTGAAGGTGCCATTGAGCACTGATCTAGCTCAGATTCTGGTAAGAATGAGGTGATCTCCCCCATATTCTAACATAGGAAAGAGTAAACTGTCTCCTGTTGAAAATAACATTGGTTTTAGTTTTTATGATTCTCTTATACACAACATCCAGCACATAGTAAAATGTTATGAGGCCTATGAAGAATCAGGAGATATTTGAAGAGATAATGGTCAAGACTTTTCCAAAATTGAAAGAATCAGCCCACAGATTCAGGAAGCTCAGCAAACTCCAAAATAAACACATAGAAAATCATCCTAGACAACTATTGTCAAACTTCTGAAAACCAAGTAAAGATAAATTCTTAAAAGTAGCAAGTGAAAAACTATTCATTATCTACAAAAAGAAAAAGTTATATCTGACTTTTAAACAGAATGATACGTGACTTTTCAACACAAACTATGGAAGTTAAATGACAGTGATATGACACTTTAAAAGTGCTAAAGGTGTGAGAAGGGTCTAGAATTTTAAAGCCAGCAAACCTGAGAATTGTATATCTAGTAAAAATAGCCTTGAAAAGTTAAAGCCAAGTAAAAATGTTTTCAGACAAAAAAAGAAAAAGCTGAGATACCTACTACAGAAAGTATTAAAGGACATTCTTCAGTTAAAAGGAAACTTATTCCAGAGAGAAGCATGAAATGCAGGAAGGGATGAAGCACACATAAAGGGTAAATATGTGGGTAAATATAAAATAATATTGACAACTTAAAATTACTATATTATGTTTTTACACAAATATAAAAGTAAAGTATGTTAGAACAGTAGTACAAAAGGCAAGAGGATTTAAATAGAATTAAATTGCTTACAGGTTCTTCCATGCTAGAAGTGGCAAAAATATCCATTTACGTTTGAGCCAGAAAAATCTCAAAATAAGTCAAGCATTCATTTTTTATTTTTAAAATATAGAAAAAATTCTAATAGTAAAGTGGAATAATACAAATGCCATTTATTAATACAAAAGAAGGCAGGAAATAAGGGTTATTGGAACAAAGGAGGGAAAAATCAAAAGCAAATAGCAATACAGTCAACTTAAGCCCAGCTAGATCATTACATTAAGTGTAAATGAACAAAATATTGTGATTAAAACTCAAAGATTGATTTTTCACACATTAAAAGATATTTTTAAAAAATGCCAATAATTTACAAGTTACATAAAATGGATAAATTTTTTGAAAAATACAATTTAACAAAAGTAACTCAAGAAGAAATAAAAAGTCAAAATAGCCCTATATCTGTAAAGGAAATTGAATTTGTAGAATTCAAGGTGTAATTTTAAACCTCGCCTTAAAGAAATCCAGAATTTTCAGATTCTGTGTAAGATGCAGAAGGCCAGAAAGATTATATTCCCAACATAAGAATAATAAAAAGCCAGCTAATCTACAAAATCATAAATGTGTATGCATCCTTTAGAAAGCTGAGATCACACGTTAACCAATTAGCCTGACATTTAATGAAAAAAAACTTCCACCCAGTTGAGACAGGAGACAAGCACTGTTTCACCCAAAGCTGGGCATGGAATGAAGACGAGCTGTTACACAAGTGTATCAAATAATTTACATATTTAATTGCTGAAGACTTGAGTGTAAGCTACTGTGAGAGCATAGAAGCTCTGAGAACTTCAGACACTAAAGGGGGAGTTCAAAACGACTCATAGACTATTCCCTATGGATGTTCACTGTGTGATTATCAGAAGATTGGGAGAAAGGCTGGAGACTACAAAAAATTTCCTTCATAGTGCAGGCATAGAAAGAAGAATGGTTGTTGTTGCAAAGACAAAAAAAAAAAAAAAAAGCAGGAAGCTCCATTTGGATGCCTGTAACCTACAGAACAAAAATGGATTAATAATATCCACTGCAGGCAGGGGAGTGGAGCAAGATGGCCAAATAGGAACAGCTCCAGTCTCCAGCTCCTAGCATGAGCGACAAAGAAGACAGGTGATTTCTGCATTATCAACTGAGGTACTGGGTTCATCTCACTGGGGAATGCCAGACAATTGGTGCTGGTCAGCTGTTGCCCAGCGAGAGCTGAAGCAGGGTGAGGCATCGCCTCACCTGGGAAGCGCAAGGGGGAAGCAAATCCCTTTTCCTAGCCAGGGGAACAGAGACACACAACACCTGGAAAATCGGGTAACTCCCACCCCAATACTACGCTTTAAGCAAACGGGCACACCAGGAGATTATATCCTACACCTGGCCGGGAGGGTCCCACGCCCATGGAGCCT
>NW_012102632.1:116717-132065 GCF_000951045.1 Mandrillus leucophaeus | reverse complement strand
TTGGACTTAGGAAGGGGAACATCACACACCGGGGCCTGTCACGGGGAGGGGGGAGGGGGGAGGGATTGCATTGGGAGTTATACCTGATGTAAATGACGAGTGCAGCACACCAACATGGCACGGGTGTACATATGTAACAAACCTGCATGTTATGCACATGTACCCTAGAACTTAAAGTATAATAATAATAATATAAAAAATCCACTGCAGGAGAGGCATCACTGTGACAGCCACAATGAATAGGTGAAGATGTATTGCAACCTGATGAAAGATAAAGAAAAACAACAACAAGGAGCAAAATAAAACTGAACCTTGAAAATGAAGAAAGAACAGGAAACTGTCTTGGGACCAAAAATTAGAGACCTACTACATTTAGTGAAGGGGCAGGTACACTGAGAGAGCCCTGCTTCTGAGACCCAGGGGCACAGGGCCTGCCTAAGACTGAAGCTGGACTGGGACAACAGAGAAACCACCACACACCCACCTTCTACTTCCCAAACACAAGATTCTGAGTTTCAAATATACAAAGTAGCAAAAACTTATAGTACTAACATAAAAAATGTAAAAATATGCATTTGTAGTTGGAGACTTCAACACTTTCTTTAAGTAATCTGTAGAACATAGACAGGTAATAAGTAAGAATATAAAGACCTGAACAACACTATCAACAATTTGTCCAAATTGACACTTCTGCCAACAATAACAGAATACACATTCTTTTCAAGTGCACAAGAAAGCTTCATCCAGATAAACTATATTTGGAGTCATAAAACAAACCTTAACAAATATAAAAGAATTGAAATCATGCAATGTTTTTTTTGATCATAACAATTAAATTAGACATCAATAATAGAAAAAAAAGTAGAAAAATCCCCAAATATTTGGAAATTAAACAGCAAATTACTAAATGTTTGTTTTTTCCTTAAGTATCATGAAACACTAAAAACACATGATAAAGATTGTGGTGTTTTAAAGGTATTGCTAGAATGTTGTCAATAAATATTCCAGAACAGATAATAAGTATTCCAGGTATATGAGCATAGGCATATTTATGGGGAAAAAATCAATTTTCTGCAATTAGCTAGAACTGACATTCATACTATTGTACGCTATTACATCCATCTCTCAGTGTCCAAATTCTTGCTTCCATTTTGAAAACCAAAGCTGGTTTGGTGAGGGAAAATGTTGTCTTCTGTTTATTCTCTTACAATGAAAATCTTTTTTCTCTTGTGTGGTAGCAAGAATTCTCCCTATATGATTGTGTGGAACTGTAGATCTTTAATAACATCTGTGATTTCTTTTAGCTAGTGAAAAATGGTGTTATACTTTTATACTTTAGTTTGCAAAGAAGAGAGATTCCCTCATGGTACCTCAAGAAAAAAAGACTCTGGTAAAGCTTCAGGTGAACTGAAAATGAAAAACTATCAGGTGCCTGGGAGCTTCAAGGAAGAGCTTTTCCCTTCATCTCCACAGTGAGCTACATGATTTCTCTCACAGCACCTTCACTTCCCTTCACTCATCTGCTCTGATTGCCACTTTGCTAACTGGCCGCCTCTGCCTAGTTATCATTTCTATTTCTTTACAGGTCTGTTTTGAATGTAACTTCAGCTTTCCATGGCTCTTCAGCACTACCTCCTGGCATCCTTTTCAATTCTCCCATTTCTATCTCACTCATTATTTTCAATTTTAGGTTTACAGGAATAAGAATGCTTGATCTAGCTCATCTTTTCCGTCAGTTTGTCTTCAAGGTCTCTGCTGGCCTGAAGGTCACCTACTCTTGAGTCAGGTGCCCTCTCTCATTCAAACATCAGTAACTTCATCATTTAGTCCAAAAGTTGGCCATTTTGGCAGAAATGGATAAACATTTTATCTCTTTGAAGAAGATATCCACATAATAAGTTTTCAAGGTTTGACCTTTCCTGTAAATACTGCATAGACTTTAGTTCTGATTTTAGTATGTTATCTTGTATAATAAATTTCTATCTTTTATAAATTAATTTTTGGTATTTAGAAATACATATTTTGAGGTGAAGTCACTTTTATGGTATTTCCTACCTTGTTATCGTCCTCATCTAGAAATAGAAAACACAAATAATCCTTAGTTGAAATATAAACATTTCAGTTTTAGTGAAGTGTACCATTACCAACTTGTAATGGTATTACAAGTCATCACTCTGTAGACACCAGAGTGAACGAAAATGCTCCACAGTCTAGGTAAACTGCAGGAAGTAGGCTTAAGGTTATTTAACTTCCAAACCCCAGATCTTTGCTCTGATGGTCACTTCAAATTCTACAATTTCAAACACCTTTGAAGGCATTCAGTTAAGGCCTCTGGCCTCTAGATGGCCCTCTATCTTTTGGGAATGCCTTAAAGTCCATTTCATGAGGGAAAGTTGAAGCCAGAGATCTTTCTGGGATAGCACAACTTACCCTGTATCTTTGCTCAAGGACTTCTTTCTGTAACTTCCTAGAGTATACCAGAATTAAAATTTTCTCTCCTTTGATGAGTCTCTCCAAAGCAAGGAGTAATGTCTGTGTTACTTTTGTCCACACATGAGGGCACTTGATTTTATTTCAAGCCCTGGATTTTAGACATACTTTAGCATTTTGTGAGTTGTACTTAAAATCCCAACCACTTCCTAGGAATACAACCATAATCTCCTAAACTCTGTCCTCACCTACAACACAGTCCTTTTGGCTTTCAAGAACTATCCACAATCAGGCTCAGATATGCTTTTCCTTTGTTATGTAATCAGATGAATTTGAAAGTGGAAAATTATATCTATTAAAGTGAGGAGATGGGTAGAGGAAGGTGAAAATGAAGAAAAAAGAACAAATCTGAAAGGAATCAGAGAAACTGTATTCTGATACTATTGTTTAGATTTCCAAAGGAAATGGAAAGATGTTTGGCAATGAGAGAAATCAGTTATGATTTTTAGAAGATGGTTGTTTTCTTCAGCGTTTAAAAATGTTTTTACTTTGTTTTAATTTTCAAGATGATTATAGAGCTTATGACCTTCATAAAAGTGAACTTTATAAGCCAGAACAAACTTATCAACCCCCTACTGTGAAATTTGGAAATTCAACTACATTTCAGGATGACTTTGTTCCTCAGGAGATAAAGCCTAGGCAAATCTTTAAACCCTCCTCTGTGGTCAAACGTTCTACAGCCCCTTTTAATGGCATTACAAGTCATTGCCTTGATTATATACCTCATCAGCTTGAACTCAAGTTTGAAAGGCCAAAAGAAGTTTGCAAACCAACTGACCAATGCTTTGAGGATCTCACAGCTCACCGGTATGACTTTCAGGGTCTTATTGGTGAAACGGCAAAAATCTGCAGACCTGTACACACCAGAGTGACCCAGAATGCTCGGTTTGAAGGAAGCACTGAATTCCGTGAATGTTTTCAACCATGGGAAATCCCACCATCTGAGGTCAAGAAAGTACCAGAGTATGTGCCTCCTACAGGTAACATCTATTAAACAGCACAAGCCATCTTGACTATGTTCCATATCAGGCCAACCATGTAGTTCCCATCAGGCCAGTTTCTCATTAGAAGAAGTAACAATTTTCCTTTCGAAGGAAAAAGCACCATGAAGGAAGATTTTCCAGCATGGGAAAATTGTCATCAAGGACTTATTAAGAAGCAGCAGATTCCCAACCCATCTGGAAAATTTGATGGTTTGAGCACTTTCAGATCTCACTATGGGCCACACAAATTGATTCCAACAGAGAGTTGCAAATCTTTAAATATTGCTTTTAAGAGTTCTGTTCCATTTGATGATGTGACCATGTACTCTGTAGAGTACACACCAAAAAACAGGAAATTTGCCCAACAAGTTACTCGTCTCCTCCAGGTTACATTTTTGAAAATGCCAATTCCCAAGGTCATAAATTCTTTCACAAGATTTCTCCCACAGTGAAGGCCTTCTAATAACCAAAATATGCTTAAAAGGAAGCTACTAGCAAGTAATTGTTTTTCCAAGAGAAGACTCCATTTTTGGAGTGAAAAAAATTATGATATAATAAATCATTTTTTATATTTTTAAACAAGAAAATTGGAAAATGTATTATAAAAACTCAGAATCTTAAAACCATTTTGTATTGATACTTTAATCAAGATCGTTCTTTAATATGCATTTCAGAAGGTTCAATAATATACATTCCCATGTGAACTCTTTTAATATTTAACATATTGCTTAGTAGCTTGTCCCCAGTCTATTATCATTTGTAATTCTGTTTATAATTATGGCAATTTTATGGTTATTCACATACCAGTTGTTATTTATCAAGCACATCAGGATTATCTAGAACAACATTGAAAATGATACATGAATTCCTCTTCCAAGATAATAGGATTCATTTTACTCAGACTTCCGTGCATCTACATAGCATCTACCGAGTCAAGTTTTGGTTGGTGGTATACAGACTGCTGCACTGTTCCTCACCATGTTCAGGTTAGCAAGAGGCACTGTGGTGTGGCAAGGAAAGGCTCTGTGTGCTGGGAATCAAAGGACTTGAGTTCAAGTTCTAACTAATTATCATTATTTTTAGAGACAAGGTCTCACTGTCACCCATGCTGGAGTCCAGTGACGTGATCACTGCTTACTGCAGCCTCAGCCTCCTGAGCTCAAGTGATCCTCCTACCTCAGCCTCCCAAGTAGCTGGGACTACAAGGGTGTGCCACCACATCTGGCTATTTTTTAAAAAATATACTTTGTAGAGACAGGTTCTTGCTATATTGGCCAGGCTGTTCAATATATTATCCAGGCTGCTCTTGAATCCCGCCTTGGCTTCCCAAAGCACTGGTATTACAGGGATGAGCCTGAGTTTAAGTTCTAATAATATAGATTTCTATTTTTATTACCTTAGACAGTGACTCATATCTCTGAGCCTCAGTATCTTTATTTGTAAAATGATGTCTGTTCTCAAAAAGAGTTTGTTTTGAGCATCAGACTATATGGTACTTTTTAGTCCTTAAAGTACAAGTATAAGTGTAGAGGATTGTTAAAAAAAATCACTCAATCTCTTTTTGTACTTGTTTTCTCCTTTTCAAATGAGGAAAATCACTTACTCAATCCTCATTTTCTGGCCTGTAGCAAGGATTGTAAACTAACTTAATTTGCTTTGAGCTTCTGAGTAGTATGTGCTTCTGAGAGGAGTCTTGTCCTTTAAAACTTCATGAGCACCTGAGAAATTGTTAACAGAGAATGGAAAGCTTGGAATGGGATAAATACAGTGGTTTGAGTAAGAGTATTGCAGAAAGGAAAAAGTATTTGCTAGGGTAGTTTTAGGAAGTTTCAGGAAGACTGACAGCTCTGAAGAAATCTGTAGGGTAAATGTAGGTAATTTTGAACCTAATTGTCATGCCAAGTCACTGTTCAGAGGCAGAACCAGCCCCTGCAGGGGGCATAATCACCTGGTTCACCTCTTCCAGTGTGAAGATAAGTGCTAAGGAAAGGAATGATGCCAGGAAGTATAGTAGAAACACTCTGTTGCATTGAGAAATGCTAAAAATTTCCTAATGAATTAAACTCTTATTGGGTGGTTTCTTTTTTAAAAAAAAAATTAAATAATTGCATTATGGGAGAATATTATTTTTTTTAGCATAAAGTGAATTTTAGTCTTTTATGGCTTCAGAATTATTCCAAAACTACTTTATTGAAAATCATCAATATTTCATTATTTTAATTGTTCAAAAGTAATTTGTTCTTATTTACATTTATTAGCAAAAGTATGGTGTGTGAAACTTTATATTTCTATGCAACATTAATAAAATCAATAAAAGGAATAGATTTTCAAGAAATCATTTCTGTACCTAATTTTTTTCAAAGAGAGCATTTTAATAAAATCTTGTCTAGGTTAACCTGTACATAAGTAGATGTTCTTACTTTTAAAATACAAAACAATATTGTATAATCAGAATTAAAAATAAGGAAATACTACAGCATTCTGTCATCCTGGCCTATATTCCAATGCTGGATATTCAAATTCCTCTGTAATTTAATGGGGGTGGTCTCCTTTCCGGACGAAGGTCACCCTTAATAAGACATCTACTAGAGTTTCCGGAGGCAATTTGCCATGGGATAAAGATTGGAGATGAATAATGGTGTTTCTCCATAATCTAACACACAGTATAACAGGTGTGAAAATAGAGATTGAAACAGAGAACAATGCAAGACATTCAGCCTACGAGTTCAGGAAAGTCTTCCTTATGGAGAGGATAGACAGGGGAGCTGAATCTTCGAAGATAAGTAGGAAATTTCCAAGAAAAATGGGAAGGTGGGAACAGCATAAAACTAGGTACAGAGGGACTCTATCTCTGTGAAAGAGTTAAAGGAACTTCCAAGCTATGTTGCTGGAAAGCTAGCAATCCCTGATTCATTCTCCTGCTAGGCCACCTTGAAATACTATGCAGGAAGTCACACAAAAAACATTTTAACAGGGCTGTGTGGGCAGCAAGCCACCCAGGTGTGGAGGCAAGAGATTGAGGGCACGAGCTGTTCCAGTACAACAAATTATTATAAAAGAAGAATAGTTATACTAGATATAAACAGATGTGATTATGTATGAATATCATTAATCATTAGTTTGTGGCAATTACTCTTTACTCCAATATTATAATAATTCTTCCTCTACAACTATAACTTAGGAAAAGAGCCAGGCTTCAAGGGAGCCTGTGACTCTAGCCAAGTCTGATTCGGAGGAAAAGAAACAGGTATGAGAAAACGAGGCTGTGGAGGGATAGGGTTGCAGGCCTCATTACTGGGCCAAACAGGCAGAAGGTTGAGAGCCCTACAGCAGGGCTGAACAGGGACAGGGTTGAGATAATACAGGAGGGTTTTCATAAAGTTTAAATAAGCCAAGTACTTAGCACTGGCCTGTCCCATGGTGTCCCCGGGATACTCTGAGTGCCCAAGCTTACCACCAAGCTTGTTGACCGCAATCGTCAGGAATCTCTGGTCCAAATCCTCCGCTGATTCCGCACTCAGGGTGCAACTTCACACAGCAAGAGAGAGCCCCGCATTGGGTGCCGTATGTAGGGTCCAGCCCCACAGGGTCAGTGGGTTTTTCTCCCCATGTGAGGAGACGAGAGATTGTAGGAATAAAGACACAAGGCAAAGAGACAAAAGACAGCTGGGCCCGGGGGACCACTACCACCAAGACACGGAGACCGGTAGTGGCCCTGAATGCGTGGCTGTGCTGTTATTTATTGAATACAAGGCAAAAGGGGCAGGGTAAGGAGTGTGAATCATCTCCAATGATTGAAAAGGTCACGTGAGTCACGTGTCCACTGGAGAGGGGGCCCTTCCCTGCCTGGCAGCCAAGGCAGAGAGAAAGAGAGGAGAGAGAAAGAGACAGCTTACACCATTATTTCTGCATATCAGAGACTTTTAGTACTTTCACTAATTCACTACTGTTATCTAAAAGGCAGAGCCAGGTATACAGGATGGAACATGAAGGCAGACTAGGTGCATGACCACTGAAGAGAGAGATGGTTAGGACTCCGGATAATTGTGGGTGGGCATGACTGATGTCAGGCCCTCCACAAGAGGTGAAGGAGTAGAGTCTTCTTTGAACTCCTCCGGGAGACTCCCTTTCCTGGTCTGCTAAGTAGCAGGTGTTTTTCCTTGACACTGATGCTACCTCTAGACCATGGTCCACTTGGCAACAGGTGTCTTCCCAGATGCTGGCGTTACCGCTAGACCAAGGAGCCCTGTAGTGGCCTTGCCCGGGCATAACAGAAGGCTCATACTCTTGTCTTCTGGTCACTTCTCACTATGTACCCTCAGCTCCTGTCTCTGTATGGCCTGGTTTTTCCTAGGTTATAATTGTAGAGCAAGGATTATTATAATATTAGAGTAAAGAGTAATTGCTACAAACTGATGATTAATGATATTCATACATAGTCATATCTATTATCCATATCTAGTATAACTATTGTTATTTTATATATTTTATTATACTGGAACAGCTCATACCCTCGATCTCTTGCCTTGGCACCTGGGTGACTTGCCACCCACACTTTGTGGTTCAGGAGGCCTTGAGGGAAGGGCCCTGGCAGTGTGTACAGAGGCCTGGGATTGGTGTTGGAGTTGTTTAGCCAGCTGGAGTGCCCAGGAGCTGAGATGAGAGAGGCTGGGAGGGTCTCTGCTGCTGGCTGTGGGTGGAGGATCGGCTGAGCAGAGAGGGGAGGCTAGAGTTTCCTACAGTTGTAGGACTCTGTGTCCCCTCCCACCTCTCCTCGCCCCACCAAGGCTTCTCCAATGGGTCTCCCAGGCTGCGCCCCCTCCATCCTCCCATCCCATCTCTAGCCATGGGTGGGGCCTGTGCCTGGATGACCCTCCTGCCAAGGACATCATCGACTTCTCAGTGCCACCTGGCGTCCTCTATGATGTGAGCCACCAGTGCCGCCTCCAGTATGGGGCCTACTCTGCCTTCTGCGAGGACATGGATGTGAGTGGGGCCAGTGTGGGTGTGGGGGTGTGGGGACCCGGCAGGAGGGCTCGGGGACAGCTCTCACCAGCCCATGGATGCCAGCCTGAGAGTAACCTCACCTGGCCTGGGCTGCACCCCCGAGTGATACTGTGAGACGCCAAGTGACCTGTGGGAGAGGCCAGGGATGGGCGGCCACAGACCCAGCTCTGAATTCTGGGTCAACCATGGACAAAGTGTGACACTTTGGGCAAGTCCCTTAGCCTCTCTGGAGCTGGCTCATGAGAGGGAAAAGGAACCCCAGTGGGGAGGGTCTATTTATCCTGGAGAAGATTGCCTGAAGTGATCTTCTAACGGGAGTGTTTCCAGAGGAGGGGTTAGGCTGGGAGAGGTGGGGCCAGCTGGGGACCGCTCTGAGGAGTGCAGCCCCGAGTACCCCACACCACCACATGGTCCAGGGAGGAAGGTGGGAGCAGACACACAAGAAGGGACCTCTGGGGGTCTGTGGGCCCCTGCCATGTGGAGGGGTGCCCAGGGGACCCTTGGGGACAGGGAGGGGGCAGGGTGGGTGGCAGCACTGGGAGAGGGTGAGGGTATGGCCCATGCGCTCCTCCTCACAGAATGTCTGCCACACACTCTGGTGCTCTGTGGGGACCACCTGTCACTCCAAGCTGGATGCAGCCGTGGACGGCACCCAGTGTGGGGAGAATAAGGTAGGGGATGTCCCCAGTCCTGGCGGTGGGTGTGTGAGACGCCAGACCTGCTGTAACCAGGCCCTGGGGTCAGCCCCAGCTCACAGTCTTGCTTGTGCTCCTAGCAGAGCCCCGCACTCTCTGCAGCCCAAGGCCCCATCTGCAAAGCGGAGGCATTGGGGCCAGGGCTTGATTCCATGATTCCCCCAGGGGTCTTCAGCTGAGTCAGCACGTGGGCCGTTTTACTCCCTGCTCAGCTCCTCCCTGTGGTCTGGGTCACAGATGATTGTGATGATTGTAAAGGGGCCTCTCTCACCTTCCATCCTTCCCCTCTGTGCCTTTCTCAGCCTTCCCACCCACCTTGTTCTCACTAGGGTGAGGATTACTGATAGGCTGGGGGGTGGGGTGGCTCTACCTCCATCTGTCTTGGTAGTGGTGTCTCAATGAGGAGTGCATGTCTGTGGGCTTCTGGTCCAAGGCCATGGATGGTGGCTGATCTGGCTGGAGCGCCTGGTCCATCTGCTCCGGGAGCTGTGGCGTGGGCGTACAGAGCGCTGAGCGGCAGTGCAGGCAGCCTACGTGAGTGTGGGGCCCAGGGTGCCCTGGGCAATGGGACAGAGGGACCCAAGCAGTCAGCCGATTGCAGGAGCTTGGCTCTGTCCCAGCCCCTGGCTCTGAGAAATGTCCTCATAATGGTCAGTCCGAGTGTCCAGGCCACCTTGAGTCACTTTCAAGCAGTGTTCTGGGGACTGACAGGGTCCCCACTGCTGACCTCTTTTCAGAGAGGGGGACACTGAGGCCCAGAGACTGGAGAGACTCATCAGAGGCCACATGGCAAAGCAGCTGCTGGCTGGAAGGAGGCAGGAGAGGGCAGTGGGGAAGAGCATGGGTCCCAGACCTTAGATGGCTCCAGGTTCGAATCCCATCTTCATCCTTTCTCTGGGCCCCGTTTTCCCCATATATATAACAGCAGTGCCCATCCAGTAAAGTTGTAGTCAAGGGCAAATGCAGTTTTTGCAGGCCAGGCCCTCAGTCTTGCAGCTCGTCTGTAGGGGGCACTCAGCGGGAGGGGCTTGGTGGCCTCAGAGACACAACAAGAGTCTGAGATGAGACTGGGGGCAGCTGGGAGGATGGGCCAGCACTGAAGGGATGGCCTGAGGTGAATGACTTCACCTCTCTGGGCCTCTATTTCCCGTCTAAACGGGGTGGTGTGAAGATCTGCTGAGACACAGAGGCCAGTGATACCGTAGACCTGAGGCACTACCCGGCTAATCTTCACTTCAGGAGGCCACCCGGGGCAGACATGGGGTTCACAGCCAGCCCCACCCAGGGCACTATGCTTATCCAAGACTGGCCTGTGGCCCTCCCTGCCTCCTGACCTCCAGGTCTGAGCTGGGTGGGGGCCAGCAACCCTGGCCTAGATGCGGAGGGTTTCAGGAGCTGTGCTCGGTCAGACCTCCCACCTGGCTGGGGCCCTGGGCACTTCATTTAGGCCTGGGCTGGGGTACTGCCACCAGGAGGGAGGCTGAGGACTCAAGGGCTTGTTAGGATGCTGGTGTCATGGGCTAAAGACTCGGTGCAGTCCCTCTAGCCAGTGCCAGTCATGCCTGCAACTTGTCCCAGCTTTACAACAGCCCTCTGCAGAGGCAGCCCAAACCTCACTTTATACAGGAGGAAATTGAGGCCCAGAGGCTGGCCGAAGACTTGCCCATGGTCACATAGCAGGTTGGGGGCAGAGCTCAGGCTTCCTGCTGCCACCTCCCCACAGGTCCTTACAAACAGGGAGGGTGTGTCTGGGCCAGAGGGTGGGCAGCCCAAGGGAGGGAAGCATTGTGCACAAAGCTGGGCGGCAGGGATCTCGGGGTGTGGGTGCAGGAGGAAGCCGCTTGCTCTGGGCTGTGGCCAGGCAGTAGTATTCACCAGGCCCTGGGGCCCACCCCGCTCATCCCCACCGACCCAAATACAAAGGCAGATACTGTGTGGGTGAGCGGAAGCACTTCCACCTCTGCAAGCTGCAGGCCTGCCCCACTGGCCGCCCCTCCTTCTGCCACGTCCAGTGCAGCCACTTTGACGCTACACTCTACGAGGGCCAGCTGCACACATGGGTGCCCGTGGTCAATGACGGTGAGTGCTGCCTCCCATGGAGACACTGAGGCCCAGAGGGCTGGGGATGTGTGGGTCCAAGGTTACCCTGTGATGCAAGTAGGAGGCCCAGTCTCCACCCCAAGCCTGGGCCACTCCCACTGTCCCCTGGGGCTGCTGCTCACCCCTAGCTCCCCAGTCTGCGACCTTGCAGATAGCTACCAGCCCAGCCGGAGCCTCCAGCATGTTGGTGCTGCTTGGGAGCCTCAGCCTGCTATGGATGTGTGTCACAGAGGGGTCTTCCTGGTGGCCTCCACACTCCTGCCCCAGCTGTTGCTGATGGCTCTTCTACTTGGGCCTCCAGTGAACCCCTGCGAGCTGTACTGCTGGCCCGCAAATAAGTACTTTGCCAAGAAGTTGTGGGATGCCGTGGTCGATGGCACCCCCTGCTACCAGGTCCAGGCCAGCTGGGACCTCTGCATCAACAGCATCTGCAAGGTGTGCCTGGTTAGGAAGAGGCTCTCCCAGTACTGGCTGCCCCCAGCCCCACTGGCGGGCCCCAGGTTCTCTCCTGGGTCCCTCCTGGTCCTCTTCAGGCCACCCTCCCCATGTTCTACCATTGGGTTTCCAAGCCCCCACCCTCTATGATCTCTAAGGCAAAGCCCCTGCCACACCTCCTGGCACTGGGGACCCCTCCCAGTCAGGCCTCACTTCCCTGCATCTCCTTGGATGCCTGCACCAGCACCACCCCAGACAGGAAACTGGAGCCCAGGCAGTGACTTGACCTCTTGCTGGCTGGCTGACCCCAAGCAGTGGTTTGCTCCCTGATAGAAGGGGTTAAATGAGGTGACATAGGTGACTTGAAGGGCTCTGAGCCCCAAAGAGTAGCACTCAGTATTTGGTAACAATTTCTATTCTTATTTTTAATAACAATGATGGCCTCTCCTCTTCGCCCATGTCCCCAGCCACCTACTTGTCCCTGCTTCTTGCCCTCTAAGCCACTGGTGTATCAAGGCCTGGGCTCCGAGGAGGACCAGCAGGGAGGTGCCAACCCCCAATGCCTTCCCTGCATGCGCTGGTCAGGAGTGCATCAGATCCCCTGCCTGCCTGCAGCCTTTGCAGAACTCTTCCCTTCTCTTGTCTTATGTGATGCTCACGACATGCCTTTAAGGGAGGGGTGGATCTCCCTATCTCACATGTGAGGAAACTGAGGCTCAGGGAGGTAGAGAAGTTCACCTGAGTCAGAGGCACAGCTGGGATGGGGCAGGGCCAGAGAGAGGCCTCCTGACCCCCACTCCCAGCTTTCTCCTCCTGACCCTGGCTGGCCCCCGGGACTGGGACCACAGAGGGCTGACCACCAGCACCAGGGGCCTTTCCTCCTTGTGTGTTGCAGAACGTGGGCTGTGACTTCAAGATTGACTCCGGTGCTATGGAGGATCACTGTGGCGTGTGTCACGGCAATGACTCCACCTGCCACACCGTGAGCGGGACCTTTGAGGAGGCCGAGCGCCTGGGTATGGGGTGGAACCGCTGTTGGGGAGGGGTGTGCTCTTCACCTGGTGGCCCCTTCCCCATCTCCCCTGGGCCCCTGTCCTTCGTCTTGTGGTCCCTACCTAGACTAGAGATGGCTAAGCAGGGAAGCCTTGCTGGGGTAGAATTCTTGCAGGAGTCAGGGAACCCCTGGCCCACATGCAGAGAGCTGTCCCCACGGGGAATCCTCCTGTCCCAGACACCCCAGGCAGGGCCAGCTCGGCTTGCGTGTGGCCCCTGGGCCTTTCGAAGAATGGTAGTCTCCTCCTGAAGCTTCTGAGATGCCCAACTCCGTGCCCTCACCTCTGGTCTGTTTTGCACACGTTGCTCAAATACTGACTGTGTGCTAGGTGATGGGGACATGCAGGTGAAGTGCTCAGTCCTGCAAGGGGACAGAACCTTCTGGTGTGACCAGTGCAGTAGAGGTAGGCCCAGAGGGCCATGGGAGCACTGAGGAAGAAGGTCCTGGCCTGGGGAAGTCAGGGAAGGTTTCCTGTAGGAGGTGGAAGTTGAGTTGAATCATAAAACTCAGAAGAGATGGAAGTGGTCTTCCAAATGGAGGAAAGAGCCTGTACCAGAGCCTGGAGGCAAGAAGGGAAGGCAGGACCAGCTATAGGGCCTCGAGCCCCAGGCTGAGAAGCTTAGACTTCATCCCAGAGAGCAGCGCAGTGTGTTGGATAAAGCACTGGCCCTGGAGGCTGCTCATATCCCAGCAGGACGCTCATGCACGTCACTATCCCTGTCTGCCTCACTCTGATCATCTGTAAAATGGGGATAACAATAGTACCTAGGCTATAGGGCCGTTACCCATGAGCTTACAGATATGAAGTGCTGAGAGTAGTGCCTGGCATGTGACGGGTGTGACGGAAGTGAATGAATAAAAGCAGGCCGCATGGGGATGAGGAGGGTGTCCCAGGAGAAAGGCCTGGGCTCTTTGGGTTTTTCAGAAAGAGAATGCCAGCTGGCCTTTAGTGTAGGGGATGGATCCAGCCTTGTGATGAGACCAGCTTAGGTCCCCAAGTGAGGGGTGATGGGGCATGGCCACGGGGTCAGGATTTGTGGCACCTCTGCGAGGTTTTGGTGGTCTATGACAGATCTGAGCAATTTGGGGAGCTCAGACTTTAAAGCTAATGGCAAAATCTTTGGCATCAGCAGGTGGAGGCAAGTGGGGAGAGACGTGAGGGAAGCGGGTGGGGATAAGCAACCTTCTCACCCTGGGCACAACCTACCCACAACCCTTGGCTGACAGGGTATGTGGATGTGGGGCTGATCCCAGCCGGCGCACGCGAGATCCGCATCCAGGAGGTGGCCAAGGCTGCCAACTTCCTGGCACCGCAGAGCGAGGACCCAGAGAAGTACTTCTTCAGTGATGGCTGGACCATCCAGTGGGACAGGGACTACCAGGTGGCAGGGACCACCTTCACATACGCACTCAGGGGCAACCGGGAGAACCTCACGTCCCTGGGTCCCACCAACGAGCCTGTCTGGATCCAGGTGCCTGCCTCCCAAGGCCCAGGGTAGGGGAGCAGAGGCGCAGTCCCCAGGCCCAGCACCCCTTATGGCAGGTCTCGTCCTGGAAGAGTGAGCCCTGGGTCAGTCACAGAGCCTGGCTCTGAGCGAGGCCCTCCTGCTGCAGCCTCTACCTCAATTTTCTCATCTTTAAAATGGCCCAATGGTGTAGCTACAGTTCACAGAGGTGGCTGGGGTTGGCTCCTTTAGGACTGGGTGGATGGAGAAGACACCTCGTGCTCACGGGCTCCTGCCTGCCCACCCAGCTGCTGTTGCAGGAGAGCAACCCCGGGGTGCGCTACGAGTACACCATCCACAGGGAGGCAGGCGGCCATGGCGAGGTCCCACCACCCGAGTTCTCCTGGCACTATGGGCCCTGGACCAAGTGCACAGTCACCTGCGGCAGAGGTGAGAAGTGGGGCAGGCACAGCCCGGGCAGCAGGGGCTTCATCTCTGGACAGGGACGCTGGCTTCAGCTTCCAGCTCACTGCTGGGCCACCATGGGTTTGAAAGTTGGCTTCTCTGAGCCTCAGTTCCCCATCTGTGAGATGAGGCTGGCAACTGCCCTATGTCCCAGGCCCACTGGGAGGGTAAATGGATAAGGCAGGTGGGTGCTGGCTCGCGGCACGTGCTCAGTGTGCTCCAGCTCTTGGCGTTGTCCCTCCAGCGGACACAGCTCCCTCTCGATTGTGTCCTTGCTCAGCTCTGGCAGGTCTTGTGCTTGCATTTCTGCTGCATCCCGGAGACCAGCCCAGTGTCCCCTCACCACCCTGACTTATTTCCCTGAACTATTTGTAAAAAGCAGGGCAATTTCATTAACTCCGACTCTTCCTCCCCATATTTATCTATCTCCCCCCATGCTCCTCAGTCCCTGCTCTCTCTTTGTCTCCCCCTCACTGCTCCTCGGCTTCCCCTCTACCCCTCCATCTCCTCCCATACTTCTCAGTCTCCCCCCATGCTCCTCAGTCTCCCCTCTCTGTCTCTTTGTCTCCTCCTCACTGCTCCTTGTTCTCCCCCTCTGCCCCTCTGTCTTGTCCCATACTCCTCAGTCTCCCCCCATGCCTCTCAGTCTCCCCCCTTACCCCTCGGCCTCCCCC
>NW_012102632.1:80743-116002 GCF_000951045.1 Mandrillus leucophaeus | reverse complement strand
GTGAACCACTGCGCCTGGCCTAACACAGGTGTCTTTAATTGGACAAACATGAAAACCAACACATACATTTGCAGCACTAGACATTCGGGGAATTGTCTTTCAGCAAATTGGCTGCTTTGCAGGTGGACCACTTGGGAGTGTCTACAGAGGCAAGTGCCCCATGGTGGCTGGAACAGACAGGGGTTCTTTGTCTCAGGCAGGAAGTCCCAGGTGCACAGTCCAAGCTGGCGGGATCTGGAGCTGACTGGCCCTCAGCCATACCGTCCTTGCTACAGCAGCCTCCCCTCATTCCTGCTTGTCACAGATGGTGTCCTCCCTTCCAGGGCTCTTATCCTGTACTGGGCAGGAAGAAGGAGAGGGGAAAGGGCTGACTCCTAGTGAGGGACTTGTGCCTTTTTCTCCCCAGCCAGGACTGTGTCCCAAACCCCCCTAGTTGCAAGGGAGTGGCAGGGAGTTGTGTTTTCAGCTGGTCTCATTGCTCCTTGAACAAAATCAGAATCTGTTGGTGAGGAAAGAGGGGGACGGGTGTGGAACTGGCAGCTCAGGGGAGGGACAACTTACACTCTGGACCACAGGGTGGGGGTGGAGCCGAGAAGGCAGAGCCACCTGCAGAGGTGGTCCTGTGGCTGGGCCTCAACAGGCAGTATGGGAGTGAATGTCTGAGGTGAGGAGCGTGGCGATGTAAAGGCCCCAGGATGGGCAGTGGCAGAGAGTGTGAAGGACAGGAGCAGTGCCAAGGTTGGTGCAGGGGTGGAGAGCAGGGGCTGCCCCTTGTTGCCCAATTTCTTTTCCAGATATTCTCTGAGCCATTGGGAAGGGTGTGGACGGTGGGACGGCCTTGATTCCATGACTGGGTTTGCATGCTAGCAGCAGCTGGCACGGATCGAGCTCTTAGGATGTGCGGGGCACAGGCCGAGCCTGCACATGCAAGAACACACGCAGTCCTCCCTCCAGGGCTTGGAGGAGGCGGGATTGTTGCTCTCACTTCCCAGAGGAGGACGCTGAGGTTCAGAGAGGCCAAATGAGCTGTCCAGGCATCTCAGTTAGGAAGCAGAGGGTCTGGGCACCCAACCCACGAAACCTCCACACTCTGCCACCTGTCCAGGGGCAGTTAGAGGGGAAGCTACATAGGAGAGGGTGTGAGTGAGAACCAGGAGGACAGCAAGGAGGCGATGGTGGAGGTCTGTCTTCATCCTGACATGGGCAATAAGGCGCTGGGAGGGTCTGGCAGAAAGGGTGTCTTTGGGTCTTGGGTGGTGGGCACCTGGGTGCCAGTCCCAGGCTGAGCCCCATGGCCCCTAGGTGTGCAGAGGCAGAGTGGATACTGCTCGGAGCAGCAAGCAGGGCCCGTGGACGAGGAGAACTGTGCCCCCCTGGGCCAGCCCGATGACCGCCAGAGGAAGTGCAGTAGCAGCCCTGCCCTGCCAGGTGAGCCCGTCCCCACTCCACCACCAACTCCCCACCCCCAGGCATCCTGGGTCTGCCACAGGCCCCTACATCTGGGTCCCCGGGGGCCCTGGGGAGGAGCAGAGGGAGCCGGGCTTTCATTCTCTTCCCAAGGCTGAAACCCCAGCCCCCAGTCCCCGTCACCCCAGCCTGGGCCAGCCTGGACACCTGTGGTCCTCCTCTTTGGGCCCCTGGATGTGGAAATAGGCCTCAGGTCACACTCAGTTTCCCTGAGGGGAGGGTGGCAGGAGTGGAGGGGCTGTGCCATGTCACCAGGCTTTGAGGGCAGGACACTTACCTGGGCTTGGAGCTCTGGAGAATCATCCACTGGCCTCAGTCCCAGCTCTGCCCAAACCCTGAGGGCCTGGAAGCCCAGCCTGGCCCTCCCTGCTGGTAAGCCTGCTGATGCCACTCATCTGATGCCACGGTGATGCCACCCATGTGCCCTCACCAGATGGTGGGCAGGTGAGTGGCAGCTGTGCTCCAGCTCCTGTGGGCCTGGGGGCCTCTCCTGCCGGGCCATGCTCTGCATCCCAGCATGGGGCTGGATGAGCAGAGTGCCCTGGAGCCACCTGCCTGTGAACACCTTCCCTGGACCCCTACTGAAACCCATTGAAACCGCCATGTGCCCTGTCCGGCCACCTGGGCTGTGGGGAACTGGTCTTAGGTGAGTGTGGGATGGGAGGGGGCTCGCCTCCAGCTCCACCCTTGGTCTTTGGCTACAGGTAGGCAGACAGCCTTCCTGGAGCCCTCGTGGGTGGGAGGGAGCCTGGGAATTCCAGGGTCCAGCCCCTGACTCTAAAGCCTCAGGGATCAGGAAGCCCCTGGCAACCATGTCCACAGCCATGGCCTTGAGCTGGGCAGGACCAGAGAGGGCTGGCTGGGGTCTCTGCCACTCTGACATAGGGTAGTGGACAGGTTACCCAGCCATGCCCCAGCGTCCCCTGGCAGCCTGCCTCGCAGCCTAAGCCCCTCACCCTGGCTTCCCCTGCAGTGCTCAGTGACATGTGGGGAGGGCACTCAGCACTGAAATGTCCTCTGCACCAGTGATACTGGTGTCCCCTGTAACAAGGCCCAGCAGCCAGCCAGCAAAGTCATCTGCTCTCTGCCACCCTGTTGGTGGCCCCTGGACACACTGTGCCCTGAAGGCTCAGACAGCGGCTCCTCCAGCCATGAGCTCTTCAATGAGGCTGACTTCATCCTGTGCCACCTGGCCCCATGCCCTTCACCTGCCTCATCACTCAAGCCAGCCACCATGGGCAACACCATTGAGGAGGAGGCCCTAGAGCTGGACACGCCAGGGCCCGTGTTTGTGGACAACTTCTACTATGACTACAATTTCATCAACTTCCACAAGGATCTGTCCTATGGGCCCTTTGAGGAGCCCAATCTAGACCTGGAGTGGACAGGGGATCGGACTCCCCGACCACACAGCCGTCCTACTGTGCCTTCCATGTGTAGCCCCGTGCCTGCCACAGAGCCTCCTGCAGCCAAGGAGGAGGGGGCACCGGGATCTTGGTCCCCTAGCCCTTGACCCAGCCAGGCTGGCTGCTCCCCACCCCCACCCTCAGAGCAGACCCCTGGGAACCCTTTGATCAATTTCCTGCCTGAAGAAGATGCCCCCAGGGGTGCCCCAGATCTTGAGTTCCCCAGCCTGCCCTACAGGTGTGAAGTTTGAGGCAGGAATGATGACTTTGGGGGGATAAGGGAGCCCAGCAAAGGCCAGTGGCAGAAGCGGGTGGAGGAAGGGCCTCAGATGGGCAGGACAGCTTCTGCTGGGCCTGTTTGGAACTCAGCGGTTCAGAAATCTCAGATTTGGGCCCTGAGCTGGGTCCTGGAGTCAGCTGGGCCAGCATTTGAGTCTTTGTTCCACTGGCTGCTGAGTGACTCTGGGCAGGTTGCTTTGCTTTGCTGGGACCCTGTTTTCTCATCTGCAAAACTGGGACAGCTTGGGAGAGGAGGGTTGGGAGGATTAAATGAAGGAACTCAATAAAGCACAGGGCCAGGCATAGCACGACACTGGCACAGACTCAGTTTAGGGTTTTCAGACCCACACCTAATAACAACGAAGCCTGGTGGGCTGGGCCCTGGCTGTGAAACCTGTCTCCTCCCCTCCTGCCCAAGGGCTGCTGCAGGTCCTCTGCCCTGCCCCTCAGGCACAGCGTTGTCTTGCCCACGTCTCTGCCCACTACTGCATCAGGGCTCCATCCCAGGGCCCCTGCCCAGGCCTCTCAGGTGTGTCCCATGTGAGGGGCTCACTGCCTGGCAGCCCCAAGGGCTGTCCCACTGTTCTCATGCCCCTCCCCTCTGCAGGAGCCGATCCCACAAGTGAGAGTGGGGTTCCAGCACCAAGTGGGTTCTAGGAGTGGGACCAGGTCCTCCAGGAGGCACTGAGGGGGCGGCTGGGAGCAAGGGCAGGTCTGTCAGGCACAGGGCGCAGGGATGGTTTCCCAGAGGCCCCCACTGCCACCACTGCTAGGGCTGGCCTGGGAGACACTCATTCCTTCCCTGTGTCTCACAGTGCTCAGCCCCCTGTGGCGGTGGTGTCGAGCGGCACCTGGTCAAGTGTGTCAACACCCAGACGGGGCTGCCCGAGGAAGACAGCGACCAGTGTGGCCACGAGGCCTGGCCTGAGAGCTCCCAGCCGTGTGGCACCGAGGATTGTGAGCCTGTCGAGCGTCACCGTGAGTCCCCTGACCCCAGGATCTCTGCTGAAGTGAGGTGGGGCGGGGAGGGCGATGGGGAAATGGGGTCGTCAAACCATTGCATCCACGGCACCGGCTGGCTCCATCTGTAGTCTGGGCTCAGGAGCCACGTGGCCACTGAAAATCCTGATGCCACAGGATGCCATGCCGGAGGCTGGGCTGTGCTGGGAGTCAGTCAAGGGTAGTCGCAGTCACACAACATCCTGCATCCAGCTGTCTGACCTCGGGGGAGTAGAGGGAGTGGCCCTGGCCCCTGATTTGCTGTGTGAACCTGGGTAAGCTCTTCCCACTCTGGGTCTCAGTCTTCCCATAGTGAGACCAGGGATGTCCCTGAGGCTGTGTGAAAACTGGGCCTGGGTGAGTCCCTGTCCCCAGCCTTGGCCTGTCCATTCCTCAGCCAGAGGACTGCCTAGAGTGAGCAATGGAACTGCAGGAAGGGCCTCCCTTCCAGGGTCCTGATAATCCAAGTAGTAGGGGGTTTCCTGGCCAGCTGGGTCCTGGTGGAAGGGCCTGAGCTAGAGGTGGTTCTGGATACCCCACTGCCCCCCCGCCTCCAACACACACACACACACACACGCACACACACACACGCACCCCCCCTACACACACACTCTCACACACTTCCTTCCTGAGTCCCAGCCGCTCTCAGCAGTGCTGATGGCAGGAAACAGGGTGGCCCTGGAGTCTCATCTAGGCTCCCCTCACCAGCTGAGTGGCTTTGGGCTCCATTTCCCTCTCAGGGCCTTCATGTGCTGAATAAAGGGGCCACCAAGCCCCATCTTTCCATAAATGGGGTCTGGGCATGAAGGGCCCAGCACTGTGTGGGCTCAGGAAAGGTGACTTTTTCCTCTCCCCGAAAGCCACTATCATCCCCAATTGCAAGGTCAGGGAGAGGGCCTGGGACCCCCCCCTGCCAATCTAAGGAATCCAGAAGCTGTGGTGTGAGGAGCTGCGGCCCCTCTGCTATTGACTGTCTGCTCTCTGCCCCTAGGACAGAGTCCTCAGCCAGGGCACTCAAGCTGGCATTTCGGGGTCCCCTGCAATCTCTCCAGTCTGCCTTCTCCCCTTGTCCAACGCAGACTTCTCTACCTGTGCTGGCTCCTGGGCAGCCCTCATTCGGGCTCAGCGTGGCCCCTGCCATGCCTCGCTACCCTGCATCTGGCAAGGGTGGCCTTCCTGCCTCAAACTCCATTACCTCAAGGCCCAATGGCAGTGCCCCCACCCTGTCCTGCCTGCCTTCAGCATGCACCCAGCCAGCATCTCAGAGCACTCCTGTGTGCTGCCTGAGCTGGGTGCTGGCACCATGTCTCTCACCTTCAGGGCTAGGGTGGTGGGGTGGTTATGATCCCTGTGGGTGAGGACCAGATGGGGCAGAGAACAGGAACTGAAGCACCTGGGGGCCTAGAACCAAGGACGGATGGCCCAGGAGGCTCTGGGCTTGCAAGGTCTCCCAGGGGCGGGTGTGAGTGGGCTGCAGGGAGTGGGCTATGGGGGCTGGTTAGGTGGCTGAACTAGAAGCTGTCCTATGTGAGGCATTTTCTGCCACCAGTGAACAGTGGAGGGGCGGCTGGGAAGGTGTCTTGGACTTTGAGACCCGGAATTCCCAGGATGTTCTGCTGGTCTGTGGGACAGTTGGTGGGACATGTGGAAAGCCGGGAAACTCCAGAGTGTGTGGTCGCTGCAGTGACACAGCATGGCCACATCTGTTTGCTGTGGAGGTGGGGTTGACAGAGGAGGTCAACCCAAGAGGGTTGACCAAGAGGTGAAGCAGCTTGTCTGAAGTCACCCTGGGCGACCAAGATGCAAGCCTGGAGATGTGCGCTTTGGAGCTCTGCCTGGAGCTTTGGTGGAGGAGCCTGCCTGCTGCCTCGTGCCCTCTGCTGGGCCTGGGGGATGTCTGCTGCCCTCCTGCTCCTCCTCCCCAGGGAGGTCTGCTGGAGTAAGCAGGGCCTGGGCAGCAGTTGGGGGCTGTCAGCAGTGGCAGTGGCATCAGGAGCAAGGCCAGGAGGCTGGAAACAAGCCACTTCCCGGAATAGCTCTGATAACCTGGGGCAGGAGGGCCCAGCCAAGCCTCAGCCCTGACGAGCACAGCCTGGAGCTGGCCTCCCTCCCCAGTGGGCCTGGGCTCAGTCCCTGGTTTCCACTGACAGCCTGTAAGGCCCACTCTCTCTAGGCTTCGTGGCCCACCTGAGAAGTGGGAGGCTGGTCTGGGAGATGGGACCCTGTGACGCAGAACCCGAGGCTGAGTACAGTCCCTGTGGCTGGAGGTGGTCACGGAGGCCTGGCAGTACAGATGCACTGGGGCAGGGGTCAGTGGGGGGAGTTGGGGGCAGAGGCCGCTGCAGGCAGTGTGGCTTTTCACCTGCTCCTCTGGGGCAGATCTGCAGGGGGCAGAGCAGCAATCGGGTCCATGAGAGCGTGGCATCTGGTGAGGCACGAAGCGCCTTGGAAGCTGGGGGGCTGCTGCCCAGGGAGGCCTGTCTGCAGAGGGTGGGGTGCTGGGGGCAGGAAGGTCTTCTGGGCAGGGGCACAGCTTGGCCCTTACTTGCTGCCTGCCTCCAGCTCAGGCTCCCAGCCTCCCCTGGGGCCCCACTCTGTGGTCCTCCGAGACCTGTTCCACAGGGATTGAGCCCACTTTGTCACTTGCAGGGACTGCCCCTTGGAGTGGTGGGGACTGGGTCCCCCGTGGGCTCCTCCCTGACCCTGTCTGTTCTATCTGTTGACTCTTCTGGAAAAAGCAGGCAGAGAGGGGAAGAGCAGTCTGGCCAGCTGTGCCCTACTTGTCCCCACGTGTCCCTTCATCTCTGTGCCCAGAGATAGGGCTGGGCTAATTGCTACCACCTCAGAGTGGCCCCTTTCCCACCACCAGCCCCAGCAACAGGTTCCTACCACGCTGATCGATGGTCCAGCACCTGGCACCTTCCTACCCACAGCCCCTTCCCCTCCCATAAAATCTAGTCCCATGGAGCCAGACAGTGGTGCCCACAGCAGGGAACAGAGGGGCATGAATGTGCTTTGAAAAGGGTCCTGTCCTGGCCAGGGGTGGGAGGCTGGGGAAGGGGCAGACACTGTCCTCCCAGGCCCAGGCCCAGGCCCAGGCCCAGGCCCAGGCCCAGCCCTGGATCCAACCCTGCCCTCTGTCTGTGAGCCTTGGACTCAGCCGTTGACAATTTCCTCCTCAGCTCTCCCCTTGGAAGATGTTACACCCCTTCTCCAGGTGGGGACACTAAGGTTCAGAGAGGTTGCCCTGCAGCCTACAGGGGTCACCTCCCACATTCTGTTCTCCAGCATATGACATCCCTGGACAAAAGGGGAGTGTGGCCCTGGAGTCTGCATGTGGCAGCCACGCACACTCAGGGCTGGGTGTATGCTGAGGGTGGAGTGGACACCACTGAAAATCACTCCTGACTGGGCACAGTGGCTCCCAGCACTTTGGGAGCCTGAGACAGGCAGATCACCTGAGGTCAGGAGTTTTAAACCAGCCTGGCCAATGTGACGAAACCTCGTCTCTACTAAAAATACAAAAATTAGCCAGTTGCGGTGGTGGGCACCTATAATCCCAGCTACTTGGGAGGCTGAGGAAGGAGAATTGCTTGAACCTGAGAGGCGGAGGTTGCAGTAAGTTGAGATTGCACCTTTGCACTCCAGCCTGGGCAAAAAAGCAAGACTGCATCTCAAAAAAAAAAAAAAAAAAAAAAGTTACTCCTTAAGGACTGAGACCAAGAAACAGTATCAGAGGCTGAACCCTTTTGTAATGAATGTCTGTCCCAGGACTTGGAAGGGAGGGAGGGAGCTTGACCAGGGGGGCTGCCTGAAGGTGCCTGTCCTGCTGCTCCCCAACTCAACATGCTCAACTCATTTCACACCAACATGCCCCATCCTCAGAGGAGGAGCCCAGGGCTCTGAGAAGAAGTAACTGGCCCAAGGGCACATGCCCTGCTGACACAGGCCCATCCTAGCCTCCAACTGCCCACCTCCAAGCTCCAGGCCACCCTGAGCAGGTGGAAGAGGGAGAGGACCCCAGGCAGGCCCCAGCTGTGGCTTTGCACAGAGAGGCAGCCTGCCAGAGTTCACACAGGAAAGCAAGTTGCTGGGCAAGCTAGCGTGATTCCCAGCCCCGCTGCACTGCCCAAGGGTGGAGGAGTGTCAGGCGTGCTTCCTGTCTGTCTACAGCAGCCCGGCTGGCCCAAAGAGACCCTGGGGACCCACTCTCTGAGTCATGGCTTCCCAGGCCTTAGTCAGAACTGCCCGTGGTGGCAATCCCTTCCAAGGGGTGGGGAGCAGGGCCTGCTGACTTGCTTCTGACCCACACACTGAGCCAGTCCCTGTCCCAACTCTGCCACCACTGCTGTGCTGTGTGACTTCAGGAACCCCCAGCCTTGCTGAATCCATGTCCCCAGAAGATAAAACCCTGTCAGGCCTTGGCCTGCCCTGTCTGGGAATCCATGCTGGAGCCACTCCAAAACACCCTTATGGGAAGACATTTGATCATCATTCTTGGGTGTTTTCCACTGATGCCTGGGCTTGTCCCAGTGGCAGCTGGGCCTGAGCTGTCAGCCCAGGCAGGAGACAAACAAGCCTGTGACTCAGACAGGGCATGGCACAGCTGGCGGAAGGAGGCGTGCCTGTTCTTTGTGGCTGGGTGGGGGGTTATCAGGACATAGGGAGCCTCCAGCTCCTGACTTTCCCACCTCAGTGTCCCCAGCCCACACCTGCAGCTTGGCCATGGTTCTTGGGGCCTCCCAAGGCTGTCCCTGCTGGCAAAGGCATCCTGATGCAACTGCCCCAGGGCGAACCAAGGGCAGGGACACCCAGAAATGCCATGCTGGAAGGTCAGAGAGCCCCTCCTCGCCCCCCAACACCAATAAGCCCTGGCCCACCCTCCAAGCCCTTGGGGTGAGCCTCATCACTAGTGACTATAATGGAATTTCAGTGCAGAATATCATACAAGTTAGTTTATTTCTTCCTTAGTACTTCAGTTCCAAAATGTAACTGGAAGGTCAGCAAAGGAGCTGCTGTGACATAAAAAGATAGAGTCATCTGGTGCCCCCTGCAGTCCTCCAGTTGCCCAGCAGCGGTGGGATGCTCAGTGGCACACTCTAGGTCTCTGTATGGCCCCCCACCTGCAAGGACTTCCCCAGGCAGGCCCAGCTGCCCAGAAGCCCCGGAACACGCAGGGAGACAACACTATAGGATGGCGGGTGGGGATCTGTGCAATACCAACATGTAGTTAGAAAACCCAACCAGGCGTCTGTCTAGGATACTTCCTATATCAGTATACTGTAGTTGAAATAATGGCAGCTACCGTAGCCATCAGCAGTGCCGCAGGCTACCTGAGGTAAGAAGTGGGCCAGCCCGCACATCACATCAGCAAGTCAGTGAGAGTCAGGGCCAGAGGGAAGAGCAACTCGGAGGCTCAGGCTGGCACAGATACAAGGGAGTCACACACATAAGCACTTGTTATATAAGATAGATATGTGGAATCCAGAAACATCTTGGGCAAATAGCCTATAAAAATATAAACTGTAGTGAAAGCACACAAAAGTATTAACAGAGGTTCAACCCATCAAAAAACCCCATCCATTTAAAAGTTGGCAACTACCAGCAGGTGTGGGGAGGGAGCTCCCATCGGTCCTTGTGCGTGTATTTGGACAGGCCTTTGGGTTTCCCAGCTGGAAAAGTCCCCCTTGCAGGGGCCATGGGCTGGGTGTTGGGGTGAAGGTTCGGAGGAGGAACAGCAGTGTGGGGCAGCCCCTGCCAGAAGGGCCCCCTGCCATGGCAGCCAGTGGAGGCCAGGGACCTTCAGGGCACTGGAGGGGACAGAGCAGCTCTTTCCTCAGTGACATGAAGCGGGGAAGTGTTAGCGCTAAAGAGTGAGCCCACAGTCCTGGAAGGAGGAGTTGGCTCCATCCTGTTCCCCAACCGGCACCAGGGAGAGCTGCCCTCTCTTGCCTCCTGGACATGCGGCACTTGATTCCAGGTAGGAGAACCGCTGAGAAAGTGTCCCCAGTCCCTTTCCTCCAGGAACTCTCCTGCTCTCACACACACACTGCCAGGCAGCTGCTGACAACTGCCTGGAAACACGAACATACTACCGTGGGTTGCAGCCATGATGGGACCCTGGTCAGGTGCATCTCTCGGCAAACTGGACAACATGAGCCTGTCCCTAAAGGCAGCGTCTTAGCCCCAGGACATGGCAGTGTGTGTTGGCATGTTCTAGGGGCCATCAGCTTGGAAAGTAAAACCTGAGGGCAGCTGGTGCTGGCCCATGGGCCCAGCCCCATTCCTGCTGTACCTCCTCAGCAGCTGCCCCCCAGGCTGACAGCTGTTGTTTCTGATGGGCTGAGGGAGTGGGAAGTTCCAACACTTGATTTGAGCAGACTGCAAGGCCCAGCTCACAGGACAACTTCCTGAAGGAGTCAGACCTCAAACTGCTGCTCTCAAAGACAAAGACAATGGCAAAACCCATTTTTATTGCCTGAAAAGAGGCAAAGGCTTTTGGCTAAATATAGAGGCCAGCCCCTCTACCCAATGAAATGTTAACCAGCTCCACTAAAGACATGAAGCCGGGGCTCAATCTAGTGTGCTGAAATGCCAGCTTTGCTGTGGCACTGCTAGAAAGTTGACAGCAAAATATAATAGGAAAAAAGTACTTCTTAAAATTGCATTCCACCGTTGAATTGGAATCCCGAACCGTCATACTTGGTGAATGATTCCCACAAGTCAAGAAGGGCATTCCACAGAATCTCACTGAGCCACACCAGGCACGCGGCAAGCTGGGGCAGAGCAGCCCAGTGATCTGCAAATGCAGGCTGGCCATGAGAAGTGAGGGTGGGTGTCTGGGAAGCCAGGCCCTCCCCATGCAGGCTGGGAGCCACTGTTGGAAGGGTTGTGTGTGGAAGAGCAAAGGCTATTCTAGAAATGGGGCATGGCTAATAGCTTAAAACCACTGGTGGGAGGTTCATGGGCTTTCTACAGTGGCCATTTCTGAACAAGGGATGTGCCTGCTTTTCTAAGGCAGTCCCTTTTCATACTGACCTTATGCCTGAGGCAGCAACCCTCTGGCCTACAGGTGCCTGAAGCACAGTGGGCATCCTTCACAGCACTGCCATTCAAAACCACACACCACTGCCCATCATGGACAGGAGAGAGAACATGGGGAGATGCCCAGCAAAGCAAAGTTTTGGGGTCAGAGCACCGACAGGCTGATGGAGGCTGGAAACAGGCTCTTGCAAATAGCCACTGGTAAGCCTGGGGATCCACCAATCAGGCAGAAAGCATGACTGAGATACGTGTAACCAAAAGCGTGGCATGGAAATGGCTGTCAACAGATGAGACCTCCCACCCCTGCCCCCACACAGTGGGAAATGAGGAAGTGCTGTCTGGCTTTGGACATCTGCCCAGCAGATGTCCCAGAGGCCATACGTGTTATGTTCTGGCTTTTAAGCACGCTTTCAACCTTTGGGCACATTTTGGTTGTGAAGGTAGGAAGAGAAGTGTCCCAAAGCCCACTCAGGTATACTCTTCCTCATCGCTGACCAGCTCACCCTTGTCAGGGTTGGTGTCCTGCTCATGCAGGAAGTCCTATCAGATGGACTCCAGCTTGATCAGCTCCACCTGGACCTTCTCCAAGTGGTAGGTGCGTCGGTTCCGGATCTGGCATAGGGGAAAGGGGTTCAGGTCCCCAAAGGAGATGCTGATCAGCTTCATGGCAGGATGCAGGGGACAGACAAGAGAATCAGCAGCGCTTGCATGAGTGCTCACACACAGCCCTCACAGGCACAGCAGGTGGCCTGGGGCAGGGTGGGAAGAGCACTGGCCAGGCTGGGGGTCTGATGTAGAGGATGAGGCCCATCTTCTGCAGAGAGGTGACAAGGAACAATGGCCCAGCCAGGGGCAGGCTCAGAATGACAGCCTGGACTCCAGCTCTGCCACATGCTTGCTGTGTGACTGAAGTCACCACCTTTTCTGGCCTCTGATTCCTCATCTGCACACTGGGATAACAGTAGTGCCACCTCCTAGGGTGTGGGATTACTTGAGTTCCCATATATAAGCACTGAGAAGAGTGCCCAGCACTTGCATGGTGATGGTGGGTGTGGGTGTGTCTGCATCCTCTGGCAGGCATGAGGCCTGGCACCAGGCATGAGTCAGGGATGTCTGTGTCCCAGGACTGATTGACTGGGAATGAGCACAGGCCCAGGCAGTCCTGGCGATGACTGTCAGATGTGACAAGTGTCCAGATGCAGACTACAGAGAAATGTGCAGTTTGTGGGTTTCAAATTATCCCCAGGTCATGGCTCCAATTTACAATAAAAATGTTAAGGTTGTGATCACTTGCTCCTAACCACTGGTCAGTGGCTTAATCAAAACAAAACCAAAAGCTGTCCTGAGACTTGGCTATGGATTTGTAGCACTAAGGGGTCAGCCATGCTGGTCTCTGGGGATCACAAAATAAGCCAGTTCCTCCAACACGGGGCCACCATCTTCCCCTCTCTCGATTCTGCCAGGCTCCAGATGCTCTGCATCCAGCAACAGGGTCTCATTCGCTTTCCTGTCATCCAAAGCCCCAACAGACACACCAGTCTCAAGAAAAGCTGTGATGAAATAGAAATGCCCTGAAGGACTTCCTGCCTGTCCCCATCAGAGCAGGCCATTTGCTCCTGCTGCCGTCAGCTGCCTGGGCTCCTGTCAACACCAGGCGCACGCGAGGGCGCAGCCTTTTATGTTTCTAACACCGCTCCCTGGACAGGCTTCACTGTTGTCCACAGGCTCAAGGTCAGAAAGGCCAGCTTTATTTAAATTCTGAATTCCCCAGCATGTGTTCTAGTACATGGGAGCATCAGAGAACAGGGAAGGCCCAAGCACAGGGGTCCCTGCATGTGGATTTCTCAGGTTCCGCCTCCTGCCTGGCTCTGCAGACTGGGCTGCCAGCCCCACCAGGTGGGAGGAGGCTCCGAGTGAATGGGGCACGGGGTCCCCACTCACCAACACTTTCTCCCCGATAGCTGTCAGCCCACAGCCCCCACAAACCCCAAACCTATAGCGCTCACCCCTTCTGTGCTGCAGAACATGAGCCCAAAGTGTAATTCTTCTTTTGCTCCTCAGTCAGGAGCTGACAGAGGCCTCTGAGCCCAGGCTGGCATCTGGGAAGCCAGACCCCACCTCTGCCTCAGGCCTGGAAGGTTCTGCTGGGAGATGAGAAGGTGCCTCATGATTAGATAAATTTGGGAGACGATGCTCAGCACCTTGAAAGGCTCCCAGAAGTCCTGCTGCAGAGCCTGATTCAATCCTATTTAACCCCTGTCTCTTGAATGCAGCTGACCACACAACTCCCTCCCTGTGCTTCTGAAGGCCACTCACTGTGCTGCAGGACTGGCCTCCTTGCAACCACCAGTCTGGTTGCATTAAAACACTGAGGCTCCAGCCCAGAGGCAGGTTATGGACCCCTGCAGTCTTGATAACATTGGGGAGCCAGATGACATAGCCTGGCACTCCTTAAAGCACCTGTTGGTCTGGCGAGCCCACTTTCTAAAGCAAGCTGCAGGGGAGACCATACCAGGAGCCACTCACAAAGAGGCACTGCAGGAGCACGCAAGGCCTAGCAGTGTGGGAGGGGCCAGGTCGGCCTGTGGTGCCAGGGAAGGGGCGGGCACTCACCAGAGCCACGCCCACTCACCTCCACGCCTCCTGGCAGCACCTGGGACCCAGTACAGAACTGAGGGCAGCAGCCCTAGCTGTAGCTGTCGGCATGGGTGAGCTTACTCCATATCACTCTCAGCAATCCTGACCCAACATGAGATGAACAGAAACTCTCCAGGCTCACCCCACAATTCAGAATCAAACTTTCCCCAGCAAATATGTTTCTCATATCCTTCCTCATTTGGCAGAAATCAGGGCACTGTTGTTGGTGCTATTAGTAAGCCTGAAACTATTACAAACCCACTCGCAATAAAATACCCTGAAAATAGTGATGACTTCCAGAATGGCCTCAGCCAGCACCTCAGCTCCCTGTGTCCAAATCAGCTGTCAGGGTCAGCGCAGCCAACAGCTGTGGACATATGGACGAAGGTGGCCCAGAACAGCCAAAGACCGTGTGGCCAGGGAGGGTTCCTGAACACTTGGCCACCCAGGCCAGAAACCCAGGGCTCTTCCAAGTCAAGGATCACTTGAGCCCAGGAGTTCAAGGCCAGCCTGGGCAACACAGTGAGACCTGGTCTCTGCACAAAAATTTTAAAACTAGCTGGGCTTGGTGGTGGCATGTGCATGTAGTCCTAGCTACCTGACAGGCTGACGTTGGAGGATCACTTTGAGCCCAAGAGGTTGAGGCTGCAGTGAGTGGTGATCTTGCCCAGTGTACTCCAGCCCAGTGACAGAGCAAGATCTTATCTCCAAAAACTTTTTAAAAACTGAGTAGACAGGTGTCCTAGTGGCATGATAGATCCTGGGTCCCCTTCCAGATCTTTGACCTTTGGCAGCTGACTTTTCCTCTGGACCTCAGTGTCCCCATCTGAGTGAGAAAAGGTGGTGGGGAGGCAAATCTTCGAGTTGAAGCAGTGTAGAAACCACATCTGAAAAGCCACATTTGGGGCTCCAAGTCCAGCACACTGTAGCAGGACGAGCCACAGACAAAACTCCTCAGACACCAGATTGAAGAAGGAAGAGGATTTTTATTCAGCCAGGAGCGTCGGCAGACTCGCATCTTAAGAGCCGAGCTCCCTGAAGAAGAAATACGTGGCCTTTTTAAAGGCTTACAACTTTAAGGGATCCATGTAAAAGGGACACGATAAATCAAGCATGTGTGGAAAATGTGACAAGGGGCTACATGCATCAGCTAACAGAACAAAAAGTTTTACAGTGCTTTCTCATACAATGTCTGGAATTTACAGATAACACTAGTAGTTTTGGTCAGGGGTTAATATTATCATTATTATTTTAACCACCAGGGCCAGGTGGTGGTGCCAAGGTCGTCTAGTTATTTATCTTACTTCTGTTTCTTTCCAACTTTTTGCTTTCTCCCCCTTCTCCTGTCTTATAAACTAGGGAAAAGGGGAGAGGGAAAAGCTGAGAAAGACAGCAGGAGAAGTGGTGGTCTCATTCTATAACACAACATCAGCAGAGCCCGGTGGGACGGCCAGGGCAGCACAGGCATCAGGTCCCAACCTCCTTCCCTCTTTGCCCACTCTCAGACCAAGAAGCTCATCTTCTCAGAGCTGCTGTCCAACCTATACTTGCATGGGGATCAGAACACGCTGATGGAGGAGTCAGCAGAACAGGCACAGTGGGGCAATGAGATGCTGCACATGTACCACATGCTGATGGAGGCACCCAGCATCATCGGTGACACCAACACAACCACCATCAGAATGCCCACGGGGCCCATGGATGTCTTCTGGCTGCAGATGCAGAGTGTCTTGGCCGGACGCAGGTACCAGGGCTGGCCCCCATGAGCTCAAAGTCCCCCAGCCTCCATGACTGGGCCTGGGGGCTCTTGAAACAGGTGCCGTGCCCAAGCTAGCAATTGTGAGTGCTCTCTGGAGCCGTCAGAGAGGGCAGAGAGCTTGTGGTTTATGGCATAGGGGCTGGGAGCTTGGAGGGGTTATGTGTGGGGCTGCACTCTAAGGTGGCCAGACACCTAGGAACATCATCCTGGGCATGCCGTACCTGTCGTGCAGTCTGAGTCATGCTGCCAGGGCAGGGCATCCAGCTCCCAACCTGGGAGTGCCAAGAGCCAAATCCACTGCAGAGGAGGGGTGATTGTCAGGGTCCCACCTCCTGTATCTGTTGGCAATCCAGTGGCGATCTAGGTGAGAGTCCCATGCACATGGTCATCCCACAACACACTCCACAGGCCAGGCAGGGACACACAGCCCCCTTCCCTCTCTCCCAGGTACCATCATAGCTGCTAGCATGTGACCAAAGGCAGGGTCCCTGGCCCCCACTGAAGTACTACCACTGGCCAGCGGGCTCACGCACCTTGGTCTGTTGCTCCTAGGGGCCACCTGTGCTATTCAGCCAAGGGGACCACAGTGCCTGCTGGTCCAGCTGAGCTCTACCTAGTGAGCCTGCCTGCCACTTCTGCCACAGACTCTCCCTCTTCTGCTTTTCCCAGCAGGAAGGGCCCAACCTCACCTATGCAACCTGCAGCCCCTCCGAGCCCAACCAATTGAGGCTCCCCTCTTAGATTTATAAGTCTATGGCCAGTGGCATCCAGCTACCTCTCCTCCCTGCCTTCCCCAGGCTCCCTTCAGAGGGCCTTAGGCTTTCTGACTGCACAGAGAGAGGCCTCTGGCACTCATTCCAGCCATCCATCCCTTATAGCTTCACCATTTTAGTTCAAGCAGTGTTCCTTCTCTATCAGGCCTGGTGGTTGTTGGGTGGGGTTCCCCAAGCAAGATGTGGCCCCGGGCCATGGTGACCAGGGTGACCAGAGAAGAAAGAAGCCCAAGGGAACTGAGCATTGGTCTGAACTGCGGGTGCACTGCCTGGATGCCATGGGAGAGGCGTGTGTGGAGTGTGGAGGGCCGCTGTAGCCCCCAAGCACTACCTGTGAAGCTCCGGGTCCTCCCTCCATCTTCCTCCCCTTTCACTTCCAGCCCCTCTTTTCCAGGATCCTTACCAAATCCGCACCTACGCCCTTCCCTCCCTGGCCCTCCCACAGCTCCTGCACCAGTGCTCTGTGCTTGCCTCACCAGCTCTGGCTTTTCTTTAACCCATTTTCTCTCTGCTTTCTCTCCAACTACCAGCTGAACGGGTCAGGCAAGTCCATCCTGTCTGGAGAGCCCAAGGCCCTCCTTCAATCTCCGAACAGATCCTCCTCTTCTCGGAGGCCTCCCTTTCCAAGCCTGCCTGGGCAGGTGTCCTGTGACTTGACAGTGGCTCCCCAGCCCCAAAGTCAGCCCCTTTCATCCTTGACTTAGTCTATTGTAGTGCTGAGCTGACACATCCAGGTATGACTGTTGCTGAAAACTTGTGCCCCCTCTGTGGTATGCCCCTGCCCTGTTCTATAAATAGCTATATATACACACACACACATGTGGTTGACCGCCTCACCTCCAGAGCTGGGAATCAGTCACCGTGCTGTCATTTTGGAGGCTTGTGGCTCATCAAGAGAAAGCTGTCCCCCAATATCACCCCTCCAAAGTGCACCACCTCCAGTGAGCCTCCCTGTCATGACCGGCCTGTGGACAGCCAGCCCCCACCATCCCTCCCATCCTCCACCAAGCATGAGGGTGCTGTGCAGGCAGCCGTGTGGCCTGACAGTCTCTACTAGTCCTGCTGTCCCTCGGCTGAGAATCAAACCCATTTCTGGATGACGGGGAATGTGTCCTCTGCTGGCTGTGTTCTCTGTGGAGCTCAGGGGAGGGAAAAGGTTAAGCCATTTCTAGGGTGCTGTTGGGAGCACTGAAAAGGCCAAACCCTTTCCAAGGGACACTTCCTGGAAAGCCCCTGGAGTTTAGCTGACTCTTATCCTGTGAAGCCAGCTCTGGCCATTAGCAAGCAGGGCCATGAACTCAGCCTGGAGGAAGCCTGAAGGGCACTTGTCACTCTGGAGGGAGAGACACAACAGGCCACCCAGTGCAGACAGGAGAGGGAGGCAAGGGGACAGAACGGAAGATGCCTGGGGTGGATGGAAGTCAGTGGCCTTGGGTGCTGGTATCTGTCTTCCTGGCCACCACTATATCAGGCTTCTGAGCCTGTTGGCTGTCAGGGCTGGACTGTGCCCCATAGGCACCATGGCAGTCCTCGTGAAATCCACCAGGTGTCACCAGGCAGCATACACGTAACAGGCCTGGAAGGTCCCCAACAGCCATCTGGACATGCTTAGACATTCTGGGGCTCCTCGTTCAGTGGGACAAACTGCAGGACCCAGTGAAGGAAACGGAAATATACCAGGCCGAGCAGTATGGCTAAATCCGTTTATTCCAAAATAAAAAACAACAACAACAACAACAACAACAACAAAAAAAAAAAACAGGAGTCACATCACCAGGCAGCCACGACCTGCCTCCTTCCTCCCTCCTATGCTAGCAATAAATAAGTTTCCCAGCCACAAATGCTTAGAACTTCCTCCTCATATGCTAGCTCCAACCTCCGCTAGGTAAGGTACAGGGGGTGGCCCTACCCCCTGGAATATACAAAATGTTACACAGATACTATATGTACACTGGGGAAGGGGGTCACCCCAGCAGCCTGTGCGCTTACCTGGTCCCCACTGTCCCACCTCAGCTGCCTCCCTGAATAAGAAGATGGGAGCCCCCTGAGGGAAAAGTTGCTTTGGTGAGAGTAGAGAGGCCATTAGGCCTTCTCCAAACAAACCAGCTCCACCAGCCTTTGGCTCTTAAATAACAAACATCATCCAGAAATTTAATGACTCAGCCCTGGTCAAGGTGGCAAAGGGTCTGTTTGTCTTCCTCCATTAGACAGGGGTCTTATCTTGAGACCCTAATGGTAAAGGCGTGGTTGGTACATGGTGGGGGCAAAGACTCCAGACCCACTTCTCTAGGCTTATGCTGATAGGGGCCTGCTTTTATTTACTTTTATTTTTATCCCATGACATTTTTTGAAATCCCATAACTCTTTTTTCATAACTTTTAAAAAACACTTTTCATAAAACTTTTTTCCACTTTTGTTTTGTCACAACGTTTCCACAGCATTTTCACCCTATAACTTTTTCATCCCACAACTTTTTAAAATGCCCATTACTTCTTTTTAATTTGCATTCTTTTAATAAACACACTTTCATAATTACAATTTTGTAAGAATAAAAACTGATGTGCTCATGCCAAGAGTGCCCAGCATTTGCACAGTCTCAATACCTTTAATACTATAGTTTTCAGACACACTAAATTTTAAGGCAAAAATGGCAGTTTGCAACAATTTCATAATTTATTACATTACAGTAGCACCACAGCAGCTGTCAATAATGGCACTTTAGACAACAGTCTTTCAGTATTTCCATTATACATTCTGTTTACAAGAATTCATAAATTGGTAAAAGTCATTCTAAGAAAACTTGGCAAATAAAGCTTTGGACTGGAATTGCCATTTCTTTCTCTACTTTTCCTTCCCCCAGTTTATTTGTTTTAAACAACAGAATTCATAATTTAAAATGTTGTAACTTATTTCAAAATATTAACATAGCAGTTACATTTTTGAATAGTTATATTATTTTAAAGTGACTCTGTAACATAAAGTCTTAGAGAAACTACTATGGATAGGGCTGATGCACGTTTTCACATTTTCTAAAAATCAGCATTGGTTTTAGAACTGATTATTTTCATTTCTGGAAAACCTATCAGGTTTAATCAGATACTTTAAAAATAATGACCATATATTGCAATCTTTAAATAGGTATTTTGATTCTTTACTTCCTACAGAAATTCAAATTTATTCAGTTGAACTCACATTTTAAAATTCTATATTTCTGATGAACTCTAAACTTCTAATGTTGTCTTCTAAGCAAATTGAAAGCTGCGTTATACTGAGTGAGGAAAAGAACAGATACTTGCTGAATGAGGTATTGCAAAAGACTTCATGCACTTTGATGAAAGACTTAAGTTATTGTGATATGATTTCCATTCTTTTTAATTTTGTCTTAAACATACGACAGAATACCTACACAAAGAGCAGTATTTCAGCTAATACAGTACATTTATTTTCCAGATTGACATTCAACTTAAATATGACAATATGACAGTATGTGATTTAATCCATAGGTCCCTGATGAACACATTATTGTCAGTTTGGTTACAGATGCTAAACGCGATCTGAAGGTCATTCCTAGTCATTTATATGTGTCAGAGCAAAAGTGAAGTGATTGAAACTATAAAAATGCCTTTGAAATAATACATCAATGTATTAGTATATCAATGTATTAGGTAAAACGAGTTTCAGAATGATAAAGAAAAACTGTTAGACCAAATAAAATGGCTAATTAACAGTGGTACGCTTTCTAGCCCGAGGGTTTAAAATGGACTTGAAGTAACTGTCTTTCAAGTGACCTCAAATAATGTGAAAACGGCAAGTTCACAAAATAGAAGGCAAGAACAGGAACTTAAGTCCATGAAGTTTTAGCTGTTAATTCTTTCCCAAACATCATAAAGTTATTATTTAGGCAACGTATGACTGAAATAATTCATTCATCATGTATAGGCACATTAACATAAATATGGCACAATATACCTCTAACTGAAATCGAGAGGTATAAAAACATATTTCACTGTTCATAAAGAACTTTGTGAGGAAATATAACTCTGTGAATGTGTAGACACATTTCCTCATGATACTGTGACATTCACAAACAGTAGATTGCACTGCAGTTTGTAAACATTTTAAGTTGCATAAACATCTCCTTGATTTTCAAATGTAGTATAATACTGTCTACTAAAAACTCCTTTTTGTTTCAACTAAGTACTCTCACATATATTGGTTTATAATAATGGTTGTTATTAAAGTGTTTTCCATTCAAAGAAAAGAAGTAAATTCCTCTGTCAGAGTAACCAATGTGGTTGAAGAATAGCCAGAGAGGTCTAGATGGTAAAATCAATCTTCTAGCCTCAAAGAAGCTCCGTGAACATAGAGGAATGCCAGGTGTCACACAGCTTTCCTTCACTCGAATTCATTCTTGACTAGAGCCTGTATGCCTGTTCCAGGGACATTTAAACTCTGAAAGGATTTCTTATGATCTTTACTAAGTACATTAAGAAGAAAGCCAACCAGTGCCCTTTTGTGTACTGGGACATGTAGTCATGTGATTAAAACAGGTAACATGGACTCTGACTTTAAAACGTATTGTAGACATAAAATGCTCTAGGCTGGAAAAGGTTTTCTACATCCACAGTCAATGATGGGAGTCTTTCATTCCTCAGATAAGATCTCTTTTTAGGTCATCGGCAAAGAGTACAATTGCTGCAGCTCATGATGCAATATCTTCATAAGCCCAGAGCACACACAAATCCTAAGGGAACTACCATAGTACTGCGCTCGTTTTTGGCAATGAAACGAAACATATTCTATCCTGCACACACCTGCCAGAGCAGGCCACTTTCCTCTTCTGTGAGATTTAAAAAGCTCCCCAAAATGTTATTAGTCCCATCCCCAACACACAGAATAAGGGGGAAAGGCTGTTTCCAGTTCTCGGCCTTTAAACAACTCTAAATGTCAGTACTCACAGTGGCATATTACAAAGTAAGAAACAGTGCGCACTTGAGGGAAAACCACATATTGAGCTAATGAAGAGTTCACTGTGATTAGGATCCTATCAAACATAATATCAGAACATAAGCAAATTTTATCTGAATTCCATAATGAATATACATGCCGCAATAACATCAAAAAAAGCATGGCAGCCTATTCCAAACCAGCAAGAATAATTTTGTGCAAATAGTGGGTCTTTGTGTGCTTGAACTCCCACCAGGTAAGGGCAAACTCGATATGTGAGCTAATGACTTACAATTATCAAATTAAAAAACAAAAATGCTAAAGGATGTCAGAGTGAACATCAGGAAAAGATCCACTCTCCCTTACCTTTTTACAAATAAATTTAAATTAAATTAGAAACACAAATAAACATGAGTGGCTCTAACATTCAAATGAAGTAAATGAATTGTGTAGGAGACTAACCCCAAAGTTTTCTTTTTTGTTTTTTTGTTTTGTTTTGTTTTGTTTTCAATTTCTCGTCCAGGTCTTAGATGATGATGTTTATCTCCCTGTTCTCAGTTGCCCAGTAAAAGAATGGCATGCAGGGTTTGCTGGCCAAGCCTGAGTGCTCCTGGGTGTCCTGCATTACAGGAAGCAGGTGCACGATCTGCTGTGCAGTGGGGTTGTCATGGGGAGAACCCTCCTTGGCCTCTCCTGATGCAGGCTCCATGCTGTCGTCCAGGCTCACCTCACAAAAATCTTCGGAGAGAGGGAGGCGGGGATCTCAGTGCAGGTCTAGCCTCCCCTGCTCCTGCCTACCCACCCTGCCTGAGGGCTCTACTCACCATCCTGCTCGACAGCAGCCCCAAGTTCCTGGGGGGCCGGAGCCCCTGGAGCGGGCTCATTAGCAGGGTTCTGGACAGCAGTGAAGAATTTGCCATGCCTCTCGTGGTTGCCCACGGGCGGCAACACCAGCTCCTGAAGTTCCAGAAGATTCGCCTGAATGGAAGGGTGCTCAGCTGCCACACCAGAGACAGTGCCAGTGCCCATGCCCACCCCCACCCCTGTAGAGGTGTTGCACACCCTACCTTCATCTCTTCCTTGTTCTGGGCCAGCCTGATGACATCCTCCATCTCCCAGTGCCACATGTTTAGCACCACCCCTTGGCTCTCATATACTGTGATGTACTCTCCTGCAAGAGGACAGGGCTCAGACACTGGGGCCCCTCCAATGGCCCTGCAGCTCCCCCTGCCATGCCTAGGTCTCCCGATCACTCACGCCATCTGTCGCTCCAGAGAGCTGGATGAATCCACGCTCTAGGTTTTCCACCTGTTCCTTCCCATCTGCCTTCTCCTTCGGGGGGTCCATAAAGCCACTCTGGAGCCAAAATAATGGGGTCACATCTCGAGAGTGACCTGTATGTCCCGCTACCACTTTTCTTGGCTCATGCCAGGAATCACTCACCTTCACCTTCTCCATGGCCTTCTTCAGGGCCCGGTAACTCTCCCCACACACAAACTCACCCCCAGTCCCTGGAGCTGGGTCCTCTGCCTCTGGCTCTTTCCAGGCTGAGGCCATCAGGTAAACCAGGTGCGGGCAACACAGCCTTTCCACCTACTGCTGCCCACATGGCCGTGCCTGCTCCTCCTGGGCACTGGCTTCAGGGGAGTTGAAAATGCCACTTGAAGGCAAGAAGTGAGTATTCTTGTAGGGGCATACATAGAACAAACGGGGCAGGGAGGTGGAGCACAGCCCCTTCCCTTGGGGCCTCAGGGAGTGCACCTGTTGGTCACAGGTGAAATGGTGTCTGACCACTGGCTCCCAGAAGGGGTGAGGGTCCAGAGAAATCAGAAGGTAGGGAAACCAAGAGCATAAGGAAGTCTGGGAGGGACCACAGAGGAAGGTGGCAAAGTGGGGCAGGGACAGTCAGACTCACCATGGCCTCCTGGCTCTCCAGGTCCTTTGGGATGCTTGGCATGGGCCGAGGTGCCTCCTCCTCCTCACTGTCTAGATGTCCTCCTCCATCTTCTGTGGGGAGGTGGCCAGAGGGGTCCTCAGACAACCCAACAAGGGAAGTACTGTGGGCCCACCTCTCCCCACCCTCACTGTGTAACCCTGAGCCAGCCCCTCCCCAGAGGGGAATGAGCTGCTGTTCTTTATCTTTCTTTTTAAGAACCAAGATCTTGCTATATTGCCCAGGCACAGTCACATTACCGGTCAGTGCGGGAGTTCTGACCTGCTCCCTCTCTGATCTGGGCCAGTTCACTCATCCTTAGGCAACCTGGTGGCCTCCTGCTCCCAGAAAGTTACCATATTGATGCCGAACTCAGTGCAGACACCCGGTTGGCACAATGATCAGCTGTTCTAAAGGTCTCTTCCAACTCTTCAATCCTATGCTGCTAACAATCCCCCCTTCCTCCTAGGGCTCTCTCGTCTTCCTCTAACTGGTCTCCTGTACCTTCTCCAGGAAAAGCCATGAGGCTCAGCTGGGTCTCTAGCTGTTGGTTCTGTTGGCTGGCAGCTTCTAGGTGCTCCTAAGGGGACGGAAAACAAACAGAGTGAGAAGGCACGGAGGTTGCCAGGTCGTCCCCCTCGGGACTCCATCCTCTGTAACTCCCTCCCCTTGGTCTCCTGCAACTTTTGGTGGGCCATCTCAGCCACCGCTTTACCCCGAGCTTCCTGCTGCTGCAGCTGGTCCATGAGCTGGGCCTGCAGCAGTAACTGCCTGTGCAGTGTCTCTTTCTCAGAGGTCAGCTGCTAATAGATGGCCACATACTGCTGCAGGTGACCCAGGTACTAGTCTCACTGCTGCTGCAGACTCTGAGACTCTTGGGTCTTCAGCTGTATCTTCAGGAAGACCCTGGGAATGAGGGCATGTGGTGGTTGGCTTCCAGATTCTGGGTCCGTTAATAGGGTAGCAAGGGCACTGTGGGGCTCTGTCACCTGCCCAGGCCCCTGGCCTCTTGCTCCAGGCCTAAGAGACTCCCCACTTTGCCTAGAACCTCGTGCCTCCTTCCCCAGCCTCAAATCTCCTGTCCTTCTTCCCACCATTTAAACTGTAGGCCATAGACTGGTGGAAAAGCAGAGGGAGCCAACCACCATCTGCTACGTGTGCTACATGCCTAATGCTTTCCATGTATTATCTCATTTAACCCTCAGCACCTCCGTAAGGAAAATGCTAACTTCCTTTTGAAGTTAAAGAAACAGAGACTTAGAGATGAAAAGTAGTTGAATGGTGACCAGTGGAACCGAGGCCAGAATCCAGTTTGAATCTAAGGAGGCTTTTTTGTTTTGTTTTGTTTTGAGACAGAGTGCCACTCTGTGGCCCAGGCTAGAGTGCAGTGGTGCAATGCCAGCTCACTGTAACCTCCACCTCCTGGGGTCAAGCGATTCTCATGCCTCAGCCTCCTGAGTAGCTGGCATTACAGGCATGCACCATCATGCCTGGATTATTTTTTGTTGTTGTTGTAATTTTAGTAGAGATGAGGTTTCACCCTGCTGGCCAGGCTGGTCTCAAACTCCTAACCTCAAGTGATTCTCCTGCCTCATCCTCCCAAAGTGCTGGGATTACATGCATGAGCCACCTTGCCTGGCATAAGAAGCCTTTCATACCACTGTCTCTTCCCCTGTGATTGGGGGAATCCAAGCCTCTAGTTGGGATGATGATGTCCAGACCTGGGAGGAGCCCAGGGCTACCCACCTCTAAAAGTCAGAGGGCGGGAAGCAAGAAACAGTCATAGGGCTGCCCTGGAGAGTGCTGGGGTCACCTGCCCCGCAGCTGGAGCTGCCTTTGGCCTGGCACCTCCCCTCCCCAGAGGCTGGTGTCTGCCTCCCAGCCCTCCTTGGATGGGGTGGGGGCTACCGCCTGCCTCACCTCGCTCAGCTCCTGCAGCTCCTTTACTTGCTGCTCCAACTGCAGTGCGCTCTGGTTTTCATTGTTCTGGACAGAGAGAAGCAATCAGTGGCCAGCCACTGCAGCTGGAGACCCCAGAACTTGGTGTCTACCTCCCATGTCACCGGGAAGGGTGGAGGCAGGTTAGAAAAACCATCCCGTCTCCCCAACAGCCATCAGAGCAGGGCCTGATGAGCTCTGGCTCACAGGTGACTTTAGAAGTACCATTTCATGTGAGGGCTACACTGCCCCATTTTACAGGTGGGGAAACAAAGGCCTGGAGGGTTAGGGATAAGGGCAGGCTCCCCAGGTGGGGCAACCCACCTCGAAGCTGCAATGTGGCTCAGCCAGCTGCTTGTCGAGCTTGTGGTTCTGGGAGAGCACGAGCCTCTCCTCCTGCTTTCATAGCCTCTCCTCCTTCTCCCACAGCCTCTCCTCCTTCTCCCACAGCCTCTCCTCCTGATCCCATAGCCTCTCCTGCTGTCATAGCCTCTCCTCCTCCTTTCGCAGCCTCTCCTCCTGCTTTCATAGCCTCTCCTCCTGCTTTCACAGCCTCTCACCATGCTCCTGTAGCCTCTCCTGCTGCTTCCGAAGCCTCTCCTTTTGCTCACACAGCCTCTCCTGCTCCCGCAGCCTCCTCTCCTCCTGCTTTCAGAGGCTCTCCTCCTGATCCCGAAGCCTCTCCTTTTGTTCCTCGCTCAGGAGACTTAAGGCCTGATTGTTTTCCACCTGGGAATGGAGCTTTCCCTCCAAACTCTCCACCTTCTTCTTCAGGTACCTGACCTCATCTTGTAGCTGCTTCACCTCAGATATCTCTGCTGGGGGTGCTGGGGACAGGGGGTCAGCTGAGAAAGGAAGCAGACAATAAGGGCCTCTGGATTCCGCAACCACCACCCCCTACCCAAAAAGAAAAAAATAAAACCCTCCTCTTGATGCACAGCTCCTCTCAGGCGTTCCAAACTTGGCCTCACTGTTAATGATTCCTTGAACCTGATGGTAGCCAATTGCCAAGTCACTTTCAGATAGAGAGCACTATGGGTGGCTGACAACGGGCACTCCTCCCTCTTTGCTGATGGGGACCCTGAGGCTCATGGAGATGACAAAACTTGCTGTCTCCTGGCACAGACCTCTTTCCCTCTGCCTCAAAGCCCTTCCATCCACCCACCTCCCTGGGGCATTCTAAGCCACCCCCACAGTCCTCTGATGACGGTCCTCCTCCCACGTCACACCAGCCCCATCTTACCCATCTGGGGTTTGAGTTCGGACAAGCTCCTCTCCAGCTCCTGTATCTGACGTATGTCACGCTTCTTCTCTTCCTTCAATGTGCAAGCCTGCCCAAAGCACAGAGGGGAAGGGCCCTGGAGAGAGGGGCTGGTGGCTGGACAAGCTACCATCTCCCTCTCTGCCCCCACCTCCACAAAGCCCAGATCCATGACCACCTCTGGCTGTACTATTCCCATTTTACAGATGCCCAGAAAGATCCGGTGACCTATCTAAGGTGGGGGGCTGAAGGGTCAGGTCTCACCTCCACCGACATTTTCCACATCCTCTCCTGCCACTGGGCCCTCTCTCCTGTTACATGTTGAGCATATTCATCTCTCTCTAGCTGGACTTGTTTAAGTGACTCTGTCACCTGCGAGAATGGGCACAGAAGTTAGGAAGGGCTGTCACTGGTCCTCAACTGCTCCTGGCCAGCTGGGGTCATCATCCTTCTACATCCCTCCTCTGCAAAGCCTCACCTGTGTCACGTGTGCGTTCAGCAGCGCCCGCTCCTTTGAGGACTGCCTTAACTGCTGCTGAAGGACTGCTTCACTGTGGCTCGAGGACTGGATGGTGAAGAGTGAGAAGTTTCGATCTGGGGAGCCGGGGCAGTGCCCCTTAAAAGGGCTAGGGCTAGACTCAATATACAACTCAGTCAGTAAATATCAAGGCATTTCCAAGCCCATGTCCTGGTTTTTAAAGAACTCAGTAAAGTTGGAAGGCACAAGGAAAGAGATCAAATTTACAGCTGGCTAAGAGAGGCCCAGAGAGATCAGATAATATTGCTATTGTTATTACTGTTATTACTACCACTTTTAACCTTTATGGAGTGCTTCACCAGGTACCACGCTAACAATCCCATTTAATCCTCACTACCACCATATGAGACAGTTACTAGGATTACCTCTATTGTGTAGATGAAAAACATGGAGTATTCGAGGTTAAGTTCTTGCCTAAGATCACTTAGGCAGAGCTGGGATTTGAACACCCAGGTCTATCCCATTCTCTAAGCCCATTTTTCTTGCTGGGGGTGGGGACACAGGTAGGAGGGGGAAATTAATCTTTTGTTTGCTTTTTGAAAGGATGATACATTCGCATAGTCCAAAACTCAGAAGGTATACCATGGAAGTGTCTCCCAAGCACCTTGTTACTCTCTCCTGAGTTTTTTACAAACACTTGCAGACATGTTTTATGTACATTATCATAGTACACACACACACACACACACACACGCACACACACACACACCCCCCCCTTTCCTCTCTCTACAGAAATGGTAACATAGTAAAGGTACTCTTCTGTACCTTCACAGTACAGGTACCCAATACCCCACCTAGGACTTGGCCAAGGCCACGGCCAGGTAAGGGCAGGGCAGGCACTTGGCCTCTGAGCTCTGTGTCCAGTGCTTACTCCCCACAGTGCCCCCAACTTACCCACAGCAGCTGACTCAGCCCCAGGCTGCCTCTAACAACCGTACACAAAAGCAGCTTGAAATGATCCTGCTGCCTTCTGGGCAGGACACTGCATCCTGCAGCAGGGACCTTTAGGCTCACTCCTCCATCTGGCAAGCCAGGCTGCCAAGGGATGGGGCAGCTGGTTGGACTCACCCTGTCCTCTTCCTGCTGCTGTGTAGACACAGCAGAGAGAGCCTGCTCCAATTCTTGAATACGCTGTAAGGAGGATTACAGGTGGCCAGCCAGATCCTTGGACTCTTCTGTAATGACAGAGGTTGAGATGGGGCCCAAAAGGACTCCCCCTAAAGACCTGTCAAAGTGCCAGGTTGAAGGATGATGGGGTGCCCAGATTCCCACCTTCAAAGTGTCTGGCAGCACCTTTAGTATGGTAAAGGGTGGTCTTCAAGTCTGCCTTTTCCAATGTGAGGATGTTGATTGTCTGGAATTGAACGTTTGGGAGAAAAACCAAGCAAGTGCTGAAAGAGAAGGAAAGAAACATTCTCCAAAAGACAGGAGAAAACTCCCCACCCTCCACTCACCTCTAACTGCTCCGTTTGTGCTTTGTGTATTTCATTGTTTGCTTTCTTTTCCTATAGGAAGAGGAATACAGAGCTCTTACCGCGGGGAGGTAGAGATAGCACAGTAAGAGACGTACCCCAAGAATGCCACCAATGCCCCAGGACAGGTCCACTCATGGGACTAAGTTATCAGGGACCCTATGGGGATGGGATGGAATCTGAGGGTTGAGCCTTCTTCCCCAGGCTGGGAGTGGGTGAGACGAGACTGGCCCCTCTACATCCTCTACATCTGAGTGTCCCCCAAACCCAGCAGTCATGTTGTGAGCAAACAAAGAAATCACATTACTTCTTCCAACTGATGTTCCACTTGTTTCTTCTGTTGTTTCTGTGGAGAGAGTCAAATTCAGGTGACTAAGGGTGGCCCCTCCAACTCTATTCCCCAGACCAGGAAGCAGTAGTCGGGGCCAGGAATGGATTTTAAAGGCAATGTTCTCAGACCCAATGGCAACATGAACTGGTCAACTCTCTTCAAGCTCCCAAGGACAGAAGATTTGGGTCTTTGTTGGTTTTTGCCCATAGACACAGAACTCAAAGTCTGAATCTGGATTCTCTTGAAAGGACAGTAACATAAATCTCTAGAGATGGAGTCTGAGAAAGGCCCACCCATCTGCCAGCTTGTGATTTAGAAAGGTGCGTTCATTCAACAGGCATTTACTGAGCACATATGGGCCAGGTATGGTTCTCCACAGCAGATATAGGATGGAAAAGGACAGACAGGAGCCCTTGACCGTGAGGTTTCCATTCTAGGGGCCTTTAAATCTCAGACTCTCAGAGCTAACAGAGACCTTTGATGCCATACCTCCCCGCGAAACACAAGCCCAAGGAGAAGAGGTGGCTTGTACAGAATCAAAGAGCAAATTAGGGACAGAGTCAGAGCAGAAATTCGGGGCCCTTGACAATGAGTCAGGCTAGTGCTTCCCTGACAGGTGACAACCCCAGTGTGTGTGTGGAAAGGACTAGAGCAGGGGTATCTGGAGGAGAGAGAGTTGGCAAAAAGGGCAGTGACAGAAGAGCCATGCTGCATGCTCCTTGTTCTGGGGTCTCTCCAGGTGAGGCCTGGGTGCTCCAGCTCCCCATTTGCCCTTGGCACCAGGTGCCCCCAGCCCTTTTCTTTAGGGCCCCATGGGGAAACGAAAGCCTAGGACTGGCAGCATGGAATCAGGGGACCCCACTGGACTCTTACCAATGATTCTATGTTTTCATTGAGGTGATTGATTGTTGTGGAGCTTGACTCCAGAGCTACTGCTAGTTCTTGGTACCGGCTCTGAGGCACATGCCAAGAAGATGAGTTGGAGGAGGATTGCAGGGAGAGGTAGAGAGAACAATCATTAGGGCTGGGGTGTATGTGAGCTGTCTCAGCTGGCAGAGGGTCACCCAGCCCCTGCTGGTGAGAGAAGGTTGGAGGGCTGGCCTGTAGTGTCACTGCACCTTGGCCTAGGGCCCCTTACCTCCAGATCCTTCAGGATAACAGATGATGCAGGAGTGATAAAAATGAGAAATTCAAAAAAAAACAGAAACTTACATGGGAAACAACTATAGATATTGAGAAACTATAAAAACAGCAAGGGGCTGGGCACGGTGGCTCACACATGTAATCCCAGCACTTTGGGAAGCTGAGGTGGGTGGAACACTTCAGGTCAGGATTTCAAGACCAGCCTGGCCACCATGGTGAAACTCCAACTCTACTAAAAGCAAAAAGATTAGCCAGGTGTGGAGGCAGTTGCCTGTAATCCCAGCCACACAGGAGGCTAAGGCAAGAGCCAAGATCGCACCACTGCACTGCAGTCTGGGTGACGGAGTGAGACTGTCAAAAAAAAAAAAAAAAAAAAAAAGCCCCAAATCCCACATGCTTGCTCTGAATGTTATTCCCAAACTACTTTTAAACTTTAAGGTCTCACCATTTCCAAGATGATAAAAGATACAGGGAAGGAAAAAACCCAATCAATCAAGCAGGTGAAGAAGCAGACATAAACAGGCCAAAGGTTAATGGCAGCAACATAAAATAAGCCAGAGGCAAACTATTCCCCAAACTAGAGAAGCCTCAGGGGCATGCACAGCTGGAGACAGCAAGCCAGAGAGGGATCTCAGCACTGCCTAATGGGGGAGTTCACTTGTCCAATGGGGGAGTGCTACCCCGTTGGAATGGTTAAGGTTGGACACAAGCACCTTCTGAATGTCCTGAATCTATAGGAGATGACAAGGGAGAAACAAGGACAGGGAGAAAGACAGAAGCGGCTTAGAGAGAAACAAGAAAGTCAGCGTGGGAGGAAGATGTGGGTTCAGGAAATGAAATGCTGAAGAAGAGCAGAGGAGATTAAAACCATGGCCTGTGCCATTCTTCCAAACGGCCACCTGCTGCCTTGCCAGGGGCAGGAACAAATAGATGGAAAAGTCCCCTGAGTGGTGCAGTCACAGAGTGGAGTCACCTGACCAATGCAGCTCTTAATACGCTCACTGGCTCCCTTTTCTCAGGCCCGGGATGTGGGTGATGAATCTGGTAGAGCTCCAGACCTCCACCTCCATTAAAAAACCAGACTTCTGAGTAAGGGTTCACTTGAACTAAGGGGGCTCCAGCTAAAAAATAAGTTTGAAAGACACTGATCTTCTCCAGTATCATCTTACAGAGGAGGAAACTGAGGCCCAGGGGAAGAAGTGATTTTTCTGTGATCACCCAGCAAGCTGGTGGCAAGTTAGATCTTCTCTTACTCCTAGTGCCCGTGGCTCTCCTCACCACAGCCTGGGCCCCCTTCAGTGACTCCTAAAGCGACAGCCTGATGGCAAGTGGCTGTCCTCATTGGCCCAGCTTCCCCTTGAGACGGGGGTTGAGGAAAATCAAACAGCAATGACCATTTCCTGGGTATCGTGGGTGTTTACAGCAGGCCATGTACTAGGGATTACCAGAAAAACAACAACAACAAGGAATCTCATTTAAACTTCACAACTGGAAGTCAAACAATATTACCCCTATTTTATAGATGTGAAAAGACAGGCCCAAACAGCTCAAGCAATTTGCCATAAATCAGATCCCTAGCAGAGGGAGAGGCAGGATTCAAACCCAGAATTCTCTACAATTACCCAGCAATCTCAACAATTACCCAGGAGCCTGGCCAGCCAAGACTCACATCCCCAGGTGAGTGGCAACCACCAGAAATGGTTTTCTCAGGGCTACTTCCAGTTTTTTTCTTTTTTGTCTTTGCTCCTGCCGGAACACCAGGGCTGTTCCTCTGCTGATATTCTTAAAGCTGTGCGAAAGAAGAGCAGTAATACTCATGAGAACTACCAGCCCCTACAGCCACATCCTCCTTTACAGTTTTTCAAAATACTCTTATACACCATCTGATTTAATGCCACCAACAACTGTACAAGGTGTTGTCACAGTCACTTAGTGACTGAGAGGGATGGATATTATGGGCAAAAAAAAAAAAAAAAAAGAGGGGGGCAATAATGGAACTTAAACTCGGTCTTCTGACTCCAAGCTCTGGGGTTTTGCCATGAATCAACAGCTGCCAGGGACCAAATCCAGAGTCAGAGGTAGAAAAGTAAACATTAAGTAGGCAGGAACTACACTCTGTGGTTTAGTCGTACATCCTCTCATGTCTGTTAGTGTGAAGAAGTGCACCAGTACCTCTCAAACTTTAATATCAATGTGTCCTCATGGCAGAAGGCAGCTTTTTTATTAAATCTGGAAATTTTTCAGAAAGAGGACAACCCAAGCCTCATTTCAGAGAGAGGTCTGGTATACTCTTAGAAACCTATGTGACTGTCATCCCTAAGTACATTAATGTTTTTTCTCTCTCAAGAGAATTGAGGGAAACTGATGCTTCAGAAAGATCTCCCACATTTATCCCATGGCACTCAAAGTACCCCAAGTTGAGATGATATGAGGAAGATTCAAGCTGTCAAATTCAGTTTCCCAGGACCTATTCCACAGAAGATGAGCAAATCTCACTTCAGAGACCACTGACTGAAGGGCAGTCGGGTCCCAGAACTGTGGAGAATTAGAATATGAGGTGGAGAACTCAGAAAAACATGTTAAAGTCTCTCTGGAGAGTAGAAGCCCGGGAGAAAACCAAACCAAACCCGTTTCCCCATTGCCACCCAGAGATACTGTCAACGTTTTGAGTTCATGGGGGATGAGTAGGCTTTTCCCACTGTCAATGTCTATGAGAAGGGAATAAGACAACCTGTAACCTCTTGTTCCTAGGTCCCATATTCCCCATTCCCCTTCCAGCTGGAAATTTGTGCTGCAACCAGAGGAACCAGAAATGGGGTGAGAATGCTCAGAGGACTGGGTCGTAAGATCAAAGGCTGGTCTTGCAGCAGTAACGAAAGTTTCTAGGGGGACTGTGACATCATTACATTCCACTCCTCCTGGGGGTGGGAGGAACCACATCAGTGCAATGGCTGAGTCACTGAACCACGATGTGGGAAGGTGACATAAGGCTGGGACCCAGGTCCTTAGAGACACTAGTCCAAAGAGCCCAGGGAGGTCGGACTTGGGTCAGCAGGAGGGGAGAGCAGAGTCTGCAGCACAGAACCCCAGGAGTCACCAGCCCAAAGTCACCAAGGGATGACTGGCGATGGGGGTGGGAGCTGGGGCTGGGGCTGGGGGACCCAGGTCATTGGAGAGGTGAGTCCAAAAAATCCAGGGAGGTCAGGCTTGGCAGAGCAGGATGTGAGGGCTGAATATGGAACAGGGAGCCCCAGGAGTCACCCGCCCAACATCACCCTGGGGTGATTGGCGAGGTCAGGGGCTTGGCTGCTTGGTGAAGCGGGGGGGCTGACTGACAAGACTTTGGTGAGGGGAGCTCAGAGGCGCCAGGGTTGGGTGGCCCAGTCCGGTATTCCTCAGGAGTGGTATGGACTCTGGTAACCGTTTTGTCATTGGAGGGGATCTGTGGCTGGGTTGGGTGGATAGCCTGAGGTCAGGAGTTCAAGGCCAGCCTGGTCAACATGACTAAATCCTGTTTCTACTAAAAATATAAAACTTAGCCAGGCATGGTGGTGCACACCTGTAGTCCCAGCTACTTGGGAGGCTGAGACACAAGAATCACTTGAACCAGGGGGACAGAGATTGCAGTGAGATGAGATCACACCACTGCACTCCAGCCTGAGTGACAGAGTAAGACCTTGTCCCAAAAAACAAACAAACAAACAAAAAACCCACAGGTAAAATTGTGCCTATAACCAGGAGAGAAATAAATCAATAGAAATAGGCCCAGAAATGACAGAGATGATGTAATTAGCAGACAAGGATATTAAAAGACATATTATAAATGCTCTATATGTTCAAGAAGGCTAAAATGTTTGATCATGATGAGAAGAGAGAAATGGAAGATATATTGACGAAAAAATAAAAAGTAAACCCTGGCTGGGTGAAGTGGCTCACGCCTGTAATCCCAGCACTTTGGGAGGCTTAGATGCAAGGATTGCTTGAGCCCAGGAGTTCAAGATCAGCCTGGGCAACATAGGGAGACCTATCTCTATAAACAATTTTTAAAAATAGCCAGGCATAGTGGCACACACCTGTAGTGCCAGCTACTCAGGAGGCTGAGGCAGGAAGATCACCTGAACACAGGAGGTCGAGGTTGCCATGAGCTGTGATTGTACCACTGCACTCCAGCCTGGGCAACACAGTGAGACCTTGTCTCAAAATAAAACAAAAAGAATGACTAGAGATGAAATTGTTACCTCTGCAGATATGGGATTAAAAGCAGTTGAAGTCAGTGAGGCTAGGTGGGGTGGCTCACGCTTGTAATCATTCCAGCAATTTAGGAGGCTGAGGCAAGAGGATTGCTTGAGGCCTGGAGTTCAAGACCAGCCTGGTCAACATAGTGAGGTCTCATCTCTACAAAAAAAAAAAAAAAAGAAAAAGAAAAACGGAATAAAACATTTTCAAAAAATTTAGTGAAGACAAAATACAGACTTTTTCACACAAAGAAAAGCCAGGATAATCACCAGCAGGCCTGCACTCTGAGAAATGTTCAAAACAGTTCTTTGGTCAGAAGAAAAATGACACTAGATAGAAATTTGGATCTACACAAAGGAATGAAGACCACTGACATAATAAATACGTGGATAAATAGAAAGATCCTATTTTCTCATTTTTTGATGTCTAGAAATAAGGAATACTGCGTTGCTCTTGAAAGTGGGAAGAGGGAGTTTCAGAGACTTCCCCCGGGCTCTTCCTACTATAGTGGCTCATACCTACAGCTCAGGGAGTAAAGTGAGAGCTCTGTTACCTTCTAAGCATACTTATATCAATTGCATATTTAGGGACAGATAAATGACCACCAGATGGGGCTGCAGCCTCTTAATCCAGGGATTCATTTATTACCTAATCTTCACACATCCTCAGTCTTTTGGAGAGGGGACATCGTGGCATTGTGGGTCTTCTGGGGTCAGGGTCAGCTGTAATCCTATATAAACGGCCCTCAAACAGTCTGGGTATTCCCTTTTCATCAGCTACAGTTACTTTCATCAAAGACCCCACATCCCTTTGGAGAATAATTAATGAATACCATGTGGTAATGTTGCAGGATCTTTTTCCAAGAATACCCAGCCTCCCCTACAATCAATGAGCTATAGGTCTCAATTGTCTCAGTCTGAAAACTGGGTAGGAAATTGTAACTTTTTGTTGCAGCCTTCTGCGTGCCAGATCTTATTGTTGTTTCCTGAATAAACAAATCAGGAAATATCCTAGGGCTCACACCTGTAATCCCAACAATTTGGGAGGCCAAGGCAGGAGGATTGCTTGAGCTCAGAAGTTTGAGACCAGTCTAGAC
>NW_012102632.1:79914-80633 GCF_000951045.1 Mandrillus leucophaeus | reverse complement strand
GACCCAAACTGGAGAGGTGAAAAGTTCCAGAAGACAGATCAAGAGTGGTGGACATGTCATGACTGCCCAGGCTGGGATCCTCCCACCACCCCTTGGCTGTCTCTTATACACATCTAGATGTGTATAAGAGACAGGGGCTACAGAGTAAGATCCTGTCTCCAAACAACAAAATACCCTAGTCAACTGCCTATATAACTCTCCCCAGGAATGCCATCAGTTTTTACCCAACACAACAGATCCCTGGAGGTCAACTCATCCTGGTTATCACTCTAGCCTTCCTACCAATTAAGTTAATTACATCCACGTTGTTGATGATGGTGAAGTGCCACCACCTGGCATCTGCTGTTCTGGCCTTCCACCATTTCCACTGACACCACGAAGCCTGGTCTAACGGCAGCATCTCCTCTTGTCAATCCTGGCCTAAAAAGGATAGTCTCTGAAAGATTCAGGTGCCCTTCTCACTAGTGCCTTCCTTGTTAGCCTAGAGAGGGGAGTTGCTGTGAGGTTTCCAAGGGCACATAGTGAAGTGGTAGATTCCGAATCTGCTGGCATATAATGAACCATTCCAACATTCCTACCTCCCTGTACTTTCCAGCTTCTTTGATGCTTTGCAAATGTAGTTCTATAATCTCCACCTAATTCCCTGCAGCAACTGTTCCATCCACATTTCAAGGAGCCACTGCAGCAGCATGTTAGAGCCCCAGGTGTCCCTGCCAAGC
>NW_012102632.1:74893-75509 GCF_000951045.1 Mandrillus leucophaeus | reverse complement strand
CACAGCTGATTCCACCCACACTGTCCTCTACCACAGCCAGCCCAGCCCTGCCATGCCCTGCCATTGCAGTCAGGGCTCTTTGGGGGTGAGTGACAGAAAATTCACTTGAGTTGCCTTAGGCAAGAAGGGAAGTTCATTGGTTAGTAAGTTAGCCACGTGCAGGGCAGGGAACAGCTGGGCCTCAGGAATACCTGGTCTCAGAGTCACCAGCGCTGTCAGGATTTGCAGGCTCTTTCCCTTGTCTCTGTCTCCACCTCAGTCTGTAGATCAGTTTTGTGCTCTCAGAGAAACTTTCCCCACAAGGTTGGAGTCAGGCTATTGGTAGCATGAGACTTCCGTCTTCCTGGCTTTGCCCCCAACAAAGGATGGTGCTCCCCTCCATTAGTTCCTATTCAGAAAACTCCAGAAGAAAGTTTCTGCTTGGTGTGGTCTGGGTTGGCTGGGGAGCTGGGACACTAAAACTGCCAACCCCTCTAGTGTCATGTGGTTGAAGTAGGGTAGGGAGATGTATTAGTTCACGTTGCCATGCCAAAATACCACAGACTGGGTGGCTTAAACCACAAACATTTATTTCTCACAGTTCTGGAGGCTGGGAAATCCAAGACCAAAGTGCCAG
>NW_012102632.1:67663-69353 GCF_000951045.1 Mandrillus leucophaeus | reverse complement strand
TAGCCTGGTGTCAATGTGGGGCAGCAATGATGACACACTTCATCCTGCTGTAAGGCCTTGTTGGAGGCTCTTTGCCTAGTCTCCAGGCAAGGGACAGCTGCGCTTCTCTTAGCAAGGAAAGGAGGCTACTTCTTTTAGCCTAGAGCAATGAGTGGAAACTGGAAGTTCGAAGTTCTCAGATGTATCCACTTAAGTTTCCCCATACCAGATATCAGGATCCCATTGCTCCTCTCCCCTCCCCTCCCCTCCCCTCCCCTCTTTTCTCTCCTCTCTTTTCTCTTCTTTCCTCTCTTTTCTCTTCTCTCCTCTATTTTCTTTTCTCCTTTCTTTTCTCTTCTCTTATTTCTTTTCCCTTCTCCTCTTTTTCTTTTCTCTTCTCTTTCTCTGTCTTTCTTTCTCTTTCTTTGTTTTTCACTTGGGATCTCACTCTGTCACCCAGGCTGGAGTGCAGTGATGTGATCTCAGCTCACTGCAACCTACACCTCCCTGGCCCAAGGGATCCTCAGTCTCCTGGGTAGCTGGGACCACAGGTACATGCTACCACATCTGGCTAATTTTCATATTTTTTATAGGGATGGGATTTCACCATATTACCCAGACTGGTCTCGAACTCCCAGGCTCAAGTGATCCTCCTGCCTCAGCCTCCCAAAGTTCTGGGATTATAGATATGAGCCACTGCACTCACATCTCCTTTTCCCTAAGTAATTCTAAATAAAAAGACTAAATCATAAAATAAACTTTGTATATTTTGGGGAAATGACACAAAACTGCCATGACAGCTGAAATTAAAAGAGTTTATTTCTCGATTTTCTGCTGTGTGCATGTGTGCGTGTGCACACTTGTCCTTGGTTGGCGCCCTATGTGTGTACCTGCTGTAGCTATTGGGTCAATCTGCACAATGTCTGACTCCACAATTTCCAGCAAACAAAAGCTCTACACTGCCTAATTTTCAAGCAGTTGAGACTGAAGCAGCAGTCTCCTTCTGTTTTTAATTTGAATTAAACTGCCAGGCTGCACTTGTGTGGGAAACTGACAATATTCAACAAGAAGTTTCCAGGTGAGGCCTGTCACCCTCCAGTGTAACTTCAGGGCCTGCTTGGCAGGTGGACTGGCTTTGGCTGGAGGCTGGGTCAAGAGGGCTGTCCTGGCATGGCACATTCCCATCGTAGGGAGGGAACTCTTTTGGGAGCATGAGATGGACTAAGAAGACCCATCCACTAGGAAAGTGGCCCTTGGTCTGTCCAGTTTTAGTGGAGGAGGGTGATTGGTGCAACGACCACTTCTGATGGGAAAACTAATCGGAGACATGGACGTTCATTGTCTTTACCATGTGTGCCCCACCAGGACCCAAACTGGAGAGGTGAAAAGTTCCAGAAGACAGATCAAGAGTGGTGGACATGTCATGACTGCCCAGGCTGGGATCCTCCCACCAGCCCTTGGTCCTGCCCTCTGGAACCCGGGGCAGGCTGGCGGAAGTCCTTTTTGTGGTCTGGGCTTCTGGCCAGGATGCCTCTGGCTTCCTAACACCCACGTGGGGCAGCCTAGTGTAAAGATCCTGAAAACAGGGGAACAGCAATTGATAAAGTGAACCCAAGATATGACTAAAACTATCTCTGATGGCAAAGCCTTTGATGCTGAAGAGTCTGACTCATAGAAAGATGGCCCTGAGCATGGCACCTCTGACCAAATT
>NW_012102632.1:54099-67343 GCF_000951045.1 Mandrillus leucophaeus | reverse complement strand
CACTAAAACTGCCAACCCCTCTAGTGTCATGTGGTTGAAGTAGGGTAGGGAGATGTATTAGTTCACGTTGCCATGCCAAAATACCACAGACTGGGTGGCTTAAACCACAAACATTTATTTCTCACAGTTCTGGAGGCTGGGAAATCCAAGACCAAAGTGCCAGCAAGGTAGGTTACATTCTGAGGCCTCTTTTCTTGTCCCATAGCTGGCTGCCATATTGTGTGCTCTCGTGACTTCTTCTTTGTATTTATGCAGACAGAGAGTGACTGCACTCTCTAGTGTCTCATCTTATAAGGACACTAATGCTACTGAATCAGGGCCCTACCCTTAGGACCTCATTTAACCTTAATGACTTCCTGAGAAGCCTCATCTCCAGATACAGCCATGCAGAGGGTTAGGGCTTCAACATATGAATTTAGAGGAGACAGAGATGCTCAGTCCATGACGGGAAGAAAAACTTCATGAAAAATGGGGTGCAGTGGCCAGAAAAGGGGCAGAAAAATTGTTCTCTCCATTTCCCAAAATACACATCACACACACACACACACACACACACACACACACACACACACACACACACCATGGTCCTGCCTTTGTCCCTTCCCAACAGGGCCACTCCCCACCCTGTGATTATTTACCTCCCTCCTATCCTGCTCTCTGGTGCTGCCATTTCCCCTAAGTTGTCCTGTGGCTCACAGATTGCTACATGCAGGCAGGTGCATGTAAATGTAGCCCGGGGCTGGGGGCCTCCTGGACCATGTGTGCCCTGAGCCCTACCATGAGACTGGGCAGGAAGTGGGTCTCACCCATGTCTACTGTCCTCAGGCAGAGCCTGGCCCTAGGACATGAGCTCAGTGGGTGCTGCAGCTTTGTTGGATTCACTTCAGGCACACTTTCCCCACATCCACTTGTAAGGTCCTCAGAGCCTTGATACCTCTTGTCCTTGGAAGAAAATAATGTGATTACTGAGCTCACACAAACCTTCCGGTGGCTTCCTGGAATAGAAGGACATGATTTTCTAGTTCAAAAGAGTCTACCAAGTGACTAGCACGGTGAATGAGGATCTACAACAGGGCACATATTTGGGAAATTTCAGAAAACTAAGAACAGAGAGAAAATCCTAAAATCTTCCAGAGAGAAAAGACAGGTCATATATAAAGAGCCAAGACTCCACATGGAACCGACTTCTTCCCAACAACACTGGGAACTAGAAAATAATAGAGCAATGTTTCCCAATGTGATGAGATGTTACATTTAAATTACAGCATTATATCCAGCCAAACTATTAATCAGAAGTTGGGGTAGAACAGTAACATTCTAAACTACGTGAATGTCAGAAAGTTTGGCTTCCATTCACTCTGTCTCAGGGAGCTACTGGAAGATGTGCTGCAACACAATGAGAGGATAAACCAAGGAAAAAGAAGATCTGGGGCCAGGGAACAGTAGATGCACACAGAAGTAAGCAAGCAGAGTTGATCTACTGCCTGCTTGAAAACACTATTTAAAAATCCCTAACCCAAAGAAGTCCAGAGCTCTCATGAATCTGACCCAACAAATTTTGAAGCCAAAGTTGAGGACATTTGAAGCGAAAGCCTGGCCAGACAGAGATGAGGCTCCTGGGAGGGAACAGGTGCAGTCCTGCCCAGGCTGCAGTGTCCTCAGGCTACAGTTGGACAAGGGCTCCCTCTGAGTCACAGCTTCTAGGGACAGAGTTTGGGGTAGTTCAACTGTCTGCATTGTAGGACTCTGGTGATGAGCTCAGCTGGAAAACTGTGTTGTAATGGGAAGGGAATGGTTTTGCTTTTCCAAATCATCGACTCCATGCATGCTTGGATCCACATTGAAATTCAGTGTAGAAACTGCCTTTGAACAGCTAAGCCTGAACTCTGGGCTGTTTGTCCAGTTTCCTGGCCTCTGGCTTTGTTCACTGCTTACCCCTACCCATCACTGATGCCAGATCCATCCTCCCAAATATCCTTTCGTCCTGTTACCCTCCCCACCACTTCACGGCACCTTCTATACAACAGGAAATGCCTCCCACCTTAGCCTGGCATTCAAGGTTCCTTCTGATGCGGCCTACCTCTCACCACCCCACCACATCTCCCTATGGGCCCTGCCAAATTGGATCAACTATTTCTATCCATGAGCTGAACTTTCCCACCTCCATACTATTGCTTACACTGTGACCTTCCTGTGCGTGTTCTTTTCCTCCCTCTTCCCAAGTCCAAATGCTTGCACCACCCTGCACAGCCAATGGTGGTACCCAGGTAGTCTGCTATGGGCCTGGAATAAGGCTCTGAGACATGCTGGCTTCAGGTGGGACCCAGCACATTCCCAGCTTTGGTGGCTGTGGTGAGAGACCTCTTCTGCTTGAGAAAAGGAGAGGGAAAGGTAAAAGGGACTCTGTTTTGCAGCTTAAGTACCTGCCTGTCCACAGTGGGGCAGAGCACCAAATAGGCTCCTGTGGTCACTGATTTTAGGCCTTGTCTCTTAGACGGAATTTCTTGACCTGCCCTGGGCTGGAGGGGAGCCCACTGCCCTGAAGGATGAGTCCCAGGCCTGGAAGCATTCACCACAAGTGACTTAAGAGCCCTTGGGCCCTAAGTAAACATCAACAGTAGCCTGGCAGCACTCCCTGTGGGCTTGTGGTGGTGGTCACAGGGCGAGGCTCCTCTGCCTGTGGAAAGGGAAAGGCAGAGTGGGAAGGACTTTGTCTCATGGTTTCAGCATCAGCTCAGCTGCTGTAGAATAAAGCACCAGGTAAGTTTCTAAGCTTTTTGCCTCCAGTCCCTGGCTCCTACACAGCATCTCTGGATGCACCAGGGCCTGAGGGAACTGGTTGCCCTGAAGGGAAAGACACAAGCGTGACTGGCTTTGCCACCTGCTGACTGTAGAGCCCCAGGACCTTGAGTGAACATAGGCAATAGCCAGGTAGCATTGACAGTGGGCCTTGAGTGAGACCCAGTGCTTTGCTGGCTTTAGGTCTGACCCAGTGCAGTCCCAGTGGTGGTAGCCATAGGGATGCTGTGTCAGCCCAAGTGGCCCAGCTCCAAGTGGCCCAACAGAGAGAGAGAGACAGACAGACAGACAGACAGACAGACACACAGACAATTTTTTTTGGAGAGAAATTACAGGTAGGGAATAAGAGTTTCTACTGCCTGGTAGCCCAGAGAATTCTTTCAGATCTTATCCGAGACCACCAAGTAGCTCCTCTATGAGTCTGCAAGAACCATAGCATAACTGGGCTTGGAGTGTATCTAATAAAGACACACTTTAGATCACCACACCCACCTCCTTTCAAATACTTGGATAGCCTTCCCAAGGGTGGGTACAAACAAACTCAGGCTGAGAAGATGGTGGCAGCTTGACATGAGCCATGGAATATTTGCACCATGGAAAATGATAAACACTACAGAACAGACTTCTGTTCCCTCTCCAACAGAACCCCTTGTATAACAACAGCACACCACTGCCCCATCCCTGAGCAGAGCGCTGTGTGTTGCCACAGAGTGGGGGCAGGTGTCTTCTCCGTTGGGCTACAGAATACACATTTTTTTTTCCCTCAGCATACGGGTCATTGATCATTCTCAAGGATAGACCATATCTTAGGTCAAATGACAAGTCTTAAAAAATTGAAAAAAATTAAAATAATATCAAATGTCTTCTCTGACCACAATGGAATAAAACTAGAAATTAGTAACAAGAGAAATGTTGGAAACTATACAAACACATGGAGATTAAATAATATGCTCTGGAATGACCAGGGGGTCAATGAAGAAATTAAGAAGGAAACTGAAACATTTCTTAAAACAAATGATAATGAAAATACAACATGCCAAAACTTATGGGACACGACAGAAGCAAGACTAAGAGGGAAGTTTATGGCTATAAACACCTACTTTTAAAAAGTAGAAAAGCATCAAATAAAAAACTTAACAATGCTCCTTAAAGAAATAGAAAAGCAAGAACAAGCCAAACCCAAAATTAGTAGAAGAAAAAAAAATAGTAAAGATCAGAGCAAAATAAATAAAATGAAGAAAGCAAAGCATCAATGAATTGAAAAGTTGGTTTTTGTAAAGGATTAACAACATTGAGAAACTTTTAGCCTAACTAAGACTAAGAAAAAAAGAGAGAAGACCCAAGTGAATAAAATCAAATATGAAAAAGGAAACATTACAACTGATACTGCAAAAATTCAAAGGATCAGTAGTGGTTATTACAAGCAACTATATGCAAAGAAATAGGAAAACCTACTAAAAATGGATACATTTCTAGACACATCCAGCTTAGCAAGATTGAACCATGATGAAATCCAAAACCTGAACAGACCAATAACAAATAATGAGATTGAACTGGTAATAAAAAGTCTCCCAGCAAAGAAAAGCCTGGGACCTGGTGCTTCACTGCTGAATTCTACTAAACATTTAAAGAAGAACTCATAGCAACCTTACTCAAGCTATTCCAAAACTAGAGACCTTACCCAACCATTCCAAACTCATTCTACAAGGCTAGTATTACCCTAATATACCAACACCAAAGATACTTCCAAAACAGAGAACTACAGGCCAATATCACTGATGAATATTGATGCAGAAATCCTCCACAAAATATGAGCAAATTGAATTCAACAACACATTAAAGTTGGGGTGCAGTGTCCCAGGTTCACTCAACCCTTCCTTGGATTGTGTGCGTCTACTTTGGCTGTGATTCCTAGTGGCAGTGGTGGTAAAAATGTTGGTGCTTGGGCCTCCCAGGACAAGGAGAAAGTGAGTATGCCCTTCTCTTGCCTCCTGCCAGGTGTCTGCAGCCTGGCACCAGCTGGCCAGGACGTCAAGCAAGGGACCTGGAGATGTTCTTTTCTAATTTCTGGATTGGGAAATGGAGGCAAATTCTGGGTGTTAGAGTGAGAACTAAGATGAGGCTTGATCAGGGGAGTCTGGGGTCCTAAAATGCAGAGACCTGAAACCCTCTAGAGCATCTGGGGAACTGGGTGTGTGTTCAGTCCAGTCTCTTCTCTCTGTACCTCAATGTTCCATGTACCCTTGGAGGGGTTGAGATCCTGGGAATTCCTGGAACCTGGCTGCATGGCCTGGCCATCCTGATGCCCTTGTGTTCTCCATGGCAGGCCCACAAGGCCAAGGAGAACGGCTCCGACAGCTTCATGCATTCCGTGGACCCACAGCTGGTGCAGCAAATGGAGACCACAGAGAGCCTGGTGGACTCCTACATGGCCATTGTCAACAAGACTGTGTGTGACCTCATGATTGGTCTCATACCAAAGACCACCATGCATCTCATGGTCAACAGTGTGCATGCACTGCCTCATGGGGGCAGGGGGCTCCTGTGGCACTGGGGATGCAAGTGGCCATGTTGGAGTAGGGTAGCTGCCGACCAGCCCTATAGGACCAGGTCCAGGGAGAGTGGCACAGTTCAGACCAGAGCTGTCCCATAGAAATATAACATGGGACTGAGCAGGGTGCCCCATGTCTCTAATCCCAGCACGTTGGGAGGTCAAGGCAAAAGGATCTCTTGAGCCCAGGAGATTGAGACCATGTTGGCAACATAGTGAGACCTATCTCTACACAAAAACTTTAAAAATAGCTGGCCGTGGTAGTGGCACATGCCTGTAGTCCTAGCTACTCAACGGGCTAACGTTGGAGGATCACTTTGAGCCCAGGAGGTTGAGGCTGCAGTGAGCAGTGATCTCACCCACTGTACTCCAGCCTGCTGACAGGGCGAAATTCTATCTCAAAAAAATTTAAAACTGACTAGATAGGTGTCCTGATGGCATGATAGGACCTGGATCACCTTCCACATATGTGACCTTGGGCAGGTGACTTTTCCTGTAGACCTCAGTGTCCCCATCTGAGTGAGAAAATGGCAGTGGGAGAAAAGGGCAGACCCCAACTCTTCAAAGAAATACAAAAATTAGCCAGACACGGTGGCCCATGCCTGTGGTCCCAGCTACTCAAGAGACTGAGGCAGGTGGATCATTTGAGTCCAGAAGATCAAGCCAGCAGTGAGCTATGATCATGTCATGGCACTCCACAGCCAGTGTGGCAGTGAGACCTGTTCCTAAAACATTTTTTTCTATTTTTTTGAGAGGGAGTCTCACTCTGTCACCTAGGCTGGAGTGCAGTGGCATTATCTCGGCTCACTGCAACCTCTGCCTCCCAGGTTCCAGTGATTCTCCTGACTCAGCCTCCCAAGTAGCTGGGATTACAGGTGACCATCACCACACCCGGCTAGTTTTTGTATTTTTAGTAGAGTCAGGGTTTCACTATGTTGGCCATGCTGGTCTCAAACTCCTGATCTCAGGTGATCCACCTGCCTCGGCCTCCCAAAGTGCTGGAATTACAGGCATGAGCCACTGCACCTGACCTACAAAAAAGTTTTTATTACGAAAATAAACTCCTATTTCTGAAATTCACTACTGATATGAAGTCACAAGGGAATATACCTCCCACTCTAGCAAACAACAACAGGCCAGATGAGCTAGAAAATAAAAAATATGTTTAACTCATCAGAAAGCTAAGGACACAAAGAAATCTAGATTGGGTGCAGTGGTTTATGTCTGTAACCCCAGGAAGTTGGGGCACCACGGCAGGCAGATCTCTTGAGCTCAGAAGTTTGAGATCAGCCTGGGCAACATGGCAAAACCCTGTCTCAACAAAAAATACAAAACTTAGCTGGGTGTGGTAGTACGCACCTGTAGTCCCAGCTGCTCAGGAGGCTGAGGTGGAAGGATCAGTTGAGCCAGGGAGGCAGAGGGACTGTAGTGAGCTGAGATCACTACAGGCTGTACTCCAGGCTGGGTAAGAGTGAGAATCTGTCTCAAAACAAAAACCAAAACCCAAGAAACCTAAATGATCCAAACTCCAGAAATTGCCAAGTCCTTCATAGGAGAGAAGAAATCCCCTAGCTCTTGTTATTTCGAGTTGAACTATGGTAGGAGGAGTAATACTATGGGGGAGAAAAGAGAAGCCTGTTGAAATTTAACAAAATTTTCACAACCCCTTGGAGGCTGATTTGACATTAGAACCTAGAGGACCCAAATTCACAGATGAAGGCTTCTAACCAATCTTACCCCTTAAATGATGACCAGGTATAGCAAGGTGTAGTACACTAAATGTGTGGATAATAGAAGGAAAGCTGAGAGAGTTTGACATCTCCCAAGGGCAAAACACCCTTTAAAAATGAAAGCAGAGGCAGGATTGTTGTGAAATCCAACAGAGGCACTCTTGGAGGCTAAGTGGGGTCAGAAATGCTGAGAAACGTGTCTCCTAGGCATTGTGGGCATTCCTCTACAAAAGGGCAGGACACACATGAGAGCTGAGAAAAATATCCTTCTGTCTCCCAGCCCATTGATTAAAAAAAAAAATCCTGGCAGCAAGGTTGTAAAGCAGGGAAAGATCTCCCACAGTGATGAAAGCTGGTGGCTTAGCTATGAAGCAAAGTCAGATCTCTGGAATCTTGCCAAAGCCCCAAATTCAGGCCCTGATGAGATGAGAGTTCTGATTCTATCTTCATTCAATATATTTGAAGCTAGACACAGACTGAATCAAACTAAACTGAAACTGCAATGAAGCCCCAAACTAGAACTCTTATACGTCAGATTGAGCCACCATTAAATTGGCCTAACAAAACAAAACAAAACAAAAACCAAAGTGTATGCCCTGTTTTAGAAGTAAATATTTGCTTCAATTTCTTTTTTTTTTCCCAACAAAAAACGTCCATCATCCAATCAAATATACAAGAGGTGCAAAATCAAGAAAATAAGATTCACGGTAAGGGAAAGGAAAGGCTCAATAGAAGCAGAACTAGAAAAGATCCAGATGTTGAATTATCAGTTTGGATCTTTAAAACAACTGATTAAAGGAAAAAAAAAAGGAAAAAATCCCCAGTAAAATAACCGATTAAAATGCTGAAAAGTAGAGTGCAAAATGTGGAAAACATGCATGAAGAAATAGTAAATTTCAGCAGAAAATGGTAACCATACAAATACAATGAAATTCTAGAAATAAAAATATTAGAAATGAATAATTCAGTGCAAGTATGTAACTAGAATCTCCAAAGAAGAGAAGCTAGAGAGTATGAGACAAGAGAAAAATGTAAACAGACAATGGCCAAGAAAGAACCAATATTAATGAAAGACATCAACACAGATCCAAGAAGATCAATAAACTCTATAAAAAGAAAAACATACCTGGACATATCCTAGTCAATCTGTTGAAAAGTAAATATAATGCCCAGATGCAGCCATTGAGAACAACCACACATTATGGAAAGGGAAATAAAAATTAAAATGATGAATGATTTCTCACCAGAAATAAATGAGGCCTGAGTACAATACATTAACTTCTTTAAAGTACTGAAAGAAGAAATAAAAGGTCAACATAGAGTCCTATATCCAGCTAAAATACCCCTCGAAAATAAAAGTAAGGACGTTCTCTGATAGACAAAAGCTGAGAGAACTCATGTATATTAAAAACTGCAATAGGGCCAGGTGCAGTGGCTCACATCTGTAATCCCAGCACTTTGGGAGGCCAAGGCGGGCAGATCACCTGAGGTCAGGAGTTCAAGACCAGCCTAGTCAATATGGTGATACTCCATTTCTACTAAAAATATAAAACTTAGCTCGGCTTGGTGACATGTGCCTATAATCCCACCTACTTGGGAGACTGAGGCAGGAGAATCACTTAAACCTGGAAGGTGGAGGTTGCAGATGGCACCATTGCATCCCAGCCTGGGCAGCAGAGCAAGAGTCAGTCTCAAACAAAAACAAAAACAAAAACAAAAATAAAACAAAAAAACAGAAAAGACAAAAACCACTGCAATAGGCTGGCAACTGTGTCTCATGACTGTAATGGCAACACTTTGGGAGGGCAAGGCAGGAGGACCACTTGAGCTTAGGAGTTCCAGACCAATCTGGGCAACATATCAAGACTCCATGTCTACAAAAAAGAAAAAGAAAAATTAGCCAGGTGTAGTGGCACACACCTGTGATCCCAGCTACTCAGGAGGCTGAGGCAGGATGATCGCTGGAGCCGAGAAAGTTGAGGCTGCAGTGAGCCACATTCATGCCACTACACTCCAGCCTGCGTGACAGAGACCCTATCTCAAAACAAAAACAAAAACAGTCCATGGGAGCCGAGTGTGCTGGCTCACACCTCTAATACCAGCACTTTGGGAGGCCAAGGCAAGAGGAGTGCTTGAGGCCAGGAGTTTGAAACTATCATGGGCAACACAGCAAGACCTACAAAAAATTTCTTACATTTGCCTGGTGTGGTGACATGCACCTGTAGACATAGCCACTAAGGAGGCTGAGGCAGGAGGGTCGCTTGAGTCCAGGAGCTCAAGGCTGCAGTGAGATATGATCGTGTCATTGTAGTCCAGTCTCACAGCGTGAGCTACAGAGTAAGACTGTCTCTAAAACAGCAACAACAAAACTGTCCATGGGCTGGATCTGGCCCATGGGCCCCACTTGTTTTCCAACCCCTATAATATATCATCTTAACAAAATAAAAAAGAGAAATACGTAATAATCTTCTTAGAAGCTAAAAATGCAACTCACAAAATTTAAAAACCCTGCCTAATAAAAACTCAACAAACTAGGAATAGAAAGGAACTTCTTTGGGCTGGTCTATGAAAGACTTACAGTTAATATTATACTTAGTGATGAAACTTTAAGACTTTTATCCCTAAGATTGAGAGAACAAGGCCAGGTGTCTGTCCTCACCACACATTAAACATTGCACTAGATATTGTAGCCAGTGCATAAAGGCAAAAAAAAAAAAAAAAAAAAAAAAAAAAAAAAAAGAAGAAGAAGAAGAAGAAGAAAAGGCATAAAATCAGAAAATCAGAAAAAGAAGTAAAAACATTATTTGCAGACTAGACTGTTGTGCATGTATTTAATGTAAAACTCTATGGAATCTACAAGAACTATTTCTAGAATAAATGAATTTATCGAGTTGGCATGATTGAAGATTAGCATACAAAAATCAGTCAGGCACACTGACACTTGCCTAAGGTCCCAGATACTTGAGTAGCTGAGGCAGGAGAATCCCTTGAGTTCAGGAGTTTGAGACCAACCTGAGCAACATAGCGAGACCCAGCTCTAAAAAACAAACAAAAAATGGATTGTATTTCTAGATGCTAGCAATAAACAACTTAAAAATGAAAATTAACTGGGCACAGTGGCTGATGCCTGTAATCCCAGCACTTTGGGAGGCCAAGATGGGCAGATCATGAGGTCGGGAGATCGAGACCAGCCTGACCAACACGATGAAGCCCTGTCTCTACTAAAACTACAAAAATTTGCCGGTCATGGTGCGTGCCTGTAATCCCAGCTACTCTAGAGGCTGAGGAAGAAGAATCACTTGAACCTGGGAGGCAGAGGTTGCAGTGAGCCGAGATTGTGCCACTGCTTTCCAGCTTACCCAACAAGAGTAAAACTCCATTTCAAAAAAAAAGGAAACAAGAAAGAAAATTTAAAATATTTAAAAAATCAAATGCTTAAGAAAATGTCTAATGTAAAATATGCAAGTTCTATACAAGGGAAGCTACAAAACAATCCTGAGAAGAAAATTAATACCTAAACAAATGGAAAGACATAATGTGTTCATGAATTAGCTAATGCAATACTCTTAAAATTTTCATTCTAAATGGACCTGTACACTCAACAAAACCCCATATCAAGATTCTAGCAGTTTTTTTTTTTTTTTTTTTTTTTTTGACAGGGTCTTGCTGTCACCCAAACTGGAATGCAGTGTCATGATCACAGCTCACCCAGCACAGCTAAGTTTGAAAAACAAGATGAGCTAATTCTAAAACTTTTATGACAATCCAAAGTATCAAGAATAACCAAAGCAATCTTGAAAAAGAACAAAAGGGAAGGATTTACTATTTTAAAGACTTACTAGAAAAAACTGTGCATCCATGTTGAAAAAAACTGAACCTCATTCTGTTCACAAAAATTGATTTGAGATGGATCACAGACCTAAAGATAAAATCCCAAACCATAAAACTTCTAGAAGAAAATATGTTCTTTGTGACTTTGAGGTCATAAACCCATAAAATAAAAAACTGATAAAGTGAATTTTATCAAAAAATTGTTCATCAAAAGATCCCAATAAGTATACAAACCAGAGTCTTTAAAAAAAATCATAGCATATCTATCCATCAAAGGATTTATACCCAGAATACAAAGAATAACACCCACAATAAAAAGACACCCAAATTTAAAATGAGAAAAGACATGAAAGACATTTCATGAAAGATAGACAAGTGAAAAGCATATGAAAAAGTGCTCAACATTTATTAATCATCAGGGAAATGTAAATTAAAATCATTTATTTCATGTGTGCTAAAATGGCTAATATAAAAAACACTGACAATGTAAATGTTGACAGATATGTAAAGCAACTGCAACTCTCATACATCACTGATGGGAGTACAAAATGGTGAAACCACTTTGGAGAACAAGAGGGCAGTTTCTAATAAACATGCACTTACCATATGACCCAGTAATTTTCTACTGTTATTTATCCGAGAGAGATGAAAACATAAATCCACAAAAAACAAAAACAAAAGTCTGTGTAACAATATCGATAGCATCCTTATTCATAAAAGCTCCAAACTGGAAACAACCTAAAAGTCTTTCACTAGGAAAATGAATAAACAAATTGTGGTATATTTACAGAATGAAATACTACTCAGCAATAAAGATCAATGTCCTGATACATACAATACGGATGTCTTTAAAGCATTATTGGTGAAAGAAGCCAGATGCAAAAGAGTACATTATTATATGATGCCATTTATATGTAATCCAAAGCAGGTAAAGCAACTCTAGTGACAAAAATCAGGAAGTGATCACTGGAGTGTGGAGGTGCTCAGGGGTGATTTAAAGGTACTTGAGAACTTTCTGAGTGAATTGTAATGATTTATGTCTTCTTTTGGTAGTTATTACACAGATGTATGCAATTGTCAAAACATCAGACTTAACACTTAAAATGTGTACATTTTGTAATAATACAAATTTCTATATATCAGTTTAAAATAAAGGTGAGTAGTGGATTCCTTTTCCAGGAGTGTTTGTCTCTGACTCTTTACTGGCCTGTTATCTGTTTGCTTCAGTGAGGTTTTGGGGTTCCAACTTATTCAAGGCCAAGCCCTTGATCATGGATTTATCTTGAAGGGCACACAATCCAGTGTCCCAGAGACAGCATTTAGAATCTGTGAAGCAATTTTGTGGAAACAACAGTCACTTATTTCCATTGGTTAGTGAGCAACCACTTGAGCATTGTAAGGCACACACTTGTACACGGACTTCCTTAAAAGTACAGCACTTAACCTACTTTGTTGCAAGCTAGTCAAAATGGAGTAAAAATTCATTATTCAAAGGCATGCAGAATACTATCACCTTTCATTAATACCATTCTCTAGCATTTGCTGCTCTGACCTTTACAACACTCGAAATTAGTACTAGGATTTTTGGATACAAAATCATTTTTATCATTTCCTATCCACAGCAGACATCTTTTCCAAAGCAGGTAGACACTCAGATCATTCTTCCTTGTTAGAAAACTCTTTAGTGTTTTCCACAGTTAGATAGAAAAAAACCCACAAGTCTGGGCATATGGTAAGAATTTATTACCAAGCAAACAACTTTGTTCATACGAGGAAGACCAGCAATTAGATTATAAATGACTTCAGAGCAAGTACGAGAACTTAACAATTTTAGTGCATTCCACGAGAAAGTCTATTTGCCCAAGAAGGCCCACAAGATGTGCTCTACAAATGTTGGTTATTATTTTATGCTGTACTTCCTTTGAGAAAATGATGTGATGTACAGAGGTGGGAGTACACCTAGCAAGGAAATCTCCTTGTAAAAGGAAGCTGGGAAATTCAAGTAATGGTGTTTTTGGATAAGATCCCTAAGAAAACTTAGGAAAAACCCTGCTGTGCATGTGTTTGCTCAGTCCTCAGGAATCCCACTTGGCCAACTGACTCCAGAGAGCTACAGCCTCACCTTGCAAGCCTCAGATTCATAATTCTAAGAACAGCCATTTAATGTGCACTGAATTGGCTTATAGGGCACTACTCTGTTGTTACACAGAAAAAAAATTTAGCTATCAGAAGGAAATCTGAAATCTGCAGAAATATTTTCAGCCTGAAATGCTTTCTGGGGGATAAACTGTCTACTATAAATAGTTGGTTTTGTATTTTTTCTTCTTCTTTCC
>NW_012102632.1:51463-52282 GCF_000951045.1 Mandrillus leucophaeus | reverse complement strand
CCTAGAGTTGAGCAACCCTTGGGATTGAGCAGTTTGAAATCGCTGTTTTTGTGGAATCTGAAAGGGGAACATTGGGAACGCTATGAAAAATATTGTGGAGAAGGAAGCGTCCTCGGATGAAAACTAGAAGGAAGCTTTCTGAGAAACTGCTTTTGGTCGCGTGAATTCTTCTCGCAGAGTTAACCTTTTCTTTTCACATAGCAGTTTGATAACACTGTTTCTGTGTCGTCTGAGAAGGGATAACCGGGAGCCCTTTCAGGCCTCTGGTGAAAAAGGAAATAACTCCAGACGAAAACAGGAGAGAAGCTTTCTGTGAGACTGCTTTGTCATGTGTGCATTCCACTCGCAGAGTTATACTACCCTTTTCATCGAGCACTGTGTACACGCTTTTGGTGTAAAAGGTAACAAGGGATATTTCAAAGCATTTTGAAACCAATGGTGAGAAAGGAAATAACCTCAGAAACACACTGGAAAGAAGCTTTCTGAGTAACTGCTTTGTTATGTGTGTATTCATCTCATAGAGCTAAACCACGTTTTGGACTGAGCAGTTTGAAATGGCTGTTTTTGTGGAATCCAGGAAGGGTCATTTGGGAATGCTATGAGAAATATGGTGGAAAAAGAAGCGTCCTCGAATGAAAACTAGAAGGAAGCTTTCTGGGAAACTGCTTTGTGATGTGTGCATTCCACACTAAGAAACAATCCCGCAGTGTTAACAGATGCCTTTCACTGAGGTGTTCGTTGACGGTATTTTTGTGTAAACTGCACAGTGATACTTGGTAGCGCTTTCAGGCCTACCTTCCAAAATAAATATTTCCAGAT
>NW_012102632.1:49848-51413 GCF_000951045.1 Mandrillus leucophaeus | reverse complement strand
CTTCTTCTTCTTCTTCTTCTTCTTCTTCTTCTTCTTCTTCTTCTTCTTCTTCTTCTTCTTCTTCTTCGTCTTTTTTCTTCTCTTTTTTGACAGAGTCTCACTCTGTCACCCAGGCGGGAGGGCACTGGCCTGATCTCAGCTCACTGCAACCTCCACCTCCCGGGTTCAAGCGATTCTCCTTCCTCAACCTCCTGAGTAGCTGGGATTACAGGCATGTGCCACCATGCCCGGCTAATTTTTGTTATGTTTTAACATAGCATGTTAATTTTTAAAATAATATGGAAATATTAATAAATATAGATAAATAAATAAATAAAATATAGTTTTAATAAGAAAAAGAAAGAAAAAGAAAATTGGTGGGTGAACAACTTATCTCGTGATATTTAACAGTACAGTAATAATATATTTTCCTTATCCCAGAGATAAACCTTTCTTTTCATTGAACACTCACAGAGTTATACCTCTCTTTTCAGAGAGCAGTGTGGAAACACGTTTGGTTTCAAGGCTACCAAGGGATATTTGGGAGCACTTTGAAACCTGTGGTGAGAAAGGAAGTCTCCTCAGAGATAAACGGGTAAGAAGCTTTCTGAGAAACTGCTTTGTGATGGGTCTATTCATCTCATACAGTTAAACCATTCTTTGGAAGGAGCAGTTTGAAATCACTGTTTCAGTGGAATCTTGGAAGGAAAATTGGGGAACGCTATGAAAAATGCAGTGTGAAAGGAAATATCCTCGGATGAAAACTAGAAGGAAGCTTTCTGAGAAACTACTTTCTGTTGTGTGAATTCCCCTCACAGAGTGAACGCATAATTTTCTTTCAGCAGTTTGCTGGGACTCTTCCTGTGTAATCTGCGAAGGGATATTCGGGAGTGCTTTGAGGCCTATGGTGAAAAGGGAAATACCTTCAGATAAAAATTGGAGAGTAGCTTTCTGTGAAGCTGCTTTGTGATGTGTGCGTTCCACTCTAAGAGTTATACATTTCTTCTCATAGAGCAGAATGGAAGCACATTTGGTGAAAAAGCTACCAAGGGATATTTCGGAGGTCATTGAAGTCTATTGTGAAAAAGGAAATATCCTCAGATAAAAACTGGAAAGAGGCTTTCTGAGAAACTCCTTTGTGATATGTTCATTTGACTCATCGAGATAAAGCTTTCCTTACATTGCACAGTTTGGAAACTCTGTCTTTGAGGAATCCACAAAAGCACATTCGGTGGCGCCCTGAGGCCTATGTTGAGCAAAGAACTATCTTCAAATAAAAACTGGACAGAAACTTTCTGAGAAACTGCTTTGTGTCGTGTGAAACAATCTCGCAGAGTTAAAAGATTCTTTACACTAAGGCGTTCGCTGACGGTGTTTTTGTGTAAACTGCGCAGCGATACTCGGGAGCACTTTCAGGACTATGGTCTAAAAAGAAATATTTCCAGATAAAAACTGGAGAGAAGCTTTCCATGAGCCTCCTTTGTGATATGTGCACTGCACTAACAGAGTTACACCTCTCTTCTCATACTGCACTGTGGAAACACTTTTGGTGTATAAGGTACCAAGGGATATTTCAGAGAACTTGG
>NW_012102632.1:38114-48713 GCF_000951045.1 Mandrillus leucophaeus | reverse complement strand
AGAAACTCCTTTGTGATATGTTCATTCGACTCATCAAGATAAAGCTTTCATCGCATTGCACAGTTTGGAAACTCTGTCTTTCAGGAATCCACGAAAGGATATTAGGTGGTATCCTGAGGCCTATGTAGGGAAATACCCTCAGATAAAAATCAGAAAGAACTTCCTGAGAAACTACTTTGTGATATGTGAATTCATCTCACAGAGTTACACCATTATTTTGTGGAGCCGTTTGCTAGCACTCTTTTTGTGGATTCTGAGAACTGATATTTCGGATCGGTTTGAAGAGTACAAGGACAAAGGAAATATCCTCAGTTGAAAACGTGAAAGAAGCTTTCTGTGAAACTGCTCTGTGATGTGTGAATTCATTTCACAGAGTTACACCACTCTTTGGTGGAGGAGTTTGCTAGCATTGTGTTTGTGAAATCTCAGAAGTGATATCTTGGATATCATTGAATCCCATGGTGAAAAATGAAATATTCTCAGATAAAAACTGCAGAGAGACCTTCTCAGAAACTGCTTTGTTGTGGGTGAATTCACCTCACAGAGTTACATCATTATTTTCAGTGAGAAGCTTGCTAAGAGTGTTTTAGCAGAATGTGCAATGAGACACACGGGGGCGCTTTGAGACCTGAAATATCCTCAGCTGAATAAAAAAAGAAGCTTTCTGAGAAACTGTTTGAGATGTGTGAAGTCAACCAACAGAATTACACCTGTATTTCGTGGAACCATTTGCTAGCCCTGATTTTGTGGAGTCTGAGAATGGATATTTCAAATTGCTTTGAAAAGACTATACGGCCAAAGGCAATATTCTCATATAAAAACCAGAATGAAGCTTTCTGAGAAACTGCTTTGTGATGTGTGAGTTCATCTCAAAGTATTTCATGGAGCCGTTTGCTAGAACTCTTTTTTGTGGAATCTGAGGAGTGATATTTTGGATTGCATTGAGGCCTGTGGTGATAAAGGAAATATCCTCAGATGAAAACTAGAAAGAAGGTTTCTGAGAAACTGCTATCTGATGTGTGAATTCATCTCAGAGAGTTACACATGTATTTCGTGGAGCCGTTTGCCAGCCTTGTTTTTGTGGAGTTTCAGAAGTGATATTTTGGAATACTATGAAAACTCCTCAGACAGAGGAAATATCCTCAGATAAAAACCAGAAAGAAGCTTTCTGAGAAACTGTTTTGTGATGCCTGAATTAAACTCACAGAGTTACACCTTTCTCTTCATGAAGCAGTTTGCTAATACTATTTTCGTGGAATCTGCAAAGTGATAATTGGGAGAGCATTGACGCCTGTGGTGAAAAAGGAAATATCCTCAGATAACAACGAGAAAAAAGCTTTCTGAGAAACTGCTTTGTGATGTGTTTTTATCCTTTATGATGCTTGAATTCATCTCACAATGTTACACCACTCTCTCATGGAGGAGTTTGCCAGCTCCGTTTTTGAGGGATCTCAGAAGTGATGTTTTGCATATCATAGAATCCCATGGTGAATATTGAAATATCCACAGATAAAACCCGGGAAGAAGCCTTCTCAGAAACTGCTTTGTGGTGTGTGAATTCACCTCACAGAGTTACACTATTGCTTTCGTTGAGATGTTTCCTAACAGTGTTTTCAGAGAATCTGCAATGAGATATACGGCAGTGCTTTAAGAACTGAAATACGAGAAAGAAGCTTTCTGAGAAAATTCTTTGTGATGTATGAATTCATCTCACAGAGTTACACCACTTTTTGATGGAGGAGTTTGCTAGCACTGTTTATGTGGAATCTCAGAAGTGATATATTGGATATCGTTGAATTCCATGGTAGAAAATGAAATATCCTCAGATAAAAACTGCAGAGAGACCTTCTAAGAAACTGCTTTGTTGTGGGTGAATTCAGCTCTCAGAGTGACATCATTGTTTTCAGTGAGAAGCTTGCTAACTGTTTTTCCACAGAATTTGCAATGACACACACGGGGGCGCTTTGAGACCAGAAAAATCCTCAGCTGAAGCAAGAAAGAAGCTTTCTGAGAAACTGTGTGTGATGTGTGAATTCAACTCACTGAATTACACCTGTATTTCGTAGAGCCTTTTGCTAGCCCTGATTTGGTGGAATCTGAGAACGGATATTTCGAATCGCTTTGAATACTATAGGGCCAAAGTCAATATCTTTGGATAAAAACAAGAATGATGCTTTGTGAGAAACTGCTTTGTGATGTGTGAATTCATCTCACAGAGTCACACAGGTATTGCATGGAACCGTTTGCTAGCACTCATTTCGTGGAATCTGAGAAGAGATATTTTGGATCGCTATGAAGACTCTTCGGATGGAGGAAATATCCTCAGATAAAAATGAGAAAGAAGCTTTATGAGAAACTTCTTTGTGATGTGTGAATTCATCTCACAGAGTTACACCTTTCTTTTCATGAAGCAGTTTGCTAACAGTGTTTTCGTGGAATCTGCAACGTGATATTTGGCAGCGCATTGAGGCCTGTGGTGAAAAAGGAAATATCCTCAGATGAAAACTGGAAAGAAGCGTTCTGAGAAACTGCATTGTGATGTGTAAATGCAACTGATAGAGTTACACTGTTCTTTTCATTGATCAGTTTGCTAACACTGTTTTCTTGAAATCTGCAATGGGATAATTCATAGCGCCATGAGGCTTACCGTGACAAAGGAAATATCCCCAGATAAAAACGAGAAAGAAGCTTTCTGAGAAACTAGTTTGTGATGTGTGAATTCATCTCACAGATTTACACGTTTCTCTCCATGAAGCAGTTTGCTAACACTGTGTTCGTGGAATCTGTAAAGTGATATTTGGGAGAGCTTTGAGGCCTGTGGTAAAAAAGGAAATATCCACAGATGAAAATTAGAAAGAAGGTTTCTGAGAAACGATATATGATGTATTAATTCACCACACAGAGATACACTTTCTTTTCATGGAGCATTCTGTTACCACACTTTTTGTTGAATCTGGGAAAGGATAATTGGGATCATTATGATGACTATACGGACAAAGGAAATACCCTCAGATAAAAATCAGAAAGAAGCTTTCTGCACAACTGCTCTTTGATGTGTGAATTCATCTCACAGAGTTACAGCTTTCTCATCATGAAGCAGTTTGCTAACACTGTTTTTGTGGAATCTGCAACGTGATATTTGGCAGCGCATTGAGGCCTGTGGTGAAAAAGGAAATATCCTCAGATGAAAACAGGAAAGAAGCGTTCTGAGAAACTGCATTCTGTTGTGTGAGTGCAACTCACAGAAGTACAGTTTTCTTTTCATTGATCAGTTTGCCAGCACTGTTTTCTTGAAATCTGCAATGGGCTATTTCTTAGCACCATGAAGCTTATGGTGACACAGGAAATATCCTCAGATAAAACGAGAAAGGATCTTTGTGAGAAACGGCTTTGTGATGTGTGATTCATCTCACAGGGTTACACAGGTAATTCGTGGAGCCATTTGCTAGCTCTGTTTTTGTGGAATCTGAGAAATGATATATTGGATCACTGTGAAGACTTCCTGGATGAAGGAAATATCCTCAGATAAAAACCAGAAAGACGCTTTATGAGAAACTGCTTTGTGAAGTGTGAATTCATCTCACAGATTTACACATTTCTCTCCATGAAGCAGTTTCCTAACACTGTTTTCGTGGAATCTGCAAAGTGATATATGGGAGCGCATTGAGGCCTGTGGTGAAAAAGGCAATATCATCTGATGAAAACTAGAAAGAAGGTTTCTGAGAATCTGCTATGTGATGTGAGAATTCATCTCTCAGAGATACACTTTCCCTTCATGGAGCATTCTGTTACCACTCTATCCTCAGCTGAAGAAAGAAAGAAGCTTTCGGAGAAACTGTTTGTGATGTGTGAATTCAACTCACGGAATTACACCTGTATTTCGTGGAGCCGTTTGCTAGCCCTGATTTGGTGGAATCCGAGAACGGAAATTTCCAATCGCTTTGAAGACTATACGGCCAAAGTCAATATCCTCGGATAAAAAGCAGAATGAAGCTTTCTGAGAAACTTCTTTGTGATGTGTGAATTCACCTCACGGAGTTACACCTGTATTTCATGGAGCCGTTTGCTAGTCCTGTTTTTGTGGAGTCTCAGAAGTGACATTTTGGAACGCTATGAAGACTCCTCAGACAGAGGAATTATTCTCAGATAAAAACTAGAAAGAAGCTTTCTGAGAAACCTCTTTGTGTTGTGTGCATTCATCTCACAGATTTACACGTTTCTCTCCATGAAACCGTTTCCTAACACTGTTTTCGGGTAGTCTGCAAAGTGATATTTGGGAGCACATTGAGGCCTGTGGTGAAAAAGGAAATAATCTCAGATGAAAACTAGAAAGAAGTTTTGTGAGAAACTGCTATCTGATGTGTGAATTCATCTCTCAGAGATACACTTTACTTTCATGGAGCATTCTGTTACCACTCTTTTTGTTGAATCTGGGAAGGGATATTTGGGATCGCTATGAAGACCAGACAGACAAAGGAAATACTCTCTGATAAAAATCAGAAAGAAGCTTTGTGAGAAACGTCTTTGTGATGTGATAATTCATCTCAGAGAGTTACACCTTTCTCTTCATGAAGCAGTTTGATAACATTGTTTTCGTGGAATCTGCAAAGTGAAATTTGGGAGCGCATTGAGGTCTATGTGAAAAAGGAAATAGCCTTAGATGAAAACTAGAAGGAAGCTTTCTGACAAACCACTTTAGGACGTGTGAGTTCATTTTAGAGAGTTATACTTTCCTATCATGGAGCAGTCTACTACCAATGTCTTTGGGGAATGTGAGAAGAGCTATATTGGATCGCATGGAGGCCTACACTGAGAAAGGAAATATCTCCAATTAAAAACGTGAAGGAAGCTTTCTGAGAAACTTCTTTGTGATGTGTTAATTCATCTCAGAGAGTTACACCTTAGTCTTCATGGAGCAGTTTGTTAACACTGTTTTCGTGGAAACTGCAACGTGATATTTGGGAGCGCATTGAGGCCTGTGGTGACAAAGGAAATATCCTCAGATGAAAACTGGAAAGAAGCATTCTGAGAAACTGCATTGTGATGTGTGAATGCAACTCACAGACTTACACTGTTCTTTTCATTGATCAGTTCGTCAACACTGTGTTCTTGAAATCTGCAATGGGATATTTCTTAGCGCCATGAAGCTTATGGTGACAAAGGAAGTATCCTCCGATGAAAACGAGAAAGAAGCTTTCTGAGAAACTGCTGTGTGATGTGTGAATTCATCTCACAGAGTTACACGTGTATTTCGTGGAGCTGTTTACTAACACTCTTTTTGTGGCATCTGAGAAGTGATATTTTGAATCGCTATGAAGACTCCTCGGATGAAGGAAATATCCTCAGATGAAAACTGGAAAGAAGCTTTCTGAGAAACTTCTTTGTGATGTGTGAATTCATCTCACAGAGTTACCCCTTTCTCTTCAGGAAGCAGTTTGCTAACACTGTTTTCGTGGTATCTGAAAAGTGATATTTGGGAACGCTTTGAGGGCAATGGTGGAAAAGGATATATCCTCATAGGAAAACTTTAAAGAAGCTTTCTGAGAAACTACATTGTGATGTGTGAATGCAACTCACAGTGTTACAGTGTTCTTTTCATTGATCAGTTTGCTAAAATTGTCTTTCTTGAAATCTGCAATGGGATGTTTCTTAGCGCCATGAAGCTTACGGTGACAAAGGAAATATCCTCCGATAAAAACCAGACAGAAGCTTTTTGAGAAACTGCTTTGTGATCGGTGAGTTCATCTCACGGAGTTACCCCTTTCTCTCCATAAAGCAGTTTCCTAATGCAGTTTTCGTGGAATCTGCAAAGTGATATTTGGGAGCGCATTGAGGTCTGAGCTGAAAAAGGAAATATCCTCAGATGAAAACTGGAAAGCAGCGATCTGAGAAACTGCTTTGTGATGTGTGAATTCATCTCACAGAGTTACACGTTTCTCTCCATGAAGCAGTTTCCTAACATTGTTTTTGTGGAATCCGCAATGCAATATCTGGGAGTGCATTGAGGCCTGTGTTGAAAAAGGCAATATCATCAGATGAAAACTAGAAAGATGGTTTCTGAGAAACTGCTATCTGATGTGTGAATTCATCTCACAGAGATACACTTTCCTTTCATGGAGCATTCTGTTACCACTCTTTTTGTTGAGTCTGGGAAGGAATATTTTGGTTCGCTATGAAGACTATACGGACAAAGGAAATATCCCCAATTGAATACGTGAAAGAAGCTTACTGCGAAACTGCTCTGTGATGTGTGAATTCATTTCAGGGAGTTAAACCACTCTTTGATGGAGGAGTTTGCTAGCGCCGTTTTTGTGGAATCTCAGAAGTGATAGCTTGAATATCGTTGAATCCCACGGTGAAAAATGAAATATCCTCAGATAAAAACTGCAGAGAGGCCTTCTTAGAAACTGCTTTGTTGTGGGTGAATTCAACTCACAGAGTGACATCATTGTTTTCAGTGAGAAGCTTGCTAACAGTGTTTTCGCAGAATGTGCAATGAGACACACGGGGGCGCTTGGAGACCACAAATAGCTTCAGCTGAAAAAAGAAAAGCTTTCTGAGGAACTGTTTGTGATGTGTGAATTCAACTGAAGGAAATACACCTGTTATTCGTGGAGCCGTTTGCTAGCCCTGATTTTGTGGGATCTGAGAAAGGATATTTCGAATAGCTTTGAAGACTATACGGCCAGAGGAAATATCCTCGGATAAAAACCGGAATGAAGCTTTCTGAGAAACTGCCTTGTGATGTGTGAATTCGTCTCACAGAGTTACACGTGGGTTTTGTGGAGCCGTTTGCTAGCCCTGTTTTTGTGGAATCTCAGAAGTGATATTTTGGAAAGCTATGAAGGCTCCTCAGACAGAGGAAACATCCTCAGATAAAAATCAGAAAGAAGCTTTCTGAGAAACTGCTTCGTGAAGTGTGAATTCATCTCACAGTTACACCTTTCTCTTCATGAAGCAGTTTGCTAACAGTGTTTTCGTGGAATCTGCAAAGTGATATTTGGGAGCGCATTGAGGCTTATGGTGAAACAGGAAATATTCTTAGATGAAAACTTGAAGGAAGCTTTCTGAGAAACCGCCTTATGATGTGTGAGTTCATTTTAGAGAGTTATACGTTCACATCATGGAGCAGTCTATTACCACTGTCTTTGGGGAATGTGAGAAGGGCTATATTGGATCTCATGGAGGCCTACACTGAGAAGAGAAATATCTTCAATTAAAAACGTGAAAGAAGCTTTCTGAGAAACTTCTTTGTGATGTGTTAATTCATCTCAGAGGGTTACACCTTAGTCTTCATGGAACAGTTTTCTAACACTGTTTTCTTGGAAACTGCAACGTGATATTTGGGAGCTCATTGAAGCCTGTGGTGACAAATGAAATATCCCAGGAGAAAACTGGAAAGAAGCGTTCTGAGAAACTGGATTTTGACGTGTGAATGCAACTGATAGACTTACACTGTTCTTTTCATTGATCAGTTTGCCAACACTGTGTTCTTGAAATCTGCAATGGGATATTTCTTAGCGCCGTGAAACTTATGGTGACAAAGGAAATATCCTGCGACAAAAATGAGAAAGAAGCTTTCTGAGAGACAGCTGTGTGATGTGTGAATTCATCTCACAGAGTTACACACATAGTTCGTGGAGCTGTTTGCTAACACTCTTTTTGTGGCATCTTGTAGAGGACTGTGTGCTCGCAAACCAGATATTCCCGATAAGCCCTGCTCTTGCAAACAAAGCAGGACATTCCTTCTCTGCAAACAAGAAGGATAAAGGAGCCAGCTGTAAACAGCGGGCTCTGGGAACTGGTCAATGTTTACTGATCTTTCGAGTCAAGGAGAGGTCAGAGAAGCAACACATGTCCCGTGACTTGGCAACATTCCACAAACGGCTGGATAAAATAAAGCAGAGTGTGCCGTTCGGGGCGGCCGCCATGTATGTCTTGTCCTGTGTTGTCTTGTGTGTTCATTCCTTTGTTTAGGAAACACGCAGGCCTCAACAACTGGCGAAGTGAGCAGGGTCCGTGGCTCCAAGACAGCAAGGAACCGGAGGGGGAGCATCCCGGGTATGTAAGTAAAAAAAAGGGAGACCCATGGGAAAATTATGGGGAATTCCACCTCTCAAGCCTCAGAATATTTACGGCTGCTTCAAGGACTGTTGCTGTCTATAGGAGTAAAAGTGAAAGAAAAGACTTTGAAGCGATTGTTTGCCCATGTTGAACAACATTGTTACCGGTTTCAGTATCACACTAAAGTGCAGCTGAATCGGAGAGCATGGTTACAGGTAGTAAAAGCTTTGCGTAGAGCTCACCAGTTAGGGGATACTATACCTTTAAATTTGTGGACCTTGTGTAGCTCTATCACTCAGGCATTAGAGTTACTTGAGACTGATTCAGAGTGTGGTGATATAGCCACAGGAGGAAGGGCATCTGAGGATTTGGGACAAAATGAATCTGAAATGGAGCCCATTTATGCCAGGGTAACAGAGGATGGGGGGATAGCAAAAGGGGGAGAAGAGGAAGAGCCAACTCTTCCTTCTTCTAAGGGGAATTCTGACATGCAGCGTATTATGGGAATGCTTCAATAGATATTACAGATACATTATTCTAATTCACTTTTGCGAGCTTTCCCTGTTTCTCTTCCTTCTGCCCCATTAGAAGGGGATTTTCCAGTGCCTCCAACCCCGCCAGCTTCCTTACCTTTTTCTGGCAAAGTTTTCTCAGTGCCTTTCCCGCCATTGGGGGAGGGAGAAAAGGAAAAGATAAGAAAATTTGAGGAGCTGGATCTGTTTCCAATTATTCGTGCTCCTTCTGCTCCTAATGCTCAGTTTCCAAATGGTGGCAATAATGTCCAATTTAATGCCTTACAATTTAAATTTTTGAAAGAAATGAAAGCTGCCATTTCTAACTATGGACCTCAATCTCCTTTTGTCCTTGGTTTTCTTGATGCTTTTTCATCAGAAAATTTGATGATTCCTATAGACTGGGAGACTTTGGGGAAGGCTGTTCTTGATCGTTCTCAGTAGCTACAATTGCGCAGCTGGTGGATGACGTGGCACATGTGCAGGCTAGGAAAAATGCTATGCGTGATCCCCCAAGGCCCACTGAGGAACAACTCACAGACACGGGCCAATATGCTACTCTTAATGCTCAGGCTGGCCTAGATGATGTCGCCCTTACTCAAATCAAGACTTTGTTTTTAAGGGCCTGGAATAAGGTAGAGATAGCAGGAAAATCTTCCCTTTCCTTTGTGAAGATTTTACAGGGCACAAATGAACCATATCCGGATTTTGTAGCCCGTTTTCAGGATGCTGTCTTGAAAACTGTGGGTGTTGGCCCTGCTTCAAAAATTTTGTTACAAACATTGTCTTTTGAAAATGCTAATGCTGACTGTCAAAAATTGTTGAGATCATTAAAGGCCAGTGGGGCCAATTTAGATAAATATATTAGAGCTTGTGCTGGTGTTGGAGGGGCTACTTACAATGCTCAATTATTTGCTGGAGCCCTATCTAAAGCCTTAAAAGAAAATAACAAACAAGGTGTTTGCTTTCAATGTGGTAAACCTGGACATTTCAAAAAAAAATGTCGTAAAAATTGAACACTTTTATCCCTCAAGGCAGAAAGCTGCCTTCAGAGGTGTGCAAACGTTGTGGCAAAGGTTGACATTGGACAAGTGAATGTCATTCCAAAACTGATAAAAGTGGAAATTTACTGTCTCCTCTCCTGGGAAATGGGAGCTGGGGCCCACAGGCTTGGGGCCCCAACAATTACAATGCACACCTATTACAATACCCAGTGAGCAATGGCCTACAACATCAAGAAATAAATTCGAGTCCTCCTTAAGGATCCCACACCTTACCCCAGTTTCCCAGCTTTATGCGGCAACTAAGCAGAGCGCCGCTGCTGACTTAGCTATTACTCAGCCTTATACCTTGTCTCCTAATGAAGGAGTATATGAATTAGCTACTGGAGTGTGTGGCCCTTTGCCAAAAGGACATGTAAGACTTTTGTTAGGTCAAAGCAACAGTGCTATACGGGGGTTAATGGTGATTCCAGGAATCATTAATCCTGATTTTACTAGTGAAATTCTTATTATGGTACAAGTCTCACAATTTATGTGCCTAGAGGCAGGGGAGCATACTGCACAATTACTTTTGTTGCCTTTTTTTCGTTCCTATCTAGAGAGGCATCTAGACAAAGAGAGTTCGATAGCACAGGAAAAACTGTTTTTTGGGAAACTTTAGTTTCTGATCAAAAGCCCTTATGTTCATTACACATTAATAAAATAATTTTTAAAGGGTTAATTAACACGGGGGTGGACGTGTCTATCATTTGTTTAAATCAGTGGCCTATGCAATGGAAAAAAAGACAAGTTTCAGTTACACTCACTGGCTTGGGTGCTGCTTCTGTGGTTTATCAAAGCGTAGAACCTTTAACCTGTGTCGGTCCTAAAGGTCAACAAGGTCAAGTGTTTTTTTATATTGTTCCTATCAATATTAATCTTTGGGGACAAGATCTTTTACAACAATTTGGTGCTTTTTAAAACATTCCTCATATTTCTTCAGCTGCCAAAAATATGATGTTCAAAATGGGCAACAATCCTTT
>NW_012102632.1:30124-37926 GCF_000951045.1 Mandrillus leucophaeus | reverse complement strand
AACAGTGGCCATTATCTAAAAAAAAAAAAAAAAAAAACAACAACAAAAAAAACACACAAAAAAAAACTTGGGGCTTTAAAAGGGTTAGTCAAAAAACAATTGGCTGAGGGGAATATAAAGCCAAGTACTTCTGCATGGAATTCCCCTGTCTTTGTTATACAAAAATAAAAATAAATAAATAAATAAAATAAAATAAAATAAAAAGTAAAAAAATGGCATTTATTAACTGATCTTAAAGCTATAAATGCTTACATTCAACCTATAGAGAGTTTACAGCCTGGTCTTCCTAATCCTGCTCTTATCCCACAAAGTTAGAAATTAATGGTCATGGATCTCAAAGATTGTTTTTTCTCTATTCCATTACAACATCAAGATTGTAAGAAGTTTGCCTTTACCATTCCTAAATGTAATAATGGGCAGCCCACACAAAGATATCAGTAAAAGATTCTTCCCCAGGATATGCTTAATAGCCCTACTTTATGTCAAAAATTCATACATAAGACTTTAAATCCTGTGAAAAATCAGTTTCCAATTGTGTTAATTTATTATTATATGGATAATATTTTATTGGCTACCCCTGACGTAACCCTCCAAAATTAAGTTTTTAAGGTTTTACAACAGTTAATTCATTATAATTTACAAATGTCTCCTAAAAAGGTACAAACTCAGTTCCCCATTCAATATTTGGGGTATCTATTGGCTCAAAAATAAATCCGCCCACAAAAGGTTCAAATTAAGAGAAATCAACTTATGACTCTTAATAATTTTCAAAAATTTTTGAAAAATATTGATTGACTTCATCCCATCTTAAATATTCCTACTTATAAATTACAACATTTGTTTGCTACCTTAAAAAGAAATTCAAATTTAAACAGTTCTTGGCAATTATCCCCAATACAAAAAAGAAATTGTCTTTTATAAAAAATAAAATTAGTAAAGCTCACCTTGATTATATTATACCCTATCTTCCACTCTTTTTATGTCTTTTTCATACTCCTCATTCACCAACAGCCATCTTACATCAGATAATAACATTCTAGAGTGGCTATTTTTGGTTAATAAAGCCATTAAAAAATTTACTCTTATATTAATAAATTGACTAAATTAATTATTAAAGGACAACATAGAGCTCGTCAATTGCTTGAAACTGACCCTGTAAAAATTATTACCCAATTATCTAATCAATACATTAAATCTTTACTAAAAACTCATAAGCAATAACAAGTGACTTGCACTAAATATACTGGTTCCTTTTCTCAGCACTATCCCAGTCATAGATTATTTACTTTTCTACAACAATATTCTTTCCTGCCCTATAATCCTATTTCTTATACTCCAGTTAAAGGTCCCACCTTTTTTACTAATACTTCTAACAATGAAAAAACTAAATACTGGGCATCAAATAATTCAAAAATTTCTTACTATCCATTTAAATCTGTACAACAAAGAGAACTTTTTGCCATTCTTATGCTACTGCAAGATTGGCCTCAAACCGCTTGTAATATAATTAGTAATTCCCAATATACTATATATGTGAGTAAGTATATTTCTCAAACTTCTTTACCATTACTCCCAAAAACCCCTTTACAAAAACTATTTTCCTTATTGTTCTTGATTCTTACTTCCCATACAACACCCCTTTTTATCACTCGTATTCATTCACATTCAGCTTTACTGAGACCTTTAACTTTTGGCAATAGCGAAATTGATTCTTTACTTGTTAACAATGTCCAACAGACTCAGAATAAATATCAATTACATCATACTAACAGTTTAGGATTACAGTGGCGATTTTCTATAACACGCCGTCAAGCCCGAGCTATTGTCAGAGCTTGTCCATCTTGTGCTCCTATTATTACACCCTTTTTAAGTCCAGATATAAATCCCCAAGACACTCAACAAAATCATATTTGACAAATAGATATAACTTATGTTTCTTCTTTTGGTCGTTTAAAATATGTTCATCATACAATTGATACTTGGTCACACTTCCAATGGACTACACCATTACCCTCTAAAAAAGCTGATTCTGTTATTACTCATTTACTTACTTGCTTTACAGTTATAGGAGTTCCTACTAAATTAAAAACTGACAATGCTTCTGCTTATTGCTCTCATAAATTGGGTGCCTTCCTCTCTTCATACCACATTCGTCATTCCACTGACATTCCATTTAACAGTCAAGGTCAAACAATTATTAAAAGAGCTAATGCTATCTTAAAATTACAACTTTTAAAACAAACAAGGGGAAATGGACGAGATTCCCCCAAACATCAAATTCTGAAAGCTCTTTTTACTTTAAATTTTCTTAACTATTGGTGCCAATTACATCAATCTGCAGCAGTGAAACATTTTCAACAACCATTAAAAAAGCCACAAGCTAGCAATTTGTGGGTGTACTATCCTTCATTACAAGGCCAACATTTAAAAGAAAAAGTTTTACAATTGGATTGAGGTTATGCTCTCGTTCATACAGGTGCCGGAGATGAGTGGTTCCCATCCCGACGGTTGAAGCAGTGCCATGGTGAAGAGGAGCCGGCCGGAGGACTTCCTGGTGGCATTTCAGGAATTAAATCTGAGTGCTCAGAGAACCTTCACCTTCAAAACTCGTCGAGCGGCACCCCCGACATGGGGTCAGCTAAAAACACTTGCTCAAGAAGCTGAAGGGGTTGTTCAACAAGCTGGACAGCCCAAAACCTCACTGACCTTATTTCTGGCTATGCTAGCTGTAGTGAGTTGCCAGATAACAGCTGAAAATTTCACATATTGGGCTTACATTCCCTTTCCACCCTTATATCAAGGTGTGGCCTAGGGAGACAAAGAAGTTTTAGTATTTACTAATGATAATGCTTGGATGCCATCACCTTTTTAAAATCAGGATCCTGAGTTAGACATGGGTGCAGTAAAAAGTTCATATCAATTTGGAATAGAAGGGTTACCTATACGTCTTGAGAATAGTCCACATTGTTTACATCCTTCTTATGAGGCTTGGGCTGTGCGCTATAATCATAGTCACACTGCTGCCTTTACTATGATTGTTGTTACTCAGAGTTTTAAATATAATCATACTGCTCTGCTTAATGAAACCTTGCCTACTATATTATCCTTATGTCCTATTCCTGACGTGTCCGGAGGTGTTTCCCAATTAGAGTGGACTAAATGTAGAGAAAATGAACCACATTTATTATTAGAGGTAAAAGGTAGGAATTACAGATACCTTGTCACTGACTAGAGTGTGCATAGAGATTTTCAGACTAAGTTTAGCCACATTAGCCTACGATGACATAGAAATAATCACAGCATTTATGCTGATGGTAATGAAACTATTATTTGGCATGATGGTGGCTTGTCGCCCCCTATGCCACATTTGGCCAACACCTCACAAATACAAAGTCATATATGGAAGTTACTAGCTGCTGGCAAACCAATGTCTACTTTTATGGGAAACATGTCCTTAAATACCACTAATCTTTCTAATCCTTTCCATATATCTTTACATCGAAACAGATCTAAAAATGTCATTGCTTGTGTTAAAAAAAAACCTTATTTGTTGTTAGCAGGAATCTTTAAATGAGATAATGATATAGGAGTAGTTAACTATATGGACAATTGTACATTTTTAAGCTGTATAAATACTACTTGGTGGCATAATAATTGGAATGAGACTCACTCCGATATATATATTTTAAGAACTGAAAAAGAAACCTGGTTACCTATAAACTTGACACAAACTTGGAGTGAATCTGCTGGGGTTATTCAAATTTACAAAGTAATGCAAGATCTTGTCCACCACAGCTGGAGAGCGGTTGGGATTGTCGTAATAGCAGTAGTGAGACTTGTGGCCATTGCTTCCACCACTGCTGTTGCTGGACTGGCATTACATCAGAGTATCCAAAATGCAGAGTTCGTGCAACAATAGCACGAACAATCTCACTTGTTGTGGCAACAACAACGAGACATCGATGCTCATTTGACTGAATGAATAAATAACTTAGAACAAGTGGTTTCTTGGATAGGGGATCAGCTGACAGTATTAAATAGTCGAGCCTTGTTAAAATGTGACTGGAACACTACTCAATTTTGTATTACCCCTGTTCCTTTTAACAACACTGTACATAACTGGACAGAGATAAAAAGGCTTTTAATTGGCCATAACAATCTTTCCCTGGAAATACAAGAACTCACCCACAATATTTCTAAAACGTTTCATAATCAGTTACCATTGTTGACTGGTGCAGATTTAATGACTGGTATTGCACAAAGCCTGAAATCTTCAAACCCTATGAGTCCTGTAAAAACTTTACTGACTTCTGTTTCTAGTAATGTATTGATTGTTGTTTTTGCCCTGGTCATTTTCACAGTCTACTGGAAATGGAGCCAAAGGGCAAACACCAAATTCCAGCGAGCCCAACATGTAATGATGGCTTTTTAAAAAATTCAAACCTGTAAATAAAGAAGGGGGAGATGTAGAGGACTGTGTGCTCGCAAATGAGATGTTCCCGATAAGCCCTGCTCTTGCAAACAAAACAGGACATTCCTTCTCTGCAAACAAGAAGGATAAAGGAGCCAGCTGTAAACAGCAGGCTCTGGAACTGGTCAATGTTTACTGATCTTGCGAGTCAAGGAAAGGTCAGAGAAGCAACACATGTCCCGTGACTTGGCAACATTCCACAAACGGCTGGATAAAATAAAGCAGAGTGTGCTGTTCGGGGTGGCCACCATGTATGTCTTGTCCTGTGTTGTCTTGTGTGTTCATTCCTTTGTTTAGGAAACACGTGAACCCCAACAGCATCGGAGAAGTGATATTTTGAATTGCTATGAAGACTCCTCGGATGAAGGAAATATCCTCAGACGAAAACTGGAAAGAAGCTTTCTGAGAAACTTCTTTGTAATGTGTGAATTCATCTCACAGAGATACCACTTTCTCTTCATGAAGCAGTTTGCTAACACTGTTTTCGTGGTATCTGAAAAGTGATATTTGGGAACGCATTGAGGGCTGTGGTGGAAAACGATATATCCTCATATGAAAACTTTAAAGAAGCATTCTGAGAAACTGCATTGTGATGTGTAAATGCAACTCACAGAGTTACAGTGTTCTTTTCATTGATCAGTTTGCTAAAACTGTCTTTCTTGAAATCTACAATGGGATGTTTCTTAGCACCATGAAGCTTACGGTGACAAAGGAAATATCCTCCGATAAAAACTAGACAGAAGCTTTCCGAGAAACTGCTTTGTGATCGGTGAGTTCATCTCACAGAGTTACCCCTTTCTCTCCATAAAGCAGTATCCTATCGCAGTTTTCGTGGAATCTGCAAAGTGATATTTGGGAGCGCATTGAGGTCTGAGCTGAAAAAGGAAATATCCTCAGATGAAAACTGGAAAGCAGCGATGTGAGAAACTGCTTTGTGATGTGTGAATTCATCTCACAGAGTTACACCTGTATTTCGTGGAGCCGTTTCCTAGCACTCTTTTTGTGGCATCTGAGAAGTGATCATTTGGATCGCTATGAAGACTCCTCGGACGAAGGAAATATTCTAACAGAAAAACTACACAGGAGCTTTCTGAGAAACTTCCTTGTGTTGTGTGGTTTCATCTCAGAGTAACACCTTTCTCTTCATGAAGCAGTTTGCTAACACTGTTTTGGTGGAATCTGAAAAGTGATATTTGGGAGCGCATTGAGGGCTATGGTGAAAAAGGATATATCCTCAGATGAAAACTTTAAAGAAGCATTCTGAGAAACTGCATTGTGATGTGTGAATGCAACTCACAGAGTTTCAGTGTTCTTTTCATTGAACAGTTGGCTAACACTCTTTTCTTGAAATCTGCAATGGGATATTTCTTAGCGCCACGAAGCTTACTGTGGCAAAGGAAATATCCTCCGATTAAAATGAGAAAGAAGCTTTCTGAGAAACTGCTTTAAGATGTGTGAATTCATCTCACAGATTTACACATTTCTCTCCACGAAGCAGTTTCCTAACACTGTTTTCGTGGAATCTACAAAGTGATATTTGGGAGCGCATTGAGGCCTGTGGTGAAAAAGGCAATATCCTCAGGTGAAAACTAGAAAGAAGGTTTCTGAGAAACTGCTCTCTGGTGTGTGAATTCATTCACAGAGATACACTTTCCTTTCATGGAGCATTCTGTTACCTCTGTTTTTGTTGAGTCCAGGAATGAATATTTCGGTTCGCTATGAAGACTATACGGACAAGGGAAATATCCTCCATTGAAAACGTGAAAGAAGCTTTCTGTGAAACTGCTCTGTGATGTGTGAATTCATTTCACAGAGTTAAACCACTCTTTGATGGAGGAGTTTGCTAGCGCCGTTTTTGTGGAATCTCAGAAGTGATAGCTTGAATATCTTTGAATCCCATGGTGAAAAATGAAATATCCTCAGATAAAAACTGCAGAGAGGCCTTCTCAGAAACTGCTTTGTTGTGGGTGAATTCAGCTCAACGAGTGACATTATTGCTTTCAGTGAGAAGCTTGCTAACAGTGTTTTCGCAGAATGTGCAATGAGACACACGGGGGAGCTTGGAGACCACAAATAGCCTCAGCTGAAAAAAGAAAGAAGCTTTCTGAGAAACTGTTTGTGATGTGTGAATTCAACTGACTGAATTACACCTGTATTTCTTGGAGCCGTTTGTTAGCCCTGATTTTGTGGAATCTGAGAGTGGATATTTCTAATCGCTTTGAAGACTACACGGCCAAAGGAAATATCCTCGGATAAAAACCAGAATGAAGCTTTCTGAGAAACTGCCTTGTGATGTGTGAATTCATCTCACAGAGTTACACCTTTCTCTTCATGAAAGAGTTTGCTAACAGTGTTTTCGTGGAATCTGCAAAGTGATATTTGGGAGCGCATTGAGGCTTATGGTGAAACAGGAAATATCCTTAGATGAAAACTAGAAGGAAGCTTTCTGAGAAACTGCTTTATGATGTGTGAGTTCATTTTAGAGAGTTACACGTTCACATCATGGAGCAGTCTATTACTACTGTGTTTGAGGAATGTGAGAAGGGCTATATTGGATCGGACGGAAGCCTACGCTGAGAAAGGAAATATCTTCAATTAAAAAAGTGTACATATGTAACAAACCTGCACGTTATGCACATGTACCCTAGAACTCAAAGTATAATAATAAAAAAAAAAAGAAAAAAAACGTGAAAGAAGCTTTCTGAGAAACTTCTTTGTGATGTGTTAATTCATCTCAGAGAGTTACACCTTAGTCTTCATGGAGCTGTTTGCTAACACTGTTTTCGTGGAAACTGCAACGTGATATTTATGAGCGCATTGGGGCCTGTGGTGACAAAGGAAATATCCTCAGATGAAAACTGGAAAGAAGCGTTCTGAGAAACTGCATTGTGATGTGTGAATGCAACTCACAGACTTACACTGTTCTTTTCATTGATCAGTTCGTCAACACTGTGTTCTTGAAATCTGCAATGGGATATTTCTTAGCGCCATGAAGCTTATGGTGACAAAGGAAGTATCCTCCGATGAAAACGAGAAAGAAGCTTTCTGAGAAACTGCTGTGTGATGTGTGAATTCATCTCACAGAGTTACACGTGTATTTCGTGGAGCTGTTTACTAACACTCTTTTTGTGGCATCTGAGAAGTGATATTTTGAATCGCTATGAAGACTCCTCGGATGAAGGAAATATCCTCAGATGAAAACTGGAAAGAAGCTTTCTGAGAAACTTCTTTGTGATGTGTGAATTCATCTCACAGAGTTACCCCTTTCTCTTCAGGAAGCAGTTTGCTAACACTGTTTTCGTGGTATCTGAAAAGTGATATTTGGGAACGC
>NW_012102632.1:19427-30074 GCF_000951045.1 Mandrillus leucophaeus | reverse complement strand
GAAATATCCTCAGATGAAAACTGGAAAGAAGCGTTCTGAGAAACTGCATTGTGATGTGTGAATGCAACTCACAGACTTACACTGTTCTTTTCATTGATCAGTTTGCCAACACTGTGTTCTTGAAATCTGCAATGGCATATTTCCTAGCGCCATGAAGCTTACGGTGACAAAGGAAATATCCTCCGATAAAAACGAGAAAGAAGCTTTCTTAGAAACTGCCTTGTGATGTGTGAATTCATCTCACAGAGTTACACATGTATTTCGTGGAGCTGTTTGCTAACACTCTTTTTGTGGCATCTGAGAAGTGATATTTTGAATCGTTATGAAGACTCCTCGGACGAAGGAAATATCTTCAGATGAAAACTGGAAAGAAGCTTTCTGAGAAACTTCTTTGTGATATGTGGTTTCATCTCACAGAGTTACCCCTTTCTCTTCAGGAAGCAGTTTGCTAACACTGTTTTCGTGGTGTCTGAAAAGTGATATTTGGGAACGCTTTGAGGGCAATGGTGAAAAAGGATATATCCTCAGATGAAACCTTTAAAGAAGCGTTCTGAGAAACTGCATTGTGATGTGTGAATGCAACTCACAGAGTTATGGTATTCTTTTCATTGATCCGTTTGCTAACACTCTTTTCTTGAAATCTGCAATGGGATATTTCTTAGCGCCATGAAGCTTACCGTGACAAAGGAAATATCCTCCGATAAAAACGAGAAACAAGCTTTCTGAGAAACTGCTGTGTGATGTGTGAATTCATCTCACAGAGTTCCACATGGATTTCATGGAGCCGTTTGCTAGCCTTGTTTTTGTGGCATCTCAGAAGTGATATTTTTGATTGCTATGAAGACTCCTCAGACAGAGGAAACATCTTCAGATAAAAACCAGAAAGAAGCTTTTTGAGAAACTGCTTTGTGATGTGTGAATTCATCTCAGAGAATTACCCCTTTCTCTTCATGAAGCAGTTTGCTAACACTGTTTTCGTGGAATCTGAAAAGTGATCTTTTGGAAGGCATTGAGGGCTATGGTGGGAAAGGATACATCCTCATATGAAAACTTTAAAGAAGCGTTCTGAGAAACTGCATTGTGTTGTGTGAATGCAACTCACAGAGTTACGGTGTTCTTTTCATTGATCAGTTTGCTAAAACTGTTTTCTTGAAATCTACAATAGGATATTTCTTAACGCCATGAAGCTTACGTTGACAAAGGAAATATCCTCCGAGGAAAACTAGAGAGAAGCTTTCCGAGAAACTTCTTTGTGGTGAAAGAGTTCATCTCACAGTGGTACCCCTTTCTCTCCATAAAGCAGTTTCCTAACTCAGTTTTCGTGGAATCTGGAAAGTGATATTTGGGAGCACATTGAGGCCTGTGGTGAAAAAGGAAATATCCTCAGATGAAAACTGGAAAGCAGCGATCTGAGAAACTGCTTTGTGATGTGTGAATTCATCTCACAGAGTTACACCTGTTATTTCATGGAGCCATTTCCTGGCACTCTTTTTGTGGCATCTGAGAAGTGATCATTTGAATCGCTATGAAGACTCCTCGGACGAAGGAAATGTCTTCAGAGAAAAACTAGAAAGAAGCTTTCTGAGAAACTTCTTTGTGATGTCTGGTTTCATCTCATAGAGTTACACCTTTCTCTTCATGAAGCAGTTTGCTAACACTGTTTTGGTGGAATCTGAAAAGTGATATTTGGGAGCGCATTGAGGGCAATGGTGAAAAAGGCAATATCCTCAGATGAAAACTTTAAAGAAGCATTCTGAGAAACTGCATTGTGATGTGTGAATGCAGCTCACAGAGTTACGGTGTTCTTTTCATTGAGCAGTTTGCTAACACTCTTTTCTTGAAATCTGCAATGGGATATTTCTTAGCACCATGAAGCTTACCGTGACAAAGGAAATATCCTCCTATTAAAACGAGAAAGAAGCTCTCTGAGAAACTGTTTTAGGATGTGTGAATTCGTCTCACAGATTTACACGTTTCTCTCCATGAAGCAGTTTCCTAACATTCTTTTCGTGGAATCTGCAAAATGATATTTGGGAGCGCATTGAGGCCTGTGGTGAAAAAGGCAATATCTTCAGATGAAAACTAGAAAGAAGATTTCTGAGAAACTGCTCTCTGATGTGTGAATTCATCTCACAGAGATACACTTCCCTTTCATGGAGCATTCTGTTACCAATCTTTTTGTTGAATTTGGGAAGGAATATTTCAGTTCGCTATGAAGACTATACGGACAAGGGAAATACCCTCTATTGTAAACGTGAAAGAAGCTTTCTGCAAAACTGCTCTGTGATGTGTGAATTCATTTCACAGAGTTAAACCACTCTTTGATGGAGGAGTTTGCTAGCGCCGTTTTTGTGGAATCTCAGAAGTGATAGCTTGAATATCATTGAATCCCATGGTGAAAAATGAAATATCCTCAGATAAAAACTGCAGAGAGGCCTTCTCAGAAACTGCTTTGTTGTGGGTGAATTCAGCTCACAGAGTGACATCATTGTTTTCAGTGAGAAGCTTGCTAAGAGTGTTTTAGCAGACTGTGCAATGAGACACACGGGGTTGCTTGCAGACCACAAATAGCCTCAGCTGAAAAAAGAAAGAAGCTTTCTGAGAAACTGTTTGTGATGTGTGAATTCAACTGACTGAATTACACCTGCATTTCGTGGAGCTGTTTGCTAGCCCTGATTTTGTGGAATCTGAGAGTGGATATTTCGAATCACTTTGAAGACTACACGGCAAAAGAAAATATCCTTGGAGAAAAACCAGAACGAAGCTTTTTCAGAAACTGCCTTGTGATGTGTGAATTAATCTCACAGAGTTCCACATGGATTTCATGGAGCCGTTTGCTAGCCCTGTTTTTGTGGCATCTGAGAAGTGATTTTTTGGATCGCTATGAAGACTCCTCAGACACAGGAAACATCCTCAGATAAAAACCAGAAAGAAGCTTTCTGAGAAACTGCTTTGTGATGTGTGAATTCATCTCACAGAGTTACCCACTTCTCTTCATGAAACCGTTTAATAACACTGTTTTCGGGGAATCTGAAAAGTGATATTTGGGAATGCATTGAGGGCTATGGTGGAAAAGCATATATCCTGATAGGAAAACTTTAAAGAAGCGTTCTGAGAAACTGCATTGTGATGTGTGACTGCAACTCAGAGAGTTACAGTGTTCTTTTTATTGATCAGTTTGCTAAAACCGTTTTCTTGAAATCTCCAATGTTATATTTCTTTGCCCAATGAAGCTTCGGGTGACAAAGGAAATATACTCAAACAAAAAGTAGAAAGAAGCTTTCTTAGAAACTGCTTTGTGATATGTAAATTCAACTCACTGAGTTACATCTGTATTTCGTGGAGCTATTTTCTAGTCCTGTATTTGTGGAATGAAAGACCTGATATTTCGGATCGCTTTGAAGAATATACAGTCAAAGGAAATATCCCCAGATAAAAACGAGAAAGAAGTTTTCTGAGAAATATCTTTCTGATCTCTGAATTCATCTCACAGAGTTCCACCTTTCTGTTCATGTAGCTGTTTGCTAACACTCTTCTCGTGGAATCTGCCAAGTGATATTTGGGAGCGCATTGAGGGCTACAGTGAAAAAGTAAATATGTTCAGATAAAAACTGAAAAGAAGCGTTTTGAGAAATGGCATTGTGATGTGAGAATGAAACTCACAGAGTTACATTTTTCTGTTCCTTGATCAGTTTGCTAACACAGTTTTCTTCAAATCTACACTGGGATATTTCTTTGTCCAATGAAGCTTACGGTGACAAAGGAAACATCTTCAGATAAAAAGTAGTAAGAAGCTTTCTGAAAAACTGCATTGTGATGTGTGAATTCAACTCACTGAGTTATATCTGTATTTCGTGGAGGTGTTTGCTAGTCCTGATTTGTGGAATCTAAGACTTGTTATTTCGGACTGCTTTGAAGAATATACAGCCGAAGGAAATATCTCCAGACAAAAACAAGAGGGAAGTTTTCTGAGAAAGGTCTTTCTGATCTCTGAATTCATCTCACAGAGTTCCGCCTTTCTGTTCATATAGCTGTTTGCTAACATTCTTCTTCTGGAATCTGCAAAGTGATATTTGGGAGCACCTTGAGGGCTACAGTAAAAAAGAAAATATCTTCATATAAAAACTGAAAAGAAGCGTTCTGAGAAACTGCATTGTGACTCGTGAATGTAACTTACAGAGTTACACTTTTCTGTTGATTGATCAGTTTGCTAATACAGTTTTCTTCAAATCCGGAATGGATTATTTCTGAGCCCAATGAAGCATACGGTGAGAAAGGAAACATCTTCAGATAAAAAGTAGAAATAAACTTTCTGAAAAACTACTTTGTGACGTGTGAATTCAACTCACTGAGTTACATTTGTATTTTGTGGAGTTGTTTGCTAGCCCTGTTTTTGTGGAATGTAAGACCTGATATTTCGGATCGCTTTGAAGAGTATATAGCCAAAGGGAATATCCCCAGACAAAAAGGAGAAGGATGTTTTCTGAGAAATGTCTTCCTCATCTCTGAATTCATCTCTCAAAGTTCCACCTTTCTTTTCATGTAGCTGTTTGCTAACACTCTTCTCGTGGAATCTGTTAAGTGATATTTTGGAGCACATTGAGGGCTACAGTGAAAAAGGAAATATCTTCAGATAAAAACTGAAAAGAAGCATTCTGAGAAACTGCATTGTGACGTGTGAATGCAACTCACAGAGTTACACTTTTCTGTTCATTGATCACTTTGCTAACACAGTTTTCTTCAAATCTGCAATGGGATATGCCTTTGCACAATGCAGCTTACGGTGACAAAGGAAACATCTTTCGATGAAAAGCAGAAAGAGAATTTCTGAGAAACTGCTTTGTGATGTGTGAATTCAACTCACTGAGTTACATCTGTATTTCCTGGAGCTGTTTGCTAGTCCTGTTTTTGTGCAATATAAGACCTGATATTTCGGATCGCATTGAAGAATATGCAGCCAAAGGAAATATCCCCCGATAAAAACGAGAAAGAAGTTTTCTGAGAAATGTCTCCGAGATCTGTGAATTCAACTCACAGAGTTCCACCTTTCTGTTCATGTAGCTGTATGTCAACACTCTTCTAGTGGAATCTGCAAAGTGATATTTGGGAGCACATGGACGGCTACAGTGAAAAAGGAAATATCTTTAGAAAAAAACTGAAAAGAAGCATTCTAAGAAACTGCATTGTGACGTGTGAATGCAACTCACAGAGTTACACTTTTCTGTTCCTTGATCAGTTTGCTAACACAGTTTTCTTCAAATCTAAATGGGATATTTCTTTGCCCAGTGAAGCTTACGGTAACAAGGGAAACAACTTCAGATAAAAAGTAGAAAGAAGCCTTCTGAAAAACTGCTTTGTGAGGTGTGAATTCAACTCACTGAGTTACATCTGTATTTCATGGAGCTGTTTGCTAGTCCTGTTTTTTTGGAATCTAAGACCTGATATTTCGGATCGCTTTGAAGAGTATACAGCCAATGGTAGTATCCCCAGATAAAAATGAGAAAGAAGTTTTCTGAGAAATGTCTTTCTGATATCTGAATTCATCTCACAGAGTTCCACCTTTCGGTTCATGTAGCTGTTTGCTAACACTCTTCTCGTGGAATCTGCAAAGTGATATTTGGGAGCACATTGAGGGCTACAGTAAAACGGGAAATATCTTCAGATAAAAACTGAAAAGAAGCATTGTGAGAAACTGCACTGTGATGTGTGAATGCAACTCACAGAGTTACACTTTTCTGTTCATTAATCACTTTGCTAACACAGTTTTCTTCAAATCTGTAATGGGATATTTCTTTTCCCAATGAAGCTTACGGTGACAAAGGAAACATCTTCAGATAAAAAGTAGATAGACGCTTTCTGAGAAACTGCTTTGTGATGTGTGAATTCAACTTACTGAGTTACATCTGTATTTCGTGGAGCTGTTTGCTAGTCTTGTTTTTGTGGAATGTAAGACCTGATATTTCGGATCCCTTTGAAGAGTATACAGCCAAAGGAAATATCCCCAGATAAAAACGAGAAAGAAATTTTCAGAGAAATGTCTTTCTGATCTCTGAATTCATCTCACGGAGTTCCAACTTTCTGTTCATGTGTCTGTTTGCTAACACGCTTCTCTTGGAATCTGCAAAGTGATATTTGGGAGCACCTTGAGGACTACAGTGAAAAAGGAAATACCTTCAGATAAAAACTGAAAAGAAGCATTCTGAGAAACTGCATTGTGACGTGTGAATGCATATCACAGAGTTACGCTTTTCTGTTCATTGATCACTTTGCTAACACAGTTTTCTTCAAATCTGTATTGGGATATTTCTTTGCCCAATGAAGCTTATGGTGACAACGGAAACATCTTCAGATAAAAAGTAGATAGAAGCTTTCTGAGAAACTTCTTTGTGATGTGTGAATTCAACTCACTGAGTTACATCTGTATTTCGTGGAACAGTTTGCTAGTCCTGTTTTTGTGGAATGTAAGACCTGATATTTCGGATCGCTTTGAAGAGTATACAGCCAAAGGAAATATCCCCAAATGAGAAGGAGAAAGAAGTTTTCTGAGAAATGACTTTCTGATCTCTGAAATCATCTCACAGAGTTCCAACTTTCTGTTCATGGAGCTGTATGCTAACACTCCTCTCGTGGAATCTGCAAAGTGATATTTGGGAGCACATTGAGGGCTACAGTGAAAAAGGAAATATCTTCAGATAAAAACTGAAAAGAAGCGTTCTGAGAAACAGCATTATGACATGCGAATGCACCTTGCAGAGTTACACTTTTCTCTTCATTGATCAGTTTGCTAACACAATTTTCTTCAAAACTGCAATGGGATATTTCGTTGCCCAATGAAGCTTACGGTGACAAAGGAAACATCTTCAGATAAAAAGTAGAAAGAAGTTTTCTGAGAAACTGCTTTGTGATATGTGAATTCTACTCACTGAGTTACATCTGTACTTCCTGGAGCTGTTTGCTAGTCCTGTTTCTGTGGAATGTAAGACCTGATATTTCGGATCGCTTTGAAGAGTATACAGCTAAAGGAAATATCCATAGATAAAAACGAGAAAGAAGTTTTGTGAGAAATGTCTTTTTGATATCTGAATTCATCTCACAGAGTTCCACCTTTCTGTTCATGTAGCTGTTTGCTAACACTCTTCTCGTGGAATCTGCAAAGTGATATTGGGGAGTACATTGAGGGGTACAGTGAAAAAGGAAGTATCTTCAGATAAAAACTGAAAAGAAGCATTCTGAGAAACTGCATTGTGACGTGTGAATGCAACTCACAGAGTTACACTTTTCTGTTCATTGATCAGTTTGCTAACACAGTTGTCTTCAAATCTGCAATGGGATATTTCTTTTCCCAATGAAGCTTATGGTGACAAAGGAAACATCTTCAGGTAATAAGTAGAAAGAAGCTTTCTGAGAAACTGCTTTGTGATGTGTGAATTTAACTCACTGAGTTATATCTTTATTTCGTGGAGCTGTTTGCTAGTCCTGTTTTTGTGGCATGTAAGACCTGATATTTCGGATCACTGTGAATACTATACGGCCAAAGGAAATATCCAAAGATAAAAACGAGAAAGAAGTTTTCTGAGAAATGTCTTTCCGATCTCTGAATTCATCTCACAGAGTTCCACCTTTCTGTTCCTGTAGCTGTTTGCTGACACTCTTCTCGTGGAATCTGCAAAATGAGATTTGGGAGCACATCGTGGGCTACAGTGAAAAAGGAAATATCTTCAGATAAAAACTGAAAAGAAGCATTCAGAGAAACTGCATTGTGACGTGTGAATGCACTTTGCAGAGTTACACTTTTCTCTTCATTGATTAGTTTGCTACCACAGTTTTCTTCAAATCTGCAATGGGATATATCTTTGGCCAGTGAAGCTTACAGTGACAAAGTAAACATGTTAAGATAAAAAGTAGAAAGAAACTTTCTGAGAAACTGCTTTGTGATGTGTGAATTCAACTCACAGAGTTACATCTGTATTTCTTGAAGCTGTTTGCTAGTTCTGTTTTTGTCTAATCTAAGACCTGATGTTTCGGATTGCTGTGAACAGTATACAGCCAAAGGAAATATCCCCAGATAAAAACGAGAAAGGAGTTTTCTGAGAAATGTCTTTCTGATCTCTGAATTCACCTCACAGAGTTTCACCTTTCTGTTCATGTAACTTTTTGCTAACACTCTTCTCGTGGAATCTGCAGAGTGATATTTGGGAGCACATTGAGGGCCACAACGAAAAACGAAATATCCTCAGATAAAAAGGGAAAGAAGTGTTCTGAGAAACTACATTGTGATGTGTGAATGCCACTCACAGTGTTTCACCTTTCTGTTCATTGATCAGTATCCTAACACAGTTTTCTTCAAATCTGCAATATAATATTTCTTTGCCCAATGAAGCTTCCAGTGACAAAGGAAACATCCTCAGATAAAAAGTAGAAAGAAACTTTCTGAGAAACTGCATTGTGATGTGTGAATTCAACTCACTGAGTTACAGCTTTATTTCGTGGAGCTGTTGGCTAGTCCCGTTTTTGTGGAATCTAAGACCTGATATTTCGGATCGCTTTCAAGAGTATACAGCCAAAGAAAATATCCCCAGATAAAAACGAGAAAGAAGTTTTGTGAGAAATGTCTTTCTGATATCTGAATTCATCTCACAGAATTCCACCTTTCTGTTCATGTACCTCTTTGTTAACACTTTTCTCTTGGAATCTGCAAAGTGATATTTGGGAGCGCATTGAGGGCTACAGTGAAAAAGGAAATATCTTCAGATAAAAACTGAAAAGAAACGTTCTGAAAAAGTGCATTTTGACGTGTGAATGCAACTCGGAGTTACACTTTTCTGTTCCTAGATCAGTTTGCTAACACAGTTTTCTTCAAATCTAAAATGGGATATTTCTTTGCCCAGTGAAGCTTACGGTGACAAAGGAAACATCTTCAGATAAAAAGTAGAAGGAAGGTTTCTGAAAAACTGCTTTGTGATGTGTGAATTCAACTCACTGAGTTACATTTGTATATTGCGGAACTGTTTGCTAGTCCTGTTTTTGTGGAATGTAAGACCTGATATTTCGGACTGCTTTGAAGAGTATACAGCCAAAATAAATATCCCCAGATAAAAACGAAAAAGAAATTTTCTGAGAAATGTCTTTCTGATCTCTGAATTCATCTCACCGAGTTCCACCTTTCTGTTCATGTACATGTTTGCTAACACTCTTCTCGTGGAATCTGCAATGTGATATTTGGGAGCACATTGAGGGCTACAGTGAAAAAGGAAGTATCTTCAGATAAAAACTGAAAAGAGGCGTTCAGAGAAACTGCATTGTGACGTGTGAATGCAACTCACAGAGTTACACTTTTCTGTTCATTGATCAGTTTGCTAACACAGTTGTCTTCAAATCAACAATGGGATATTTCTTTGCCCAATGAAGCTTACGGTGAGAAAGGAAATGTATTCAGATAAAAAGTAGAAAGAAGCTTTCTGAGAAACTGCTTTGTGATGTGTGAATTCAACTCACTGAGTTACGGCTGAATTTCTGGAGCTGTTTGCTACTAATGTTTTTGTGGCATGTAAGACCTGATATTTCGCATCGCTTTGAAGAGTATACAGCTAAAAGAAATATCTCCAGATAAAAATAAGAAAGAAGTTTTCTGAGAAATGCCTTTCGGATCTCTGAATTCATGTCACAGAGTTTCACCTTTCTCTTCATGTAGCTGTTTGCTAACACTCTTCTCTTGGAATCTGCAAAGTGATATTTGGGAGTGCATGGAGGGCTACAGTGAAAAAGGAAATGTCTTCAGTTAAAACTGAAAAGAAGCGTTCTGAAAAACTGCATTGTGAAGTTTGAATGCAACTTACATAGTTACACTTTTCTGTTCGTTGATCAGTTTGCTAACAGAGTTTTCTTCAAATCTGCAATGGGAAATTTCTTTGCCCAATGAAGCTTACGATGACAAAGGAAACATCTTCAGATAAAAAGTAGAAAGAAACTTTCTGAAAAACTGCTTTGTGATGTGTGAATTCAACTCACTGAATTACATCTGTATGTCGCGGAGCTGTTTGTTAGTCCTGTTTTTGTGGAATGTAAGACCGGATATTTCGGATCCCTTTGAAGAGTATACATCCAAAGGAAATATCCCCAGATAAAAATGAGAAAGAAGTTTTGTGAGAAATGTCTTTCTGATCTCTGAATTCATCTCACAATGTTCCACCTTTCTGTTCATGTAGCTGTTTGCTGACTCTCTTCTCGTGGAATCTGCAACGTGATATTTGGGAGTGCATTGAGGGCTACAGTGAAAAATGAAATATCTTAGATAATAACTGAAAAGAAGCGTTCTGAGAAACTGCATTGTGACGTGTGAATGCAACTTTCAGAGATTCTGCAGGAGCCTTTGAAAACAGTATGCTGAGAATAGATAGGGCTCAAGGACAGTATCTCCAACTGAACTTTTAATGAACTCCCGTAGGCGCCAAGAAGGCGGGCAGATAAGAAAGAGCATAGAAACAAGGAACTGAGTAGAAGTTTACATGTGGGAAAAGAAAGTTTGTTTTGCATTGCATTCTTTCAGCTGACGTGGTGTTTATGGAGTATAAATAAAGTGAGGCGGAGTCTCTGAGCGCGGCCGCCATATTCTCTGTGCGTCTTTGTCTTTGTGTGTTCTTTCATTCT
>NW_012102632.1:18218-18792 GCF_000951045.1 Mandrillus leucophaeus | reverse complement strand
TTCAATTTAAATTCCTTAAAGAAATGAAGGCAGCTGTTGCTAATTATGGCCCTCAATCTCCTTTTGTCATGGGGCTTTTAGACTCTTTCTCCTCTAAAAATTTATTTTTGCCTCTTGATTGGGAGACTTTGGGGAAGGCTGTTTTGGACCGTTCTCAGTGGCTCCAGTTACATAGTTGGTGGCTGGAGGATGCCAAAGAACAGGCCTGCTGCAATGCTGCTAGAAATCCTCCAGGACCAACAGAGGAGCAATTAACAGGTACTGGTCAGTTTGTTACCATAGCGGCTCAAACTGGACTCGATGACATAACATTATCACAAGTTAAAGGACTTTTTTTAAAAGCTTGGTGTAAAGTAGTACCATCGGGAAAAACTGCTTTGTCTTTTGTTAAGATCTTACAAGGTGCTAACGAACCTTACCCTGATTTTGTTGCTCGGCTCCAAGATGCTGTAATGAAAACTGTGGGTAATGGGACAGCAGCCAAAATCCTAATAACCACACTAGCTTTCGAAAATGCTAATCAAGAATGTCAGAGGTTGTTGCGCCCTCTAAAGGCTGCTGGAAATTTGCAAAT
>NW_012102632.1:17759-18114 GCF_000951045.1 Mandrillus leucophaeus | reverse complement strand
ACTGAGTAGAAGTTTACATGTGGGAAAAGAAAGTTTGTTTTGCATTGCATTCTTTCAGCTGACGTGGTGTTTATGGAGTATAAATAAAGTGAGGCGGAGTCTCTGAGCGCGGCCGCCATATTCTCTGTGCGTCTTTGTCTTTGTGTGTTCTTTCATTCTCCACCACCCCCTGCACGGACCCCAACAAGTGGCGCAGCGAGCAGGGTCAGCACGGGTGAGTAGGGGAGAACAAGAAGGGGGACCCCCTAGGGTCGGGTAAGGCCCGGATATTGTTAAGGGGAACCTTCTTAAGCTTTCATTATGGGGAATTCCAGTTCCTTGGCCTCAGAATATTTAAGATTATTACAAGGGCTTT
>NW_012102632.1:2295-15641 GCF_000951045.1 Mandrillus leucophaeus | reverse complement strand
TGACTCCCCTAAAACAGGATTTAAAAAGCTTCCCACTGAGCTCTGTCGCCGTTGTGGCAAAGGGCGACACTGGACTAATCGATGTCACTCTAAAGTAGACAAATACGGTAACCCTTTAACCTCCGAATCGGGAAACTTGCAAAGGGGCCCTTCAGCTTGGGACCCCAGTAACAATACAAGCCCTCTTCATTTGCAATTTCCAATCAGCTCGGAGGTCCAACATCAGCAGGCCAATCAGTCAATGTTAACCCCCGATTTTCACTAACCCAACTTTTCTCCGCTACTTCTGGTAGCGCTGCTGCTGATGTGTCAATTTTACAGGCTGTTGAACTCACCCCAGATATGGGAGTTGTTAAATTGCCTACAGGTATTTTTGGGCCATTACCTCCACATACTGTTGGATTGCTTATAGGACGTAGTAGTAGTATTTTAAAAGGTTTACAAGTTCATTTGGGTGTTATAGATTCTGATTATAAAGGGCAAATTCAAATTATGGCACAGGCTCATAAATCCATATCCCTTAAAGAGGGGCATCGAATTGCACAGCTCCTTTTACTACCCTATTTTCAGTTTCCCTCACGGAGGCAAGAAAGAACTGGAGGTTTTGGAAACACCGGTAAACATATTTTTTGGGAAACTTTAGTAACTCAACAAAAACCCTTGTTTCCTCTCGAAATAGAGGGACAAATTTTTCAGGGCTTGGTAGATACAGGAGCTGATGTTTCCATTATTGCCTCTGACCAATGGCCTTTGCAATGGCCTAAACAGCCTGTTAATGTGCCTTTTACTGGATTAGGTTCCACTTCAGAGGTATATCAAAGTTCCCAGTCTTTGAATTGTCGAGGGTCGGATGGTCAAATGGCCCAAGTCCAATTTTATATTGTTCCTATTGCCCTAAATTTATGGGGGCGAGATTTATTACAACGATTTGGAGCTTTTGTTTCTATTCCTCATGTTTCTAATTCTGCCAAGAATATGATGTTCCGCATGGGTTACAATCCCCTTAAAAAGTCTTTAAACATGTAGCCACTGTTCAGCAGCCTCAAGCCCTTCCTTTAAAGTGGAAAATTAATATTCTTGTATGGGTTGAACAGTGGCCTTTAACACGTGAGAAGCTTGAGGCCTTGAAAAACTTAGTTCAGGAACAATTATCCTTAGGCCATATAGATCCTAGTACTTCTCCATAAAATTCCCGTCTTTGTCATAAAAAAAATGGAAAATGGAGATTATTAACAGATCTTCGTGCTATTAATGCATGTATTCAACCTATGGGATCTTTACAACCTGGCCTTCCTAATCCTTCTATAATTCCTCAAGACTGGGTCCTCATGGTTATTAATTTAAGGAATTTTTTTTTTCTATTCCTTTGGATCAAAAAGATTGTGAGCGTTTTGCCTTTTCTGTCCCTGTTTTTAATAATTCACAACCACTTTCTCGATATCAATGGAAATTTTTACCTCAAGGTATGTTAAACAGCCCTACCTTGTGTCAAGAATTTGTCCATAGGGCCTTGGATCCTGTTCGAAAACGTCATCCTTCTGTTCTTTTATATCATTATATGGATGACATTCTTCTTGCTGCACCCACCAGAGAAAAGCAGCAAGATGCTTTTGTATCATTACAAACTCAGCTTTCCTTTTATTCACTTAATATTGCTCCAGAAAAAATTCAACTGGATTTTCCTATTCAATATTTAGGCTATACCTTGGGGGCACAAAATATTCGACCCCAAAAAATTCAAATTCGACGTGATCATTTAAAAACCTTAAATGATTTTCAAAAGCTTCTAGGAGACATTAATTGGATGCGTCCTGTTTTAGGAATACCAACATAACAGTTACAACATCTTTTTTCTATTCTAGAAGGAGACAGTCACTTGGACAGCTCACGTCATTTAACTCCTTTGGCTTTACAGGAACTCCAGCTTGTGGAAGAGCAACTTCAAAAGGCCCATTTACATTACATCCTTCCCAATGTTCCCCTTTCCCTTTGCTTATTTCATACTTTACATTCTCCTACAGGAATGATTCATCAGACCAATTAGCCGCTAGAATGGATCTTTTTGTCCAATAAAACATCTAAACGCTTAACTATTTATATTGATCATTTAGCTAAACTGATCATCAAAGGACGACATCATTGTCGACAACTTTGGGGAGGAGATCCTTCTGTAATTATTTCTCAATTCACTGATAGTCAGATCACTCATCTTCTTGCAACTTCTGATTCTTGGCAAGTTGCTTGCGCTTCTTTTGTTGGACAATTTTCTACCCAATATCCTAAGTCTCCAATCTTTTCATTTTTTAAGGCAACATTCTGTTTTGCCTTTCTCACCAATTTCTGTATTTCCTGTTCAAGGTCCTACCTTTTTTACCGATGCTAGTAACAATGGTAAGGCTGAATATTGGAGTGTTCATCAATCTCGAGTTACAGTTTATCCTTATCCCTGGGTACAACCGGGAGAACTGTTTGCTATTCTCATGGTCTTACTTGATTTCCCTACTATTAGTTGTAATATTGTTAATGATTCTCAATATGCTGTTTATGTTACTTCTTATGTTTCTCAGGCCACTTTACCTCTTTGTACTACTTCTTCTCTTCAAAAACTCTTTTCCTTGTTATCTTCTACTTTGAGCCAACGTCGAGCTCCTCTATTCATCACTCATCTTCGTTCTCATTCTCAACTTCCTGGACCATTAGTTCATGGTAATACTCAGATTGATTCACTTCTAAATGGCCACTTGCAGACTACAAAACAAGAACATGCTCTACATCACACTAATAGTTCTGGCCTTCAACGACGGTTTCATTTAACTCGTAAATAAGCTCGTTCTCTTATTCGAGCTTGTCCTTTCTGTGCTCCTTTGAGCATTCCATCCTTCCATCCTGGAGTTAATCCCCGAGGTACTCAAGTTAATCAGATTTGGCAAATGGATGTCATACATGTTCCTTCTTTTGGACGATTAAAGTATGTTCATCATACCATTGATACCTTTTCTCATTTTCAATGGGCCAGTCCGTTGCCATCCGAGAAAGCTAATTCTGTTATTACACATCTCCTAGCTTGTTTCACCATCATGGGCATTCCTCTTATACTTAAAACTGATAATGCTCCTGCTTATGTCTCTCATAAATTACAAATTTTCTTACAACGATACAATATTCAACATATCACCGGTTTCCTGGGCAGCAGTCAAGGTCAAGCCATCATTGAGTGCATAAATTTAACTTTAAAAACTCAACTATTAAAACAAAAAGGGGGAATGAGCCCCCCAGAAACCAGATTTTGAAGGTTCTTTTCACCTTAAATTTTTTGAATCAGTGGAGACAATTGCAAGACTCCGCTGCTGTAACTCATCTTTCCTCACCTCCCTTGGTGATAGTCCCTGCTGACAATTTAAAGGTCTGGTATCCTAATGATGAAGGTAAGTATGTTCAGGGGCAAGTTCTAAAGCAGGGACGGGGCTATGCTCTTGTCCTTACAGGGAGCGGAGCTGAGTTGTTTCCTACAAGACGATTGAAACCCTGTTGAAAAGAAAATTGGATTCAACATACATTTCTTCCTTTGTTGGATGTGCCTCGGTGGGGGACTTATTTCTCTTAGTGAGGCTTTGTATGAATATTGGACTTATATTCCCTTTCCGCCCTTGTATCAAGAAGTCGCCTGGGGAGAGGCGGAAATTAAAGTTTTCACCAATGACACTACTTGGATGCCATCCCCCTATGTAGACAAGGACAATATAGAACGGAAAACGGGAATTATAAACAACACATATCAATTTGGAGTGGAAGGACTTCCAATATGTATGGGAAATAGTCCTCATTGTCTCCAAAAATCACATGAAGCTTGGGCTGTTCGCTATAATCATAGTCATGTGGCTGCTAATACTGTTATTATTGTAACTAGAAGTTTTCAGTATAATCATATTGTATATAGTAATAAGACTATTCCTAGTTCTTTACCTGTTTGTCCTATTCCAGAGGTTTCCCCTAATATAGAGGTGTTGGAATGGCAACAATGTAGGGGAACTAAACCCCGGATTTTATTAAAATATAATGGGATGCAAATAACTGATTAGAGTGTGCACGGTGACTTTCAAACAAAATTTAATCACATACCTTTAAAATGGCACCGGGTAAATAAAAGTGTTACTGCTGATGGTAATGAAACCTTGGTTTGGCATGAAGGAGGCCTGTCGCCACCTATGCCACATCTTAAACACTCTTTACAAGTACAAAGGCATCTTTGGAAGTTGTTAGCTACAGGCGATGCTATTAGCACTTTTGTGGGGAATATGTCCCTTAATCTTTCTAACCCAACTAACTCCTTTCATATTCAGTTATATCGAAATACCTCCCGATATATTATTGCTTGTGTCCGTAAGCCCTACCTATTATTAACAGGAAATTTGACATAGGATAATAATACGGAAATTGTTAATTGTACAGATACGTGTACATTTTTGTCTTGCCTCAATCATTCATGGTGACACAACTTTGCTGGGGATATTTATATCCTCAGGGCTCGTAAGAAAATTTGGCTACCTGTTAACCTTATGCGACTGTGGGGGCATCACCTCTTGAAACTTATATTTGGACTTCTCTTCAACGAACCTGCCGTGCCCTTGGACTTATAATTGCCTCGGTGATAAGTCTTGTTGCCATCGCCTCCAGTGCGGCTGTCGCAGGGCTCGCTTTTCATCAAAGCATACAAAATGCTAAATTTGTACAACAATGGCATAAACAATTACACCGGTTATGGCTTCAGCAACGAAACATTGATTCTCAACTTGCTAAAAGATTGGAAAACATGGAGCAAGCATTGACATGGCTTGGAAATCAGCTCACTGTACTCAGTACTTGGGTAACATTACAATGTGATTGGAATTCTGCTCAATTTTGTGTAACGCCTGTGCCTTTTAACATCTCTCAAAATTGGACTGTAATCCGAAAATTATTAGTAGGCCATAAAAATATTAGTTTGGACATTCAAGAGCTCACTCAAAACATTTCCGAAATATTTTGACAACAACTATATGTGTTGTCTGAAACCGTAACCCTGCAGGAGCTGGGGCAGCGCCTTGCTGCCTTTAACCCATGGACCCAGATAAAAGCATGTATTTCTACAATCTCTAGAAGTATATTGCTTTGGGCACTTGAATTGGGTCTACTTCTTTTGGTGATTTGATGCTCCCTCCGTCGCCTCCAAAAACAAAAGAAAACACAGGAACAAATATGGACTACCTTTTTAGGATTGAGGCAAAACAAAATAAAAAGGGGGGAAATGCAGGGGCCTTTGAAAACAGTATGCTGAGAATAGATAGGGCTCAAGGACAGTATCTCCAATTGAACTTTTAATGAACTCCCGTAGGCGCCAAGAAGGCAGGCAGATAAGAAAGAGCATAGAAACAAAGAACTGAGTAGAAGTTTACATGTGGGAAAAGAAAGTTTGTTTTGCATTGCATTCTTTCAGCTGACGTGGTGTTTATGGAGTATAAATAAAGTGAGGCAGAGGCTCTGAGCACAGCCGCCATGTTCTCTGTGTGTCTTTGTCTTTGTGTGTTCTTTCATTCTCCACCACCCCCGGCACGGACCCCAACAGATTCACTTTTCTGTTCATTGATTAGTTTGCGAACACAGTTTTCTTAAAATCTGCAATGGGGGATCTCTTTGCCCAGTGAAGCTTACGGTGAAAAAGGAAACATCTCCAGATAAAAAGTAGAAAGAAGCTTTCTGAAAAACTGCTATGTGATGTGTGAATTCAACTCACTGAGTTACATCTGTATTTCGTGGAGCTGTTTGCAAGTCCTGTTTTTGTGGAATCTAAGACCTGATATTTCACATCGCTTTGAAGAGTATACAGCCAAAGGAAATATCCCCAGATAAAAATGAGAAAGAAGTTTTGTGAGAAATGTCTTTCTGTTTTCTGAATTCATCTCACAGAGTTCCATCTTTCTGTTCATGTGTCTGTTTGCTAACACTCTTCTCTTGGAATCTGCAAAGTGATATTTGGGAGTGCATTGAGGGCTACAGTGAAAAAGGGAATATTTTCAGATAAAAACTGAAAAAAGCGTTCTGAAAAACTTCATTGTGACGTGTGAATGGAATTTACAGAGTTACACTTTTCTGTTCCTTGCTCAGTTTGCTAACACAGTTTTCTTCAAATCTGTAGTGGGATATTTCTTTGCCCAATGAAGCTTACGGTGACAAAGGAAACATCTTCAGATAAAAACTAGAAAGAAGCTTTCTGAGAAACTGCTTTGCAATGTGTGAATTCAACTCAGTGAGTTACAGCTGTATTTCTGAAGCTGTTTGCTACTCCTGTTTTTGTGGCATGTAAGACCTGATATTTCGGATCGCTTTGAAGAGTATACAGCCAAAGGAAATATCCCCAGATAAAAATGAGAAAGAAGTTTTCTGAGAAATGCCTTTCTGATCTCTGAATTCATCTCACAGAGTTCCACCCTTCTGTTCATGTAGCTGTTTGCTAACACTCTTCTCTTGGAATCTGCAAAGTGATATTTGGGAGCGCATAGTGGGCTACTGTGAAAAAGGAAATAACTTCAGATAAAAACTGAAAAGAAGCGTTCTTAGAAACTGCATTGTGACGTGGGAATGCAACTCACAGAGTTACACTTTTCTGTTCTTTGATCAGTATCCTAACATAGTTTTCTTCTAACCTACAATGGGATATTTCTTTGCTCAACGAAGCGTACAGTGACAAGGAAATATCTTCAGATAAAAATTAGAAAGAAGCTTTCTGAGAAACTGCTTTGCGATGTGTGAATTCAACTCACTGATTTACAGCTGTATTTCGTGGAGCTGTTTGCTACTCCTGTTTTTGTGGCATGTAAGACCTGATATTTCGCATCGCTTTGAAGAGTATACAGCCAAAGGAAATATCCCCAGATTAAAACGAGAAAGATATTTTCTGAGAAATGTCTTTCTGATCTCTGAATTCATCTCACAGAGTTACACCTTTCTGTTTATATAGCTGTTTGCTAACACTGTTTTCTTTGAATCTGCACAGTGATATTTGGGAGCGCATTGAGGGCTACAGTGAAAAAAAAATATCTTCAGATAAAAACTGAAAAGAAGCGTTCTTAGAAACTGCATTGTGACGTGTGAACACAACTCACAGAGTTACACTTTTCTGTCCTTTGATCAGTTTGCTAACAGAGTTTTCTTCAAATCTACAATGGGATATTTCTTTGCCCATTGAAGCTTATGATGACAAAGGAAATATCTTCAGATATAAAGTAGAAAGAAGCTTTCTGAGAATCTGCTTTGTGATGTGTGAATTCAACTCACTGAGTTACAGCTCTATTTCGTGTAGCTGTTTGCTAATCCTGTTTTTGTGGAATCTAAGACCTGATATTTCGGATTGCTTTGAAGAGTATACAGCCAAAGGAAGTATCCCTAGATAAAAACGAGAAAGAAGTTTTCTGAGAAATGTCTCTCTGATCTCTGAATTCATCTCAGAGTGTTCCACCTTTCTGTTCATGTACCTGTTTACTTACACTCTTCTCTTGGAATCTGCAAAGTGATATTTGGGAGCGAATTGAGGGCTACCGTGAAAAAGGAAATATCTTCAGATAAAAACGGAAAAGAAGCGTTCCGAGAAACTGCATTGTGACTTGTGAATGCAACTCACAGAGTTACAATTTTTTGTTCCTTGATCAGTTTGCTAACAGATTTTTAAAAAAATCTACAATCGAATAATTCTTTGCCCAATGAAGATTACCATGACAGAGGAAATATCTTCAGAAAAACAGTAGAAATAAGCTTTCTGAGAAAGTGCTTTGTGATGTGTGAATTCAACTCAATGAGTTACAGCTGTATTTCTTGGAGATGTTTGCTAGTCCTGTTTTTGTGGCATGTAAGACCTTATATTTTATATTGCTTTCAAGAGTATACAGCCAAAGGAAACATCCCAAAATAAAAACAAGAAAGCAGTTTTCTGAGACCTGTCTCTCTGATCTCTGAATTCATCTCACAGAATTCCACTCTTTTGTACATGTAGCTGTTTGCTAACACTCTTCTCTTGGAATCTGCAAAGTGATATTTGGGAGCGTATTGAGAGCTACAGTGAAAAAGGAAATATCTTCAGATAAAAACTGAAAAGAAGAGTTCAGAGGAACTGCATTGTGACGTGTGAATTCAACTCAGAAAGTTACACTTTTTTGTTCTTTGATCAGTTTGCTAACACAGTTTTCTTCAAATCTGCAATGGGATATTTCTTTGCCCAATGAAGATTACAGTGACAAAGGAAATATTTTCAGATAAAAAGTTGAAAGAAGCATTCTGAGAAACTGCTTTGCGAAGTGTGAATTCAACTCACTGAGTTACAGCTTTATTTCGTGGAGCTGTTTGCTAATCCTGTTTTTGTGGAATCTAAGTCCTGATATTTCGGATTGCTTTGAAGAGTATACAGAAAAAGGAAGTATCCCCAGATAAAAACGAGAAAGTAGTTTTCTGAAAAACGTCTATCTGATCTCTGAATTCATCTCAGAGTGTTCCACCTTTCTGTTCATGTACCTGTTTACTAACACTCTTCTCTTGGAATCTGCAAAGTGATATTTGGGAGTGCATTGAGGGCTACAGTAAAAAAGGAAATATCTTCAGATAAAAACTGAAAAGAAGCGTTCAGAGAAACTGCATTGTAACGTGTGAATGCAATTCACAGAGTTACACTTTTCTGTTCCTTGATCACTTTGCTAACACAGTTTTCTTCAAATCTACAATGGGATATTTCTTTGCCCTATGAAGCTTCCGGTGACAAAGGAAACATCTTCAGATAAAAAGTGGAAAGAAGCGTTTTGAGAAACTGCTTTGTGATGTGCGAATTCAACTCCTTGAGTTACAGCTGTATTTCTTGGAGCTGTTTGCTAGTCCCGTTTTTGTGGAACATAAGACCTGATATTTGGGATCGCTTTGAAGGGTATACAGCCAAAGGATATATCCCCAGATAAAAACGAGAAAGAAGTTTTCTGAGAAATGTCTTTCTGATCTCTGAATTCATCTCACAGAGTTCCACCTTTCTGTTCATGGAGCTGGTTGCTACCACTCTTCTCTTGGAATCTGCAAAGTGATATTTGGGAGCGCATAGTGGGCTACAGTGAAAAAGGAACTATCTTCAGATAGAAACAGAAAAGAAGCTTTCTGAGAAACTGCATTGTGACGTGTGAATTCAACTCACAGAGTTACACTTTTCTGTTCCTTGATCAGTTTGCTAACACAGTTTTCTTCAAATCTACAATGGGATATTTCTTTGCCCAAAGAAGCTTCCAGTGACAAAGGAAACATCTTTAGATAAACAGTAGAAAGAACTTTCTGAGAAACCGATTTGTGATGTGTGAATACAACTCACTGAGTTACAGCTGTATATCGTGGAGCTGTTTGCTAGTCTTGTTTTTGTGGAATGTAAGACCTGATATTTTGGATCGCTTTGAAGGGTAGACAGCCAAAGGAAATATCCAAAGATAGAAGCGAGAAACAAGATTTCTGGAAAATGTCTCTCTTATATCTGAATCCATCTCAAAGAGTTCCACCTTTCTGTTCATGTAGCTGTTTGCTAACACTCTTCTCGTGGAATCTGCAAATTGATATTTGGGAGTGCATGGAGGGCTATAGTGAAAAAGGAATTGTCTTCACATAAAAACTGAAAAAAAGGGTTCCCAGAAACGGCATTGTTACGTGTGAATGCAACTCACAGAGTTACAGTTTTCTGTTTCTTCATAAGTTTGCTAACACAGTTTTCTTCAAATCTACAATGGGATATTTCTTTGCCCAATGAACCTTACGGCGACAAAGGAAACATCTTCAGTTAAAAACTAGAAAGAAGCATTCTGAGAAACTGCTTTGCGAAGTGTGAATTTAACTCACTGAGTTACAGATCTATTTCACGGAGCTGTTTGCTAAATCTGTTTTTGTGGAATCTAAGAACTGATATTTCGGATCGCTTTGAAGAGTATAGAGCCAAAGGAAATATCCCCAGATAAAAACGAGAAAGAAGTTTTCTGAGAAATGTCTTTCTGATCTCTGAATTCATCTCACAGACTTCCACCTTTTTGTTCATGTAGCTGTTTGCTAACACTCTTCTCCTGGAATCTGCAAAGTGATATTTGGGAGCGCATTGAGGGGTACAGTGAAAAAGGAAAAATCTCCAGATAAAAAGTGAAAAGAAGTGTTCTGAGAAAGTGCATTGTGAGGTGTGAATGCAACTCACCGAGTTACATTTTTCTGTTCCTTGATCAGTTTGCTAACATAGTTTTCTTCAAATCTACAATGGGACATTTCTTTGATCAATGAGGCTTACGGTGACAAAGGAAATATCTTCAGATAAAAAGTAGAAAGAAGCTTTCTGAGAAACTGCTTTGTGATGTGTGAATTCAACTCAATGAGTTACATCTTTATTTAGTGTAGCTGTTTGCTATTCCCTTTTTTTGGAATGTAAGACCTGATATTTCGAATTGCTTTGAAGAGTATACAGCCATAGGAAATATCCCTAGATAAAAACGAGAAAGAAGTTTTCTGAGAAATATTTTTCTGATCTCTGAATTCATTTCACAGAGTTCCACCTTTCTGTTCATGCAGTGATTGCTAACACTCTTCTCTTGGAATCTGCAAAGTGAGATTTGGGAGTGCATTGAGGGCTACAGTGAAAAATGAAATATCTTCAGATAAAAACTGAAAAGAAGCGTTGTGAGAAAGTGCATTGTGACGTGTGAATGCAACTCACAGAGTTACACTTTTCTGTTCCTTGATCAGTTTGCTAACACAGTTTTCTTCAAATCTACATTGAGATATTTATTTGCCCAATGAAGATTACGGTGACAAAGGAAATATCTTCAGATAAAAAACAGAAAGAATCTTTCTCAGAAACTGTTTTTGATGTGTGAATTCAACTCAGTGAGTTACAGCTGTATTTCGTGGAGCTGTTTGCTAGTCCTGTTTTTGTGGAATCTAACACCTGATATTTCGGATCGCTTTGAAGGGTATACAGCCAAAGGAAATATCCCCAGATGAAAACGAGAAAGAAGTTTCCTGAGAAATGTCTTTCTGATCTCTGAATTCATCTCACAGAATTCCACCTTACTCTTCATGTAGCTGATTCCTAACACTCTTCTTTTGGAATCTGCAAAGTAATATTTGGGAGCGCATTGAGGGCTACAGTGAGAAAGGAAATATCTTCAGATAAAAACTGAAAAGAAGCGTTCTGAGAAACTGCATTGTGACGTGTGAATGCAACTCACAGAGTTACACATTTCTGTGCCTTGATCAGTTTGCTCTCACAGTTTTCTTCAAATCTACAATGGGATATTTCTTTGCCCAATGAAGCTTACGATGACAAAGGAAATTTTCTTAGATAAAATGTAGAAGGAAGCTTTCTGAGAAACTGCTTTGTGATTTGTGAATTCAACTCACTGAGGTACAGCTGTATTTCGTGGAGCTGTTTGCTAGTCTTGTTTTTTAAATGTGAGACCTGATATTTCGGATACCTTTGATGAGTATACAGCCAAAGGAAATATCCAAAGATAAAAACGAGAAAGAAGTTTTCTAGGAAATGTGTGTCTGGTCTCTGAATTCATCTCACAGAAAGATGAACCTTTCTGTTCACGTAGCTGTTTGCTAACTCTCTTCTCTTGGAATCTGTAAAGTGATATTTGGGAGCCCGTTGAGGGCTACAGTGCAAAAGGAAATATCTTCAGATAAAAACTGAAAAGAAGCCTTCTGAGAACCTGCATTGTGATGTGTGAATGCAACTCACAGAGTTTCACTTTTCTGTTCCTTGATCAGTTTGCTAACACAGTTTTCTTCAAATCTACAATGGGATATTTCTTTGCCCAATGAAGCTTATGGTGAGAAAGGAAATATCTTCAGATAAAAAGTAGAAAGAAACTTTCTGAGAAACTGCTTTTTGATGTTTGAATTCAACTCACTGAGTTACAGCTATATTTCGTGAAGCTGTTTGCTAGTTCTGCTTTTGTGGAATCTAAGGCCTGATATTTCAGATCGCTTTGAAGAGTATACAGACAAAGGAAGTATCCCCAGATAAAAATGAGAAAGAAGTTTTCTGAGAAATGACTTTCTGATCTCTGAATTCATCTCACAGATTTCCACCTTTCCGTTCATGTAGCTGTTTGCTAACAATCGACTCCTGGATTCTGCAGAGTGATATTTGGGAGCGCGTTGAGGTCTACAGTGAAAAAGGAAATATCTTCACATAAGAACTGAAAAGAAGCGTTCTGAGAAACCGCATTGTGACGTGTGAATGTAACTCATAGAGTTACATTTTTCTGTTCCTTCATCAGTTTGCTAACACAGTTTTCTGGAAATCTATAGTGGGATATTTCTTTGCCCAATGAAGCTTACTCTGACAAAGGAAATATCTTCAGATAAAAAGTAGAAAGAAGCTTTCTGAGAAACTGCTTTGTGATTTGTGAATTCAACTCACTAAGTTACAGCTATGTTTCGTGGAGTTGTTTGCTAGTCCTCTTTTTGTGGAATATAAGACCTGATATTTTCGCTCGCTTTGAAGAGTATAGAGCCAAAGGAAATATCCCCAGGTAAAAATGAGGAAGAAGTTTTCTGAGAAATGTGTTTCTGATCTCTGAATTCATCTCACAGAGTTCCACCTTTATGTTCATGTAGCTGATTGCTAACACTCTTCTCTTGGAATCTACAAAGTAATATTTGGGAGCGCTTGAGGGCTACAGTGAGAAATGAAATATCTTCAGATAAAAACTGAAAAGAAGAGTTCTGAGAAACTTCATTGTGACGTGTGAATGCAACTCACAGAGTTACACTTTTCTGTTCCTTGATCACTTTGCTAACACAGTTTTCTTCAAATCTACAATGGGATATTTCCTTGTCCAATGAAGATTACGGTGACAAAGGAAATATCTTCAGATAAAAAGTAGAAAGAAGATTTCTGAGACACTGCTCTGTGATGTGTGAATTCAACTCACTGAGTTACCGCTGTATTTCGTGGAGCTGCTTGCTAGTCCTGTTTTTGTGGCATGTAAGACCTGATATTTTGGATCGCTTTGAAGAGTATACAGCCAAAGGAAATATTCCCAGATAAAAATGAGAAAGAGCTCCAATTCCCAGTGCGAGCGACAGAGAAGACTGGTGATTTCTGCATTTTCAACTGAGGTGCTGGGTTCAGCTCACTAGGGAGTGTGGGACAATCAGTGCTGGTCAGCTGCTGCAGCCCGAGCAGTGAGAGCTGAAATAGGGTGAGTCATGGCCTCACCTGGGAAGCGCAAGGGGGAAGGGAATCCCTTTTCCTAGCCAGGGGAACTGAGACACACAACACCTGGAAAATCGGGTAACTCCCACCC